>NC_090265.1:795409549-796009549 GCF_040414725.1 Anabrus simplex
TTCGACGTTTGGTAATAATTCACCGCTTTCAAAGTGCCGAGAATGAGTTAATAATATACTTCAAGTTAAATACGTCGCAGCTCTTAATCTGAATGGCGGTACAGCTTTCTCACAGTGACTATCTAACATTTCGCTTGTTTTGGGCTCTAATTTCACATTCGTCACTGATCGATAATATTCGGGTTATAAGAACGAATTTCAACAAGTACGAACAATTTTGTTGACGAGATTTCCTTGGTATAACGACGTCGAATTGGACTCATGAAAAATGAAATCTAACCGTGCATAATAGCGTGCCTATTCACGTGTTGAGAGGAATGGAGGTCACTTTCATTCGTTATCGCCATCTGTGGTCCCGAACCAGAACCTCAAGCACGACTTGATTGAGGGTCATGTTTACCAGCTGAACGTGCGAACCGCTTGTCATCACACAGTAGTATAACAGTTCTCCAGTAGGGTTTTGCTTTAGTCGTTTAATCAGAGCAAAAATAATCAGCATCTTTGGCTGAAAGGACAGCATAACGAAATAGTTGATAATCTAGCAAAGCAGACCATCTTTGACGGAACCTGTCACGCTATAGTATAGCGGTTCCGTATTCGGACTTCATACCATTACTACGGAGCAAATCTCACAATGACTGGTCGAATAACTGGAACATAACTCAGGAGATTAAAAGACGACACTACGCTGCTCATCAGCCTCGCATTCCAGCAAGACTGTGGTTTGACAAATTACGTGTTAGTAGGTGACATCTTACGTCGATCATACGCAACCGTCTCGGTCATGACTGCCACCCAAATCATCTTCATCGGATTAGTGTAGTGGATTCTTCTATGTGCCACAAGGACCTAGAGGAAATTGCCGATCTCAGCCACATCATTGTCGGTGGCAGTAAAAATCGACAGGCATAAAGGGTGTTATATGACAAATTGGCCCTTATTCGCGTCCCTTTTCCTGCCAACGTAATATGTTTAGTAATCTGATAATATTTAGGCACTTGCCCAGTTTTTACATATGACTGATCTGAAGATCTAAATTATACATTTAACGCCGAAGGTTCTTTTCCTTGTGCTGTGAAGTGAGTACAATGAGTTCCATTTTCTTGGTATTGAGATTTTTCATCTGTTGCATGTATTTTATACAGCTGCTCGCAAAATTATTCGTCCGCGCTCTTTATGTGAGGACAATAGACAATAGCACCAATACAATAAAGAAGTTAATTGCAAACAAGTAATCGTATGTTTTATTTGCCATCTGTACATCTGAGGACATAATTTATAGCACCATAAGCACTGGCATTTGGAACAAATAAAAACAATCACACTGCTTGCAGAAAAGTCACGTTGCAAAAGTATTCGTCCACAATAAGAAATCAAGGAATGTTCAGTCGTTTTCTAAATATCAGTAGTGGGTCGAACGTTCTTTGGAACCAATCACGGCTTGAAGGCGTTTCGGCATGGATGTCACCAGTTTTTCTGTCACTTCCGGGCCTATTTCGTGCCATTCTTCCATGAAGTATTCTTCAGAGCTTTTTTTTATTTGGAATACGCTGCTTGCTCAGTGTAAATTTTAATTCCGCACATTAATGATGTATGGGGTTTAAGTCTGGGGAGTGGGGTGGTGTCTGCAGCACATGAGGTATATTGTAGAGTAGCCATTTTCTAACAACACGAGCAGTGTATTTAGGGTCATTATCTTGCTGGAAGAAGTACCCACAACTAAGACCTTATTTTGCCTCGCTGGGTGTTAAGTGTTGCTTTAATATACTCAAATATACCATCTTATCTATCCGTTCAGGTATTATATGGCAGTTGGATACCCCGCCGCCGACATACACCCACATACCATTATGCAACCTCCTCTATATTTTGCGGTTGGTTGCAGATTTTGACTTTGGAGCTCAGCGTTCTTGTTTCTCCATACACGTCGCTTTCCAGAGCAATTGAACAAACAGAATTTGCTCTCGTCCGTAAACAACAAGCGCTTCCATAATGCTGGTGGCTTCATAACGTACTGTTTAGCGAACGCCACCCTCTTCTTATGGTTCACCTCACTTATCCACGGCTTCTTCCGGCCTGTACACCCCTGCAAACCAGCTCTGTGTAACACACGTCGTACGGTGTCGGTGCTGATGTTCTTCCCAGTGGAGGTTTGTACTTTTGTTCGAAGCACAGGTCCAGACACATGGGGATTTTTCTGGACGGTGTGTATTATGCTTCGCTCTTCGCGTGTTGTCAGCTTCCTCGACCGCCCAGTTCTTGCTCTATTGATTAAGTTGCACTGGTCTTGTATCGTTGAATGATACTTGTGACTGTAGTTCGCGGTATTCCTGTTTTTCAGCAATTACTCTTCACGAATTAACAAGTATGTGGAGTTGGATAATTCGTTGGCGTTCAACAACAATTCGTTTCCTTATCTTTCCCATCGTACTCGGGGCATGCACTAAATGTTATCTCACCGACACTGCCCGTATCACTGATGGACTGAGCTTGGTGATTTGTCCCCCTTCCTCAATGCTGTGTTCGTTACACAAGATAATGCACAAGGCGGACGAATACTTTTGCGTTGCCATTTCCTAGCCCAACAACACTCATTCTTCATTATTAAAGAGCACTGACGTGCAAGAGGTATATTCTGCCGGTATTATAGTGCATATATATTGCATATTCACTGCGTGTTTGTTTCTGAACGTATCCGAAGCCTTATAATGCAGTTTTAGTGTTCAGTATATGAAAAGGACACATGGACGAATACTTATGCGAGCGACTGTATATAGTGTTAATTTATATACACTGACTGACAGTGACAATGCAACACCAAGGAGGAGTGGTTCGAAAGGGATGAAAGTTGGGAAAAAACAGAGACGGCACGGACGAATAATTGATGTTTATTTCAAACCTATATGCAGGTTACACAATGCGCACGGCATCGACTCAGTAGGATGTAGGACCACCGTGAGCGGCGATGCACGCAGAAACACGTCGAGGTACAGAGTCAATAAGAGTGCCGGATGGTGTCCTGAGGGATGGTTCTCCATTCTCTGTCAACCATTTGCCACAGTTGGTCGTCCGTACGAGGCTGGGGCAGAGTTTGCAAACGACGTCCAATGAGATCCCACACGTGTTCGATTGGTGAGAGATCCGGAGAGTACGCTGGCCACGGAAGCATCTGTACACCTCGTAGAGCCTGTTGGGAGATGCGAGCAGTGTGTGGGCGGGCATTATCCTGCTGAAACAGAGCATTGGGCAGCCCCTGAAGGTACGGGAGTGCCACCGGCCGCAGCACATGCTGCACGTAGCGGTGGGCATTTAACGTGCCTTGAATACGCACTAGAGGTGACGTGGAATCATACGCAATAGCGCCCCAAACCATGATGCCGCGTTGTCTAGCGGTAGGGCGCTCCACAGTTACTGCCGGATTTGACCTTTCTCCACGCCGACGCCACACTCGTCTGCGGTGACTATCACTGACAGAACAGAAGCGTGACTCATCGGAGAACACGACGTTCCGCCATTCCCTCATCCAAGTCGCTCTAGCCCGGCACCATGCCAGGCGTGCACGTCTATGCTGTGGAGTCAATGGTAGTCTTCTGAGCGGACGCCGGGAGGGGAGTGCAGGCCTCCTTCAACCAATCGACGGGAAATTGTTCTGGTCGATATTGGAACAGCCAGGGTGTCTTGCACATGCTGAAGAATGGCGGTTGACGTGGCGTGCGGGGCTGCCACCGCTTGGCGGCGGATGCGCCGATCCTCGCGTGCTGACGTCACTCGGGCTGCGCCTGGACCCGTCGCACGTGCCACATGTCCCTGCGCCAACCATCTTCGCCACAGGCGCTGCACCGTGGACACATCCCTATGGGTATCGGCTGCGATTTGACGAAGCGACCAACCTGCCCTTCTCAGCCCGATCACCATACCCCTCGTAAAGTCGTCTGTCTGCTGGAAATGCCTCCGTTGACGGCGGCCTGGCATTCTTAGCTATACACGTGTCCTGTGGCACACGACAACACGTTCTACAATGACTGTCGGCTGAGAAATCACGGTACGAAGTGGGCCATTCGCCAACGCCGTGTCCCATTTATCGTTCGCTACGTGCGCAGCACAGCGGCGCATTTCACATCATGAGCATACCTCAGTGACGTCAGTCTACCCTGCAATTGGCATAAAGTTCTGACCATTCCTTCTTGGTGTTGCATTTGCTCTGTCAGTCAGTGTATGGTATGCACTTCACGTATTTATACATGATGTTTTGCTGGATGCATGGCTACTTGCCGAGTGCCAAATATATATATAAATATTTAAGTCTCCAACTTTCGTAATTGGAACGAAAAAAAAGGACCCTGTGTTTTTGTTGGCATTCTACGCGCAAACCTCGACTTTAAAACTACGTAACTTCAAAACGCCTCATCCGAAAATACAATACAAATTTAATGTGCCATAGCCTTAAGTGTCCTAAACAATATTTCAAACTCATAAGATTTTGTCAGTAGCCTCCGTGGCTCAGACGGCAGCGCATCGGCCTCTCACCGCTGGGTTGCGTAGTTCAAATCCCTGTAACTCCATGTGAGATTTGTACTGGACAAAGCGGAGGCGGGACAGGTTTTTCTGCGGGAACTCCGGTTTTACCTGTCATATTTAATTCCAGCAACACTCTCCACTATCATTTAATTTCATCTGTCAGTCATTATTCATCGCCCCAGAGGAGTGCGACAGGCTTCGGCAGCCGGCACAATTCCTATCCTCCATCCCTGATCCGGTCGTTGACTGGAAAGCAGGTTGTGGGTTTTCAAGAGTTTATAACTACAGCTTTAGAAGCTGTTATCAGTTTTATTTGTAATGGGTTTCTCAGTCCGGCGAAGCCTGACAAAGCTGTGATTAACATCGATATGAGCGATGCAATTACTGCTCCCGTAATCGAAATTTATAGAAAGCCTACACGTATCCATATATTTCATACCGATTATTATTTGAGCGGGAAATTGCATGAACTCCAAGCGAGAGGACAGCTACTTGCATGAGTGCTTTGGACCTCCAACGGTTCGTTTAAAATGGTGAGCTGCTTATTGTTTAAAAGTATTGTCTTTGTTGTGTACATAATATTCAGACATCAGATTTAGTCATCGCCATTCGCATTTGCGTATGTACAAAAGAAGTAAATAATTCATATTTACACAATTACATCATCAGAGTTGTCGGTTCCTCCCGAATGTGAGTTCGAATCCATGTTCATTATAATGGGCGATCAAAACGTTTCCGTTGGACGGCCGTACAGTTCTAAATCAGGATGCCAATCAGGCACAATCGCCGTGAGTATTGAGGCACTCATCCCACCGTCGCAGCAGGTTGAAGATCCCCGTGTGGTAAAACACCGTGTCCTGCTGCGTGAAGGAGTCCGGAACGGCCTGCTGCACATCCTCGTCCAACAGGAAGCATTGGTCCTTAAAGGCGTTTTTGAGGGGACCGAAGGTAGGATAATCGCATGGAGAGAGATCAGGACTTTAGGCCCGCATCGCCTCATCCACCGCCCGCTTGTTGTCCGTGACGGATGAGGCTGGCCTCCCAGATCGACCGGCGTCTTGTGTCGAAACGCGACCCGCACGGAACTTGGTACACCATACCACAACGGTGGTTTTCGAGAGATATGCTGCCCCATGCACAGTCTTCATTCTCCGATGAATGACCATCGATGTTTGTCCTTCGGCAGCTAAGAACAGAATAAGTGCACGTTGGTCCTGTTTGGACGCATTTGGTAATAACGTCGCCATAGTTCACGTGGCCACATTTAACGCACGCACCTCGGCACGACACGACTGCTACTCTAATCCCTTTACCTACATATCCGTGCTTATATACCCACATCGGAGTCGCGCTACATTGCATGTCCGCTGCAGCAACGCCCTCAAACGAAAACTTTTTGATTACGCCTTATATAATAAGTTCCATCGAAGGGATGTTGTCAGGAAGTTCTTCGTTATCCCAGTAATATTTCTGAATTTTCTGGCTTGATGAATGCATTTTTTTCAGAATTGAGGAGTTACCGAGAGGAGAGCGTAATTGCATAAATCTTTCATTACTTCCGTGCTTCTCCATCTTCCGGTGTCATTGACGGTATTTACCTTTACTCCTTCAACGATCCGAAGAGATGGAAATCACTGAGTGCCAGGTCGAGGTTGTAGGGAGGATGGTTCAGTACTCTCACTGGAAGCGCCGTATTGTTGGCTGCGTGTGGCCTGGCGTTGTCTTGCAACGTGTACCATTAGAGCAAGTGCTTGGACATGAATGGTTACTGGTTGAATAGTAATACGTATCAGTAGCCAGTGTGTCCAGTGGAAAAGAGTTTCTCAGTGCTGGCTCTTGTGACCTTACTTTTTGAAGCGCCTTTGTACACTAATACCCGGTTATGTCAACCTCGGGTAAGACTTAACCTACCCGGTTATGTCAACCTCGGGTAAGACTTAACCGTGGTAAAATGGATAGCTTACCATGCTTAAGTTGAGTTTCAGTTGCATCAAGCCCGGTTTTGAAATTTGTGACGTTTTACCGCGTTTAAAAGTTAACCATTCGTGAGCGAGCGGTTAAGCAGCTAACGGAGGCTTTAAGGCCTACGTAAGGCACATAACCTCACGAGTAAGTTGTATATTACGTCCATCAAATGTGTCGTGATCCAATTTAAAAGTTTAGCGGTCGAGAATGAGCGATCGAATGTGCCGTGATGTTACCGTTAAAATGGGCTTGGCACCACATATCTTGTGTCTACAATATCGCGAGGATGATCGACAGAGAGAAGGAGACTGTGGCGTCCTTGTTACAGTTAATAGGTGACCAACTCGAGTTCCCAACTTGTAAAAATAATCCTGTTTCGCCAAGAAGTAATCCAAGTCAATGAAAATTTCAGTTTCAAATGCTCTAAAATTCGGCGTTCTCGTTCGTCATTCCTTGTGTTGTAATAGAAGATATGATAAAAATTACTACAATAATGCTGATAAGGAGAAAAATGAGGAAAATGATTATAAAACAGTGTTTATACAAGTGTAAAATAATTTAAGTAATATTTGTCCTGTAAATAAAAAGACAGCTGGCGATTCCAGACGAAATGTAAACAACTGGGAACAGGATAAATTAGAGACACATGACTGTCAAAAAAATATCACTGCCTTCTGGATAAATTAAACATGACTGACTGTCGATCCCATCACTGCCTTCCGAATACTGCTTTGAATTACTTCCGAGGGGAATAATAGCGAGAAAAACGAGCGTCAAGAAACCTCGATTTCGAAACCAAGGATTAGCAATGGTGCAACAGGTTAATGACAATACCACGGTAAGTGTTTTACCACGGTTTCGTAATGCCTGATATTTGCTGAGAATGGGGCACCCAGGCATAAATGTGGCGTTTAGCCCTATGTATACAATACCTGAAATAAACAATGAATCTTCCGTTTTACCCTTAAAATAACTATCACCACCGCCATCTCTGTCATGAGACCAGTTGTCTAAAATGAAAGGCAGCGAAGCCAGTCAGAAGTCGGCCCTGTGGTGTAAGCGTAGCGTGTCTGCCTCTTACTCGGAGGCCCTGGGTTCGATTCCCGGCCAGGTCAGGGATTTTACCTGAATCAGAGGGCTTGTTTGAGGTCCGTTCAGTGTGCATGATTACAATTGAGGAGCTATCTTGATGGTGAGATAGCGGTCGCGGTCTAGAAAGCCAAGAATAACGGCCGAGAGGAGTTGTCGTGCCGACCACACAGCAGCAGTCGCGTGTAGGCCATGGCCTTTTAGGCCTGTTGCGCTATGGGGTTTGGTTTGGAGTCCGTCACGAAAGCCGAGCAATACGATTGAAGATGACGTCATACTGACTGTGGCACTCCGGTATCTGCGGGGAATTTGGCTGGGCAACTGTCGTTGTGGTAAGCTTAGGCCCAAATAATGGACTGTATGTGCAACATGTGACTTTCATTTTAAAATGTTCCAATTGTAATGAGTTTTACTTGAAAACCATGTCTCTGATGGGGACAGAAATCCGTTCGTATCGGAATTTAGAACGCCTGGAAGGTATGCATAGCCACTTACCGGCTTGGATGGACAAGTTGCCGGCCTAACTCCTAGATATTCCAGTGCAAGGACACCTGTGTTATCGCTGCTGTAGAGTGGGTTGCGTCCTCCCCAGGTGAAATATTTCTGCTGTATGGATTACATCACACTAAATATTACTTTTTCACATAAATAGTCTTCAAAAACAATTTTACATGAACATATTATTTATTCAAAAATATAATAAACTTTCATAAATTACTTTCATTCATAGACTACATGTAATTCAGTAAAAAGAGTAGACGTGAAGTATTCAAATATGACTTTTACAAAAATATCCCATCAGCGATTATTTAAACATGTTTTCCTACAAAAATACCACAGATTTTAATTTTCGGCGCTTAAAGGAATAATTATGAAATTCTTATTGGTCGAAAATAACGTTAGTCTGCCCTTAAGCAATTGTCCTGTAGTAATCTGGAGCATTGAAAATCGTCACAGAGTTGACTGACGCGCAACGCTGTATAACCCTCGTTGTCCACGACATCGAGATTAGCTCCGTACTCGAGTAATAACCGCAGACAGTATTGGTGTCCATGCTCTGCAGCCACGTGTAGCGCCGTCCTGCCGTACAAGTCCTGGGCGTCCAGGAGGTCCTGTCGATGTTCCAACACCACTCGCATCGTGTTGAGGTCATCGTTACTAGCGGCTACATGAAGCAGGTTCCATTCTCCCGACGTGACATCGAGTTCTGCAAAGAAAATTGTATGTCCATGTACATAAATAAAGGTATAACGTTAGTGTGCCCTTAAGCAATTGTCATTTAGTAATTTCATGAAGAAAAACTGGAATTTTCTGAATCCGAAGGCATCCATTTAAAAATAGAATAGAATACAGACACCGAGTGAGCTGGCAATGTGGATAGGGTCGCGCACTTGTGAGCTTGCATTCGACTGATAGTGGGTTCAAATCCCACCGTCGGCAGCCCTGATCATTGTGTTTCATGGTTTCCCATTTTTCATACCAGGCATTGAACATCAGACCGACTGAAAAGTGTAAGAAAACGCCAAATGTGATGTTAATTTTAAAAAAACCCGGACAGTCTTTGAATTTTATACATACAGGAAAATTTTTGAAGATGGGAAAATTCTTAACTGGCGATGCCCTTGATATTGCCTTATAAGGGAACTACAGGGTCTCTCGTATAAACTAAGACCTAATGCACGGTGTTTGTACTCTGCGCTACGGCAGCTGCCTCAGCCGAACTTACGCCGCGCGCTGCCGCCCTGCTTTAAGTGTGTATACAATCTTATATGAAATCTTACCTTATAAAAGACTAGCTGATGTACCCGTGCTTCGTTACGGAATTCTACACTTTACACAGAACTCTAGGTTAGGTACCCCCCTGTGGGTGGGGGCGGTAAAATAACACGCACGTTATCCCCTACCTGTCGTAAGAGGCGACTAAAAGGGAGCTCCAGAGGCCCTGAACTTTGGAGCGTGGGTTGGCGACCACGGGGCCCTTAGCTGAGTTCTAGAATTGCTTCCACTTACTTGTGCCAGGCTCCTCACTTTCATCTATCCTATCCGGCCTCTCTTGGTCAGCTTTTGTCCTTTTCCGACCCCGATGGTATTAGGGTACTCGAGGCCTAGGGAGTCTTTCATTTTCACGCCCTTCGTGGCCCTTATCTTACTTTGGCCGATACTTTCATTTTCCAAAGTGTTGGATCCTTTTCCATATTTTCTCTCTGATTAGTGTTACATGGAGGATGGTTGCCCAGTTGTACTTCCTCTTAAAATAATAATCACCACCACCATCTAGGTTAGGTAGTATGCACGTTGTGAGTAAGATTGTATTAAATTGCATAGCTCTTAACGTTACCCTAGAAACGTGACGGGGAAGTCACCAAACCTCTTTTCTTATGTGAAGACTGGATTAGGGAATATTCATTATTGGTAAGCCCTCTTCCCTACCATCAGTCACAATCAAGTTGGAGAGATTTCATTATAATGTCTGACACTCACTCTCCATCTGCCTTTTTACATCCTCGGAAAGACTGTCTTAGTGGTTTTCCCAACTGAAATCAACACAGATCATTACAATGACGCCAGTAGGAATGTTGCGATCATATGAAATACTCGATCAAATGAAAAACCACACGTTCTCACTTTTAACGTACAGTTCTACGCCGCCGATCTAACAGTCCAATGTTTCAGAGCTAGAATGACGAGGCCGCAGACAGCCGTGAGCCGTGAACACTCTTTAATTTCAAGAGGGGGGGGGGTCAAATAGGGCAGAGTCTCAGGGCCCTTTTACTCATCTGTTTAATAGGAGTACCCGATGAGTTGGAAAATCTCAATTCACTACACTGGCGTAGGAAAATACTATATGACTTGGAGACAAAATTTTCTTCCAAGCCAGAGGAGAAACCCCTAATATCATTTGGAATAGACCGAAATTGTAATTTTAGACTAGATCATAAGCGAGCCTCTGCCATTATTCCGTTAAGTGTGCCCACTGATCATTCCAATCACCGCGTCAGAGTAGGGATCGAATAGCTCGAATACTATGATGAACCAGTGTGTTACGTACCAGCAGTATCAGAAAATGTATGAACCGGAGGAATGGCATGCTAAAGAAGAAAGTTATCTAACTCCCCAGCTATTTCCCGTCATTATTCAGGCAGGCTGTAATACTCGGTACGCAGCAGTAATCCCATCTATCGGAGATGAGTGGCAGCATCCGAAACAAAGAATATCACAAAAAACCATGGTCAATGTAATGCTATTGTTGATCAATTTTATGAGTTTTCGATTTTGTAGGCCTTCACAGTTTTCTTCCGACTCTGAAATACCAGTCTTATCATAGTCGGTACGGTAAAACTAAATAAAACATAACTAATCGGAAATTGTATTCTCTATAACTTTTGTTATGTAGTACTTTACGGTAGGACCAATAACATAGGTATTAAAAATGAAATGTTAGGCACCTTTCTCTAAACTACCATATACCATCCAGGGTGAATATTTTTAATAGCTTAGACTGTAGTTTGTTATTCGCCGACTCTGTATACGGATTTTCATTATATTCTGTGTTCCCATTTTCTTGCGGCTCGGCGTTGATATGGACTTAGCAGAAAAAATACAAATTCATGAATATCTGGGTTATCATGGCCGGTACGGTAAAAATGTATAAGACATAAAAGATCGCAAATGTAATTATGTATAACGTTAGTTATGTAGAATTTATCGATAGGACCACTAATAACATACATATTAGAGAGTTAAATTGTAGGCCTTCCCCTAAACTACCATTCCACTCAGCGTGAATATAATTTATAGCCTAGATTGTAGTGGCTCATTCCCCGACTTTACATACCGATTTTCATTAAATTCTCTTCAGCCGTTTTTTGGTGATTCGCAGGCAGACAGACAGAAATTACGGAAAGGTAAAGACTGCCTTTCCTTGTTACTGTGGACATGACCGATACAGAAATAATATTATTTTAAAATTCTGAGCAATGTACAGAAAAAACTCTTATATAATATATAGATGCTGGAAGTGTTGTCCTTCCTGGATTATACAGGCATTGTATGTGGTAACCACATTCAGGTTGATGCCAATGAGTTCTGCCACTGTAATATTTCTGATTTCATTCGTAATGTTTTCTTTCAGTTCCCCCAATGTGTAAGGATTTGTTCGATACACTTTCTCTTTCAGTTTACCCCACAAGTAAAAATCACACACTGTTAAATCCGGAGAACGAGGGGGAAACAGACCAGCACTGATCACTCTGTCTGCAAACACTTCAGAGATTGTAAGAAGGGAATCGTCTGCTGTATGAGCAGGCGTTGAATCTTGTTGAAACCACCCAACGAGATTTTTCTTCTTTCGTTAACTGATGGAAGAATAGCGTCAGAATGTCATCTTGGAACTTCTCTGAGTTTACTGTCGTCTCGAAAAAAATAGGCCCAATTATTCGGCTTGCGCTAACAGCACACCAAACACCAATAATCCTGTCATAATGGACTACTTCATAAACACAATTAGGGCCGGGCTGAGTGGTTCAGACAGTTAAGGCGCTGGCCTTCTTACCCAAACTTGGCAGGTTCGATCCTGGCTCAGTCCGATGGTATTTGAAGGTGCTAAAATACGTCAGCCTTGTGTTGGTAGATTTACTGGCACGTAAAAGAACTCCCGCGGGACTAAATTCCGGCGCCTCGGCGTCTCCGAAAACTGTAAAAGTAGTTTTTGAAACGTAAAGCAAATAACATTATTATCAACACTGTTGTAACCAAGGTTGAAATTTACAAAACACAACTTTTATTGCTTCACTTTATGATATTTACACAAATAACTGAAAATTATTTTGAAGCAAAAAGGAATATTGAATCTTGAGAAAAGTCTGTCTTTATACAATATGTACAGGTTTACAGTCTTTATATACACTTCTATCTTGAAAAGATAGTCTTTGTGAATTGACACGTTGATAGTCGAGAACTATCTGGCACACTAACATAAATGTCTTTGAGAGTCCTTGTTTGTTGAAGTGCCTGAATTCCTAAAAAGCAAGTTCAATTGATTGAAGAAATTCCACCTAGCGAAACTAAGGGAGCTTGCATAAATTAGGGAATGAAAATGGCTTGTAAAAGAATTACGGAACATAGGCAGCGGAAACAGGTAAGGGAGCGGTGACCAGAGGTGAGACCTCGTACTGCCAGAAATTCAGTCCACCTGGTCGAAGCACATTTTCAAGAGGAGTAGCCTCCGTGCTCGACGTAGGGTGTATTCTGGAGCTGGACACCGGGCAAGTGGGCAATTGAGCAGGCAGGGAGCTCCTATTTATAGTACACTCGATGGTCAGGCACGCGCACTGAGGGCTGCGCGTCGAAGCTAGCAGAATGATACACAGGCGCGCGTACAGCTGGCTGGCGGAGCGAGAAAGGGAGCGCCGGACATACAACACCCTCCCCTCCTAAATACGCCGGTACGGCGTGAAACGGCGGCGGCGCTGGCGGCGGCTGCGATGCTGGGGCGGAGCTGCTGACGTCTCTGTTGTATTGTCCGGAGCTGGAACTGGGCGGAGTGGCGCTGTCTCGTCCTGAAAGGAACCCATTGTTATTAAATGATCTAAGGCTCGTTCAGCAATAGATTTATCTGGTTTAGCAATAGCATCAATAGCTGGACAGGGGCGGTAGCGCAGACGTATCTGATCTTGATGGCGGCAGATACGTTTCTCCGTAGTCTGTATCTCGTATAGACGATGACCCAAAGATCTGCAGATGACTCCAGGTATCCAGAGTGGGTTGGATTTGAATGTCCTGGTGTAGACCTTGTCGTTGAGGGAGAACTTCGTTGGTGAGGTCTTATGCTGGGCCGGAAGAGGCTGTAACAGAGAAAGTAAAGTTCTGTGAGGTCGTCCATGGAGCTTCTGTGCAGGAGTGATATTATCAGCGCCGGGTAGAGTTCTGTAGTTGTTTAAGAGTTGGAGCAAGGCTTGGTCTTTAGTTAAGCCTGAAGAGACAGCTTTCTTCATACTTCTTTTAAATGTTTGTACGAAGCGTTCAGCTTCACCATTAGATTGAGGGTGAAAAGGTGGTGCTAGGATATGACGAATGCCATTATGTGTACAAAAGTTCTGAAAAGCAGTAGCTGTAAATTGAGGTCCGTTGTCCGAAATGAGTACTTGCGGTAAACCTTCTGTAGTAAAGATTTTCTGGAGAGCACGAATGGTAGCTTCGGTTGTAGTAGTCGAATGCATATCCACGACATATGGAAAGTTTGACAGTGAATCGATGACTATTAACCACATGGAATTGAGGAAAGGACCTGCGAAATCGATGTGAACTCGTTCCCATGGAGTAGTAGCAGGAGGCCATGAAGCAAGATCAGAAGACGGGGCGTTCTGATTCGTTTGACATTGCTCACAATGACGTATTAGCTTTTCGATGGCGGCATCAATACCGGGCCAGTAGCAGTGTTGACGGGCGAGTTGCTTTGTTCTGGAGATACCCCAATGGCTTTGGTGTAATAATTCGAGAACTTGTTTCTGTAGGCTAAGTGGGATAACCACTCGGAAGATGGTGCCTGCTTCTAGTAGTACAACTCCGGCACGAGTCGTGAGACGATGCTGCATACGATGATAAGGTGCCAGGTGGGCAGGAAGTGTGCTCTGAAGAGGCCAACCGTTGCGGATGTAAGTACGTACAGTAGCAAGTGTACTGTCCTTATCCGTAGCTTTAGCTATGCAGGTAGCATCAATAGGAAAACTGGATACAGTATCTTCAAGTTCTATGTCCAACTGAAGACATTCAGATTCTTGAGAATCGAAGGCAGTATCAGGACCAACGGGTAAGCGGGAGAGGGCATCAGCATTACAATGCTGGGATGTGGCTCGATATACAATCTGATAGGAATAATCAGAAAGGAACATGGACCATCTTTGAAGCTTTCTGAGGGAATTCTCTGGGATCTTATTACCAGGATGGAATAAGTGTACGAGAGGCTTATGATCGGTAATGATCAGGAAATGGTTGCCATAGAGATATTCATTGAAACGGCGAATACCAAAGATGATGGCTAAAGCTTCTTTCTCTATCTGTGAGTATCGACGTTGATGGTCATTAAGTGTTTTTGAAGCGAAGGCGATGGGGCGTTCTTGTCCATGATGATCCTTCTGGGAGAGAACGGCACCGACACCGTAGTCTGAAGCGTCAGTAGCTAGCGTGATGATCTTGTCGGGCTGAAAATGAGTGAGTTGTATAGCTTGAATTAAGGCGTTGTTGATTGTTTTCCATGCCTGTTGGCATTGCGGAGTCCACTGAAACTTAACACCTTTTTTACGTAGAGCGTTTAATGGAGCTGCCACTGTAGCGAAGCGTGGAATGAACTTATTATAATAGTTCGCTTTGCCTATGAAGGACTGAAGCTGCTTGAGGTTCTGAGGTGCTGGCATGTTTACTATCGCTGAGACATTCTGTGTACTAGGACGAATTCCATTCTTATCAAGTATATGTCCTAGGTAGTGCACTTGAGGCTGAAAGAAGGTACATTTAGCGAGATTTGCTCGTAGGCCATTGTCTTTCAATTTCTGGAGAAGGAGGCGTAGATTGGTTAGATGTTCCTGATGATCTTTTCCAGTAACAATAATATCATCCAGGTAGTTAGCACAACCGGGAATGGAGGCGGTGAGTTGAGCCAAATAGCGCTGAAAAATAGCCGCTGAGGATGAAACACCGAATGGGAGCCGCTGGAGCTGGAGCAGTCCGAGAGGAGTGTTGAGTGTGAGAAATTTCTTAGATTCTTCGTCTAAAAGTAGCTGGAGATATGCTTCTTTAAGATCAACTCGAGAGAAGAATTGTCCACCAGAGAGACGACGGAATAAGTCTTCTGGACGTGGAATAGGAAAGATATCTGTGTCGAGTTGTGCGTTGACTGTAGATCGAAAATCGCCACAAAGTCGAACATTACCATCAGGTTTCTTGATTACCACGAGTGGAGTAGCCCATTGACTAGAAGTAACTGGTACGACAATTCCAGTTTGTATCCATCTTTCTAATTCTTTCGTGACCTGGTCTTGAAGTGCTAGGGGTACTGGACGTGATTTGAGGAAGCGAGGCTTAGCTCCGGATTTCAGCTGTATGTGAGCTGTATAGTCTTGTGCTGTTCCGAGCTGAGAGTCGAAGACTTCAGGAAACTGCGCTAGGAGAGCGGTAACATCAGAAGTAGGATGCAATGTAGATACGACGTTAATGTTGTCATGTATCTGGAAACCAAATAAGTTAAATAGATCCATGCCCATAATGTTTGAGGCAGTGTAGTTGTTAACTACGAGAAGAGGAATGGCCTTCTGAATTCCTTTATAACTAGCCTGAAGCTTGATTTGACCTTTGATGTCAATTTTCTTCTTGTTAAATGTCACGAGCTGGATGTCAGCTGGAGAGCATGAAGGTGAACCTAAGTCGTGGTAGGTAGTCAGGTTAATAATAGAGACAGGTGATCCAGTGTCTAATTGAAAATCGACAGATCGATCAGAGAATGAGAGAGGAATGATGATTTTGTGAGAATCCTTTGTGGGAAGAATAAGATTGATCTGATCAACTTCCATGTCTTGGCGGGGCTGTATATGCTTCCGGCGTGCTGCAGCAGTCTTAGCAGGGCGGAGCGAACTTTGACAGACAGTCTTAATGTGTCCAAGTTTATTACATCGTTCACAAGTAGCTTTGAAAAAACGACAGTCACGACGTTCATGATGCTTGAAACAACCTCGGCAGGAAGGCAGGAGTTTCGAGGTGCTTTTAGAATTGGGCTTCCGTGTAGCATTACGAGAGGGAACCTGGCGAGAATGCTTGGTGGAGAGCGCCTTATCCGTACGGTTCACTGTAGCAGAGGACTTGCGGGCCTGAGGCGAGACTTGTGCAACTTCGTGTGGAGAAGCTATGGCTGCAGCAGTCTTGGTAGTAAGCTCATAAACCGTAGCAATACGCTGGACGTCTTCTAAAGAAGGGTTACTCTGCTTGACAGCGTCAAAACGTATTTTGTCTTCAGGAGTATGTAAAATTATCATGTCCCGAATGAGAGAATCAGTGTAGGATGAACCACAACCGTCCTTGGAGCAGATGAACTGGCAGGGTTTAGCTAGACCACGCAATTCAGTTATCCATTCAGTATGTGTCTGATGGGGTTGCTTTCTGCTCTGAAAAAATTTATAGCGAGCAGCCACTATGTGAGGAGCTTTGGCATAGTGTTCCGTGAGACGGGCCAAGAGCTGCGTGAAGGGTACCCCAGATAAGTGTTCTTCTGGACTTAATTTACGTAGTAATTCACACGTAGCATTGCCAACCGAACTAAGAAATAGTGCGCGGCGGCGTTGATCATCTGTGACAGAATGGCAGATGAAATGCTGTTGTAAACGGGCTAAATAAACTGACCATTCTTCCTTAGCCGGATCAAAAGCAGAGAACGGAGGAATAGCTGATGGCTGTGTAGAGACAGAAATAGCTTGAATAGCCTGAATTAATGCTGCCTGTTGTTGTTGCATAAACTGTTGTTGTTGCTGCTGTAAGGCTTGGAAGACCGTAGCGAGTTGTTCCGCAGTAGCCATTGCGAGATGCGTGCAAGAAAGAGTAAGGTAAGCTGTGTGTCAGAACTGGTTGGAGTGTCGTTGTTGTGTAGCACGTCGCCGTAGAGTTGACAACTGGGCCTGTTGAATTGTAGTGTCGTGTTTACCTCGTCGCTATAGAGTTGGCGATTGGGGCCTATGACGTGTAGTTTGTTGCTTTTGTACCTCGTCGCTATAGAGTTGGCAACTGGGGTCGAAGAATTGTAGGTTGTTGCGTTTTTACCTCGTCGCCATAGAGTTGTGTTGTAACCAAGGTTGAAATTTACAAAACACAACTTTTATTGCTTCACTTTATGATATTTACACAAATAACTGAAAATTATTTTGAAGCAAAAAGGAATATTGAATCTTGAGAAAAGTCTGTCTTTATACAATATGTACAGGTTTACAGTCTTTATATACACTTCTATCTTGAAAAGATAGTCTTTGTGAATTGACACGTTGATAGTCGAGAACTATCTGGCACACTAACATAAATGTCTTTGAGAGTCCTTGTTTGTTGAAGTGCCTGAATTCCTAAAAAGCAAGTTCAATTGATTGAAGAAATTCCACCTAGCGAAACTAAGGGAGCTTGCATAAATTAGGGAATGAAAATGGCTTGTAAAAGAATTACGGAACATAGGCAGCGGAAACAGGTAAGGGAGCGGTGACCAGAGGTGAGACCTCGTACTGCCAGAAATTCAGTCCACCTGGTCGAAGCACATTTTCAAGAGGAGTAGCCTCCGTGCTCGACGTAGGGTGTATTCTGGAGCTGGACACCGGGCAAGTGGGCAATTGAGCAGGCAGGGAGCTCCTATTTATAGTACACTCGATGGTCAGGCACGCGCACTGAGGGCTGCGCGTCGAAGCTAGCAGAATGATACACAGGCGCGCGTACAGCTGGCTGGCGGAGCGAGAAAGGGAGCGCCGGACATACAACAAACACCATTAGGATTTTCTGCACACCAATAGCGAGCGTTATGACTGTTTACACAACCATTAAGATGAAACTAGAACTTTTACATACGGACGTACGTTCTTGCAGCGTTAACTGTCTCACCATGATAACGTCCGGCTCCATGGCTAAATGGTTAGTGAGCTGGCCTTTGGTCACAGGGATCCCGGGTTCGATTCCCGGCAGGGTGGGGAATTTTAACCATAATTTATTAATTTCATTGGCACGGGGCTGAGTTTATGTGTCATCTTCATCATCATTTCATCCTAATCACGACGCGGAGGTCGACTACGGGTATCAAATCAAAAGACCTGAATCTGGCGGGCCGAATTTGTCTTCGAACACTCCCAGTACTAAAAGCTATACGCCATTTCATTATCATGTTAACAGCTCAGATTCAGACAGACGACTGATGCTTCCAGGTGGAACATTTGCAGGCTGCTTGCAAGGTCAAGAACTCTGCCCGCGCTGCCGTAGCGCAGAGTGCAAACACCCTGCGTTCTGTCCGACTTTTTAGGAGAGACCCTGTTTATTAGGTAACTTATTATGGTTTATGTCACTTGATATCGTGTTCATATCCAAGCGACCTCCATGGCCATAAGTTTTAATTGGAATGCAAATTACATTTTCCATTTTTAAAAATCGTATTACATTTACTGAGACGCGAATATTGGCTGGTTTCTGTATATCATTTTCCACAAAACAAGTTTAAATGCAAAGCGTACCTTTGAGTGTGAGCTCGGCCTCCAGCAGGATCTTGACGCACTCGCTATGTTTGTGGAGAGCCGCCAGGAAGACAGGGGTGTGAGCCTTCCGGTCTCGAGCCCGTACGTCTGCGCCAACCTTGACGAGCGCCTCGACGCAGGAAGACTGGCCGTGTTGTGCTGCTGTGTGTAGCGGAGTAGCGTCGTCCCGCTGGGATCTGCAGTCCACATCCATGTTGTGGCGGAGCAGGGAGATGAGACAGTTGACGCTACCGATCCTTGCTGCCAGATGTAAGGGAGTCTCGTCATGGCAGCGTTTCGCCAGCCGTCCTTCCTCTAGAAGGCGCTGCAGACTTGGAGCGTCATCGCACAGTACTGCTACTAGTACGTTCCGTTCGTCGTCATGCACCCCAGAAGATATTTCTGTAAGGAAGAACGCAGTTGGATATAGAATCTCGTGCTGATAGTAGGCTGAAACGCGCGCCCCCTGGCCTCCTCTCCTACCAAGTGACAACACTTTAGCCGCAGCTTCTCTCACCCGCGTCTTCCGCCCAATACCCTCTCTTCCGCTTTATTTTTTAAATAACAGAATACATGTCACAGCTTGCATCAGTAGACGTCTCCGAAAGTAGCATTGAATGTCCGCGGAAATATACATAATTATATTTCGTAGGGTTGACGATTTTCCTGTATAGCTTTGGAATGTTCTTCTAGTAGTTCCAGGGTTTTTCGCTAGGTGCTGTAGTGCTAAGTACTGGGCAGTTAGTATAATCGTTACTAGCGCCGTAGCAGGATAATCGCCAGTTTCCAGCAGTAGTTTATTAGTGCACTGATAAGACGGTAGCGTGAAGCTGCCGGACGGAGTAGCTGAGGCGGTAAAACTTCGGCAATTCAGCCCAACTTGGCATATTCAATCCCGGCTCAGTCTGGTGGTATTTGAAGGTACTCAAATACATCCGCCTCATATCGGCAGATTTACCCGCACGTAAAATAACTATGCAATTTAGTGTCTCCTCAAACCAAAAAAAAATAAAGTTAGTGAGACTTAAAAACCAAAAAACATTATTATTACTATGAGTTGCGGCTTGAAACGTAATTGTTACTAAGTTACAGAGTGACCTTCGCTGTGTGTATTGAGTATTCAGCCCGAAGGCTGGTTTGAACCTCAGCAGCTCTACCATCAGCTGTCATAGATAGCCTAGGTTTCACTGAAGAGGCATACTAGGGAAATGGGTGAGGTAGTTTCCCGTTGCTTTCCTCGCCCAGCTAGAAGTAATTACGTATGAGTTGCCAAGCCCACTGAAATACCTGCGCTATATAAAATGTAATATGCACATCAATATACAGTACTAGTATGTCTGCTTGGAGGTGTCTTCTTATAAAAGGTAGGGGGCCCATATCTCGTCCCCTTAGCAGATTAGGACTTGGAGAAATTCAGGAATATTACTCACAAGGCTAGAAATTTACTTATATATATTACTGAATATAGTCTCCACTTTCGGGAAAGTTACAACGAAACTGTTATAACGTAAGGTAGTCAATATTTGACACAAACATAAACACTACAAAAACTAAACTATTAAAATGTGTTCCTAATTTCGCCACCCCCACCCGCCAAATTTATAAAAAGTACAATTCATGTTAATATTTTTTTTCTAACCTTACCAAACACTTTCCCTATAATGAATTACTTGAAGGCCATTTATGTAAGATTTTTCTTGGTATTCTTTTTACCATAGTTGTTCAGTGTTGCTCGTGGAAAGTTAAACTCTTTACTTGCACATTTGTAAACCATTATCTTGTCCCTCACTGCCTTAATAGCCTTTTTCACAGCCTCCTTATCCCACTGCCTGCGTCTTCCCATCTGAAAATAATAAACTTAATAAATATAGTCTAGATACTCAGTAAACGTCATTCTGAGTGACCGGGGGGCGTGGTCATGTGGGTAGTGTGGGAGCTCTGATTAGCGTCCGGTTCGCTATCTTTTAACTCGCTTGTTGACGCGTTGTGTTGAGCCACTGCGTGCAGTGCTTAGCCCGATGTGTAAACGAAGGCTGGGTAGCGAGAGGAATAGCAGACGAGGCAGCCCCCTTCTGTTGCTCCTCCCCACATGCGCGGCCTATTTCCACGCAGGACGTTTACAAAGTATTTGGACTATAACAAATAAAATGTAGGGGGACAAAATTACGAACATTCCCTGATTTATTATAATGGCCGCTGTAGTAACTCACGCCAACCACCTCACTGTAGCGAGTACACGTCAGGAACTACGCCACACGACTGAAATGCAGTCCAGTATATCTGTGCTCATTCTAGGAATAACAGGCTATTAATTTGAATGCTGCACTAACTCAGCTCAGCATGAAAAATGAATCCTCCTTGTACACGGAAACTAAACGTGGTGCACACAACCACCTCTCACAAGACAACGGGATGGGGCTACACGTGTGCCCGCGCGAAACATTAGGTACCAACCGTGAGAACATGAAATCCCTAGGGGGACGGAATTAGGTGCGGGGCCGGAATTTTTTTCCCTACCTTACAGCCGATTCTACAGAGATTCATCTAACCGAGCGAAGGGCCGCGTGGTGTGAGGAAAGTACCTGAAGATGGTTTTCAATGGTTTCTTATTTTCACGGCAGGCAAATGCTGGGGCTGTACCTTATTTAAGGCCACGGCCGTTTCCCTCTTGTTCCAGGCCCTTTCCTATCCCATCGTCACCATAAGACCTATCTGTATCGGTGTGTCATGAAGCAATTAAAAAAAAACTCTTCTGAGAGAAATTTAGTCCAGAGGGTTTGAGTGACAACGTTTAGATCTCAGAAGCCCGCTGAGGTTTCCTCCAGGTACTGTACAAGCCGCTCGTATATCTATATATATAAAATAACATGTACTGACTGACTGACTGACTGACTGACTCATCATCGCCGAGCCAAAACTACTGGACATAAAGAAATGAAATTTTGGGGATACAATTATATTAGGGTGTTGCTGCTCACTGTGGGAGGATTTTTTGATATTCCGTCGCTAAGGGGATGAAAAGGGGGGGGTGAATTGTTTAATGAGTATATCTATATTTCAAAAACTTAAAAGCGTACAGACGCAAAAATTGATATTTGAAATCTCCTTTTAAAATGAAGGAACACGCATACTTTTGTTTTCAGAAAATCCTATCAAGGGGGGTGAAAAAGGCTGAAAAACGGGTTTAATACATTTCATGAGGACACTTAAATCTTAAAAACTGAAGATGTTACAATCATGAAATTTGGTATTTGGAATCTTCTTTAAAAATAAAGAAACACGTATTCATGTTTTGGGAAAACCAACTAAGAGGGGGCAAACAGGAGTTACAAAGAGGGTTAATTTTCAAAATGAGTATATCTGAATTATATCTCAATAACGTAACATGTTACAGACGTGAAAATTGGTATTTGGAATCTACTTTAAAAATAAAGAAACACGTACTTTTTGTTTTTGGAAAATCTAATTAATAGGGGGCGAAGAGGAGTGACAAAGTGGGTGAATTTTTAGAAGTACTATATCTGCAGCTATCTCAGAAACGTAGCATATTACAGACGTAAAAACCGGTATTTGGAATCTCCTGTAAATGTAAAGAAACATAGGTAATTTGTTTCCGGAAAATCCATTTGAGGGGAACTAAAAAAGGGGGTGATTTTTTAGTATGTGCATAACTACAGTATATCTCAAAATATTAACAGGTTGCAGAAGTGAAAATTGGTATATTTAATCTCTTTAGAATTATTTTTATTAGGATACTGGTATCTCAAAAACTGAAGATATCACAGGCGTGAAAATTGGTGAATGGAAATTCCTTTAAAAATGAAGACATGCGTATTTTTTGTTTTCAGAAAATCCACTTAATCGGAAGACAGAATGAAAAAATTGAAAAATTACTTGAATTATATTTATGAGGATACTTATATCATTAAAACTAAAGATGTTGCAGACGCGAAATTGGTACTTGGAATCTCCTTGAAAAGTAAAGGAACACAGAATCCTTTGATTTCAGAAAATCCAATTGGGGGGGGGGGGGGCGGCGCAGGTAAAAGAATTGAAAAAGAAAATGCATTATTTGTATGAGGATACTTATATCTAATGAAAACTAACATTGATACAGACGCGAAAATTGGTATTTTGAATCTCCTTTAAATTAAAGAAACACGCATTTTTGTGCAGAAAATCAACTTGGGGGCAGGGGGTGAAAAGGAGTTGGATTCCTTTTATGAGGACAAATATGTCAAAAACTGAAGATGTTACAGACGTGGTAATTGGTATTTGGAAGCTCCTTTATAAATAAAGATGCGTATTTTTGTTTTCGGTAAATTAACTTAAGGTTGGAGGCTGAAAAGAAGTGAAAAAATTGAATTATATTTATGGGGATAGTTATATCTCAAAACTGAAGGTTACAGAGGTGAAAATTGGTATTTCGAATTTCCTTTAATAAAGAAACACGCATTTTTGGGGAGGGGGAATCAACTTAACGGTGCTGGTATGAAAAAGGAGTTGAATTTTTTTCTTATGAGGATACTTATATCTCAAAAACTAAAGATGTTACAGACGTGAAAATTGGTATTTGGAATCTCCTTAAAAAACACACGTCTTCTTTTGTTTTTGAAAAATCCACTTAAAGGGGTGGAAGGATTGAAAAATTAGTTGAATTATTTGTATGAGGATACTTATATCTCTAAAAGCTAAAGATGTTACGGACGTGAAAATTGGTATATGGAAACTCCTTTAAGAAATTAAAAAAACGCGTATTTTTTGTTTTGTGAAAATATACTTGGGGGGAGGGGTTGAAAATAAGTAAAGAAGGAGTTTAATTCTGTTTAAGAGGACACTTATATCTCAGAAACTGAAGATGTTACAGACGTGAAAGTTGGTATTTTGAATCTCCTTTAAACATAAACTCGTATTTTTTGTTTTCTGAAAATCCGCTTAAGAGACTGAAAAGAATTGAAAAAGTGGGTTAATTTTTAAAATGAGTACCGATATATCTACAGTATATATCAAAAACGTATGTTACAGACATGAAACTTGGTATTTGGGAAGTCCTTTCAAAATACAGGAACAAGTAAATTTTTGTTTCCGGAAAAGGCACTTAACGCGGGTGAAAAGAAGTAAAAAAAAAAAAAAAAAAAAGAAATTACGAAATCCGTGCGCGTGAAGCCGCGGGTAACTGCTAGTCTGCAATAAATTACTTACCTGAGCTATTGCAGTGATGAGCTAGGCGCCTTCGCAGGTCCATTTTCGTCGTATACGCTGGCACATGATGCGTAGTCCTATTTATATACAGCTTATCTCACATAAAATGAAAGTGGCTTTCATTCCGAAGGTCAGAGATAACCATTAACTGTACGCCTGGGGACCTAGCTATAGATCCGTTGATTGTAGCATTGCTGAAGTAACTGGCGGGGATTCACTGTTTTATGAAGCAACAAGAAACCTCGGGGGGACTACTGTACTCGAGCTCTTCCAATTATTTCTTTTTCTGTAGCAGTAAGTTTTCGAAATCGAATCCTAATAGCATCGGCTGGCATTTCAGAGTGATGCGATTGCGAGAATTCCGTACCATTGCATGATAGAATTGCCGGACTGAGTGGCTCAGATGTTTGAGGCGCTGGCCTTCTGACCCCAACTTGGCAGGTTCGATCCTGGCTCAGTCCGGTGGTATTTGAAGGTGCCCAAGTGCATCAGCCTCGTATTGGTAGATTTACGGGCACGTAAAAGAACTCCTGTGCGACTAAATTCCGGCACTTCGGCGACTCCGTAAACAGCTCTACAGCCTGTTTTCAAACATCCGACCGGGTTAGGAATGGAATGAATGAAGCCCCCATCTAGCGGCGAGGATAGGAATTGTGCCGGCTGCCGAAGCCTGTCGCGCTCATCTGGGGCAATTATTAATTAATGACAGATGAAATGATATTGGAGAGTGTTGCTGGAATGAAAGATGACAGGGAAAACCAGAGTACCCGGAGAAAAATCTGTCCCGCTTCCGCTTTGTCCAGCACAAATCTCATATGGAGTGACCGGGATTTGAACCACGGAACCCAGTGGTGAGAGGCCGATGCGCTGCCACCTGATCCACGAGGCTATTATTATTATTATTATTATTATTATTATTATTATTATTATTATTATTATTATTATTATTACTATTATTATTATATCACAGGATAGAATCACGTTGAAGAACCTCCCTTATCCACGCCATTTCAGCAGGTTATTCGGACACACTGAGGTCTCGTAGGAGGGACGTGATTAGCTCATTGGCTTAGCTGCTGGCCTTCCACCCGGAAGACTGAGGTTCGAATTCCAAAAATCACGTAGCATCAGGAAGGGCATTGGTATTAAACCCTAAAAATGAGTCTGGGTGGCTCCAGTGATCCCAGAAATAACTGAAGAACGTTCTTGGGCGTCTCTTAAAACCAATAGTAGTTGGAAAACACACATTTAGTTATTCTTGTGTCGAGTTGATGATCTGTCTCGATTGAGTAAGCTGTCTCGCCGATCGATACTGATTTGCCGGTTGGCAGCCGGTCGCGTGAGAACATAATCGCCATCACTCCTGTAAACTCGTGATATTCTGGTGAATACCGGTGGACTTGCAGCCGTATTGCAATAGTGTTAAGGGTGGTTATTCATTTTTGAAAAGTTATATCGACTATGTTCCTTTTGAAAGTAGAATGCATATTTTCAGAGGATTTTTTTTCCTAGTGGCTTTACGTCGCACCGACACTGATAGATCTTATGGCTGCTATGGGATAGGAAATGGCTAGCAGTTGGAAGGAAGCGTCCGTGGCCTTAATTAGCGTACAGCCCCAGCCTTTGCCTGGTGTGAAAACGGGAAACCACGGAAAACCATCTTCTTTTTTTTTTGCAAGTTGCTTTACATCGCACTGACACAGATAGGTCTTATGGCGACGATGGGACAGGAAGGGGCTAGGAGTGGGAAGGAAGCGGCCGTGGCCTCAATTAAGGTACAGCCCCAGCATTTTCCTGGTGTGAAAATGGGAAACCACGGGAAACCGGCTGCCGACAGTGGGATTCGAACCCACTATCTCCCGGATGCTTTCAGAGGACTTACTTGGCAAAACGTGTCATACAGATTAATTAATTAATTAATTAATTATTTACGTACTTAGGAATAAAATGGCAAGACAGACGCACTAACTTAAGTGTTTTGGATCAAGCTAATACGTACAATCAGCGTTGAGGCTCTCATAGTAAAACACCAGCTTCGATGGACAGGTCATGTAATTCGCTTGCTTAACTCGCGTCTCCCAAAACAAATGATGTACTGTCAGTTGAAGGTCGGACAGAGAAAACAGGGTGGGCAACAAAAACGCTATAAAGACGTTCTTAAGGCGAATCTAAAGAAATGTCAGATTGACACTGAAAATTGGGTGGTTGTGGCATTCACTCGTCCAGAATGGCGTCGCCTCGTCCACCAAGGGCATCTGTCCTTTGAACTACAACAGAGGAAACTTCTGGTCGATAAACGCAATGCTAGGATAGAGGGTATGGATAGCAGAAATATCAACCCTCACGGACCAGTGGCTACCCACGACACCGTGTGAAAATCTAGTGGAAGTGTCTGTTGTTTTAGAATTGTTTTTTTTACCGGGCGAGTTAGCCATGCGGTTAGGGGCGCGCGGCTATGATGTTGCATCCGGAAGATAATGGGTTCGAATCCCACTGTCGGCAGCCCTGACGATGGTTTTCCCTGGTTTCCCATTTTCCATTACGCAAATGCTAGGGCTGTACCTTGATTAATGCCACGGTCGCTACCTTCCCAATCCTAGCTTCTCCTCAGCCTGTCACCGCCGAAAGCCTTCGATGTGTTTGTGTGACGTTAAACCCCTAGCAAAAATAAAAACGGGAAAATCATCTTCAGAGCTGCCAAGAGTGGAGTTCGAACCCACTAACTCCCGAATGTAAGTTCATAGCTACGTGACTCCAACCGCGTAGTCAACTTTCTTACCCAATTTCATTTACCGTCATTCAGTTCATCTTCTTTAGCTGCTCAACTGAGGTTGGTGTCAGGAAGGGCATCAGACCGTAAAACATGCCATATAATTTCATCTAAACTCATCCTCGATGACGTATCAGGAGATGGGACTAAGGGGGTAGATGTACAAACACCAGTATTTCTCGTATGTAAATGAAAAAAAACACCCTAATAATAGTACCGAGCGAATTGATTGCGCGATATGGGCGGCGTAGCTGTTAGCTCGCATTCAAGAAATGGCGCGGCTGTCCTGAAGATGGTGTTCCTCGGGTTCTCATTTTTACTGGTTCTTAATTAATTATCCCATCGGCACTAAAAACCTATCTGAGGTAGTGCGACGTTAAAACCTAAAATAATACGAGGGTTGGATCTTAAGTAGTGGCAACACTGTTGTGGAGACGCTATGCAACGGAATCTAATATTGTCGCTGATAGCACTCGTTGGTTACATACCTACCTTACCTCAGAGCAAATGGACTCCCACATCACCTGCGTGCGCACAAGCGAGAGAAACAGACATTTGTGAGCTACCGGTCTAACGTAACTTTGTCACTATGTTTTCCAAACAGGAACAACGGAATTGGATCAAGATTGAATGTGCCAGAGGTCGTACAGCACGACAGTGTTATCAAGGTCTTCAAGAGACTTGCGGGGAATCTGCATTGCCTTACAGAACAGTGGCACGTTGGATAAAAGCCTTCAACGATGGTCGGCAAACTGTGGCGGACATTCATCGGGCAGGTCGTCCTACGAGTGAAGAAGAAGTGCATGCTCTTGCCGCGTTACTGCACAGTGATCGAAACCAGACGATTCGTGAGCATTTGTTTCAGAACTGTTGCAGAGATTCGACAGGCAGTAGACCGCTCCATTCGCACCATCAACAGAACAGGCTCTGCTAAAGGTATACTACGACTTCCACATCACTGGAAACGGGTTATGCACAACGCTGTTGACTACATTGAAGTACAGTAAAGGTTGCTAACATGTAACTCTTTTGTATCTGCTGTAAATAAATAGTTGCCACTATTTAAATTCCAACCTTCGTAATATAATGCAGACTGGAGATCCAGGAGAGGAAGAACTTGTGAAAGATACTAGGACCTCTCTAAGATGCCTAGTACAGAAGGCGACCAAACTAGGAGGTATGCAGTTATACTGAATCTTTTTTTTGCTAGGGGCTTTACGTCGCACCGACACAGATAGGTCTTATGGCGACGATGGGATAGGAAAGGCCTGGGAGTTGGAAGGAAGCGGCCGTGGCCTTAATTAAGGTACAGCCCCAGCATTTGCCTGGTGTGAAAATGGGAAACCACGGAAAACCATCTTCAGGGCTGCCGATAGTGGGATTCGAACCTACTATCTCCCGGATGCAAGCTCACAGCCGCGCGCCTCTACGCGCACGGCCAACTCGCCCGGTAGTTATACTGAAAACATAATAGATGTAGCCAGGAAGAGGTGTCTGTCTTTCTGTGGACATGTCACGAGGATGAACCCAGCTAGGACGACCTACCGGCTTCTCAACTACTGGAAAAACAGGAAGATAGGGGTACCATGTTTAACAGAAGTGAAGAAAGACATAGAGGAACTGGGAGTAACTGAAAACGACATCAGAAACCGAGCACCTCTCATAAGAATAACCAAACAAAAGAGGTTTCAGAACAGACCACCTAGAAAGAAATCGGCCGCCCTCTGGACAAAGGAAAGAAGGGAGAAACATAGCCAGAGAATGCGCGGTTACTGAGCAAACATCAAGTCTCTCTCTCTCTCTCTCTCTAAGTGGAAAAGTTGAACATCGTGGTCCCCACGTGGCCCATTCTAAATAATAATAATAATAATAATAATAATAATAATAATAATAATAATAATAATAATAATAATAATGATAATAATAATAATGATTCTTTCTTTCTTTCTTTCTTTCTTTCTTTCTTTCTTTCTTTCTTTCTTTCTTTCTTTCTTAATCCGTTTACCCTTCAGGGTTGGTTTTTACCTCCGACTCAGCGAGGGATTCCGCCTCAAGGGCTGTGTCCTGGAGCATGAGACTTTTGCGTCGGGGGGTACTACTTGGGAGGATAACCAGTACCTCGCCCAGGCGGCCTCACCTGCTATGCTGAACAGGGACCTTGTGGGGGGATGGAAAGACTGAGAGGATTAGACAAGGAAGAGGGAAGGAAGTGGCCGTGGCCTGAAGTTAGGTACCATGCCGTTGCCTGGAGGAGAAGTGGGAAACCATGGAAAACCACTTCGAGGATGGCTGAATAGGGAATAGAACCCCCTTCTACTCAGTTGACCTCCTGAGGCTGAGTGGACCCCGTTCCAGCCCTCGTACCTCTTTTCAAATTTCGTGCAGAGCCGGGAATTGAACCCGGTCGTCCGGGAGTGGCAGCTAATCACACTAACCACTACACCACAGAGGCGGGCAATAATAATAATAATAATAATAATAATAATAATAATAATAATAATAATAATAATAATAATAATAATAATAATAATAATAATAATAAAGTCATACAAATGGAAGGATTGCAAGGGAGGAAGGAAAAGAACAGGCACAAAGTGGACTGAAGACAGGAAAAAGAAGCACAGTCAAACAATGAAAGAATACTGGAAGAAAAGGAAATAACAACGGAGGAGGAAGAATTGAAATTGTAATGTGGTCCTTAGAAGGCCGGAACGCAATAATAATAATAATAATAATAATAATAATAATAATAATAATAATAATAATAATAATAATAAGAAGAAGAAGAAGAAGAAGAAGAAGAAGAAGAATCCGATGGCCTCACCTACTGTGTGAGGCATTTTGATTTGACGCCACGTAGCCTGCGTCAATTTTGACGTTATATTTTATTCAACCGAAAGGCAGACGAAGGAGTCTCGGCTGACTGATCTATGGTTGAGTTTAAATTTATTTATTTTTCGAGTAAATACCAAATACGTCACCTTTTAACGTCGACATCATAATGAAGGACGAAATGGATTTTTTTTTTTCGTCCTTCATTATGATTGTTACAGGGCCAGGAATCGCACAAGAACCATCTGCTGGCTGCGTATTGCACTTCGATTATCGATACGATAACGGTACTTCCCTATCTCAGGGCCGATATATCACGTGGCTCCTTATCACCGTCTCCAAGAAATGTTGTTTCAGTGCGATTCGAAGAAATATTGTGAAATCATCTGGGCTGTTAATTGTTCAACTGGAGTTCAAAAGTACAAGAAGGGAAGATTTAAGTACGCACGTTCATCTCACACGTGGCCAGCGTATTCATCTTACTAATGATCACCTTATTATTATTATTATTATTATTATTATTATTATTGCGTTCCGGCCTTCTGAGGACCACGTTACAATTTCAATTCTTCCTCCTCGGTTGTTGTTTCCTTTTCTTCCAGTATTCTTTCATTGTTTCACTGTGCTTCTTTTTCCTGTCTTCAGTCTACTTTGTGCCTGTTTTCTTTTCCTTCCTCCCTTGGAATCCTTCCATTTGTATAACTCTATTATTATTATTATTATTATTATTATTATTATTATTATTATTATTATTTGCTAGTTACTTTACGTCGCACCGACACAGATAGGTCTTATGGCGACGATGGGACAGGAAGGGGCTAGGAGTGGGAAGGAAGCGACCGTGGCCTTCAATAAGGTACTGCCCCAGCATTTGCCTGGTGTGAAAATGGGAAACCACGGAAAACCATTTTCATGGCTGCCGACAGTAGAGTTCGAACTATTATTATTATTATTATTATTATTATTATTATTATTATTATTATTATTATTATTATTATTATTATTATTATTATTATTGTTACCGTGTTTTGGTGGTAGGTAGAGGTAAAAGAAGGTGCGGGCGTGAATGAGTCTCAAACTACGGAATCAAAGTTAATGTAAAATTTAACAAGGTTATATTTTCTTTTCAATATTAAGTAATAACAAGGAACAGGTACTTAGTAGCCGAAACACAATTTGAAATGTACAATTACAGGGATTACAGAGTTTGGGCTTCGAGCCCTGAGTTCACAATTTTTGAGCAACTAGCCCAACTTTCCGATATACAAATTTTAACAAAGGGGCAGAAGACCCCAATCAAACCCTGGAGCACTTGCTCCAAATTACACAATAAAGCCTCCTCGAGGCATACAACACTCCGTTTCCAAAAGAGCCACACGCTCTTTAATTTAAGCCTCTCCCAGGCCACACCCAACTCCACCTTCAAGTTGTCCTCAACGGACATAAACACAGGGGTAAAATACCCAATCTACTGAGGTCTATTAAATGAAAAGCAGGTTAATTAAATGACCTCTAAAACAATTTGAGAGGAGGCGAACTTGCACTCCTAATACACTTTGATTTTAAAACCTACTTTGGCACTAGGCCGTTATTACAAGGGCTAATCCCATACTACAGAGGTGACTTAATAGCAATTTACATTACATTACGGAAGAATTGGTTGAGAGAATAAGTTCACCTCAAGACGATGTGAGTGGGAGCTCGAGAGGGTTAAGCACTCTCTATCCCGATATGTCGTTTTAAAATAGAATAGATACCAGTTGTTTTTACATTTTAGGAAAAGGTTACATGGTTGAACGCTTAGAACCCGCCCCGAAAGTTAAACTGCTGAGCAAGAAAAGAAAGAATTTATTAATCGGCCATTACCTTATTGTTGACCGCTGCCGAAGAAAGAGGCGCTTCCCGCCTCCCGCTATGTACTTAATACACTGAAAGATGGAACAGAAGTGGCCCGGAGACCCTAAAATCAGCAGTTTATATACTCTCGCGGAAGTTTCTAGGCGTTAGGGGAATGAAAACACCCGCCCACAATGTTTTTATTGGATAGGACCCCGCAACAGATACAAGTTGGGGGAAGATACACTAGATTGGTCAGAAATTACTAAAAGAAATTCGGGATTGGATAAATCTAAAACAAGGGGAAAAAGAGGGGTATACAGCCAACTTAAACAATAACAGAAAGAAATTTAACAAAACACAAACCTTTGAAATAAAAATTTCTCCAACAAAATAGTTCTTTGACTCCGCACTAGGGTGCACTATTGTTGATCTTCAGTAGTGTCCTCTAGAAGAGAAAGTTCACACCTCTTACTTCAAGCGAAACAAAAACACATCAAAAGTGACACAGTTCAAAAACTCAAAATTTTCCACGTGGTGACATCTTCTGAGAAAGTAGAGAATTAATAGAGTAGATAAAGTTCAACCTTCCTCCAGAAGAGGAGTTTCAACTGGCGCAACTTTTAAATAAACGGTGTAGAGGTGTACCGCCCGGTACAATTATTATTATTATTATTATTATTATTATTTCTCCGTTAGGATCTTCTAGCGACCACGTGACAATTTCAACGCTTCATTCTTTGTTGTTCCCTCTTCTTCCTCCAATACTCCTCCATCTCCTCACTGTTTCCTTTTCCTTTCCTCGGACCATTTTGACCCCTGTTTCCTTTCCCTCCCGACCTTGGAATCCTTCCATTTTTAACGCCTTTCTAAAAATCTCTTGTCTGTTCCCTGCTTCTTCTCTTATATTGTTTCTTCGCAAATCTTTCTTGTCTTAATGAATCCAGGTTGTTCTTCACTTCTTGTTCCAGAGATGTTAATTTGAAGACAGACTGGCTTCAGGGACTACTGAAATACATTATGCTCTGTTTCATTAATACATTTGAGAGGAGATAGTGGTTAAAATACCACTATTATCCATCTACCAAGGTAGAATTGTTTGACATATTTTCGTCCCACACACTTTATTACAAGCGAATGTTGGAATATTATCTACCTTACAAGGTACAGGCATTTCCATTCTAATATTAGGCCACCCCTCTTCCAGATAAGCTGAGAACGGTTAAAGGAATTACGAAGGTATGGAAGACTTCCCTTGGGGTTCCTCGGAGAGAAGCAGCGGTATCATGTCGCCTTGGATCGATTATGCTAGGCCTATAGCAACGCACTCTCTTACTTACTGAAGGGAGAACGCACCTCCCCTCGCCGCCCGTGTGTACTTGCGTTGATCGACAAATTGATAGATAGATAGATAGATAGATAGATAGATAGATAGATGTCTTTATTGGCGTTGTTAAGACCATTCGGCCTTCTCTTACACTAACGCAAGGGACCAACATTTTTTCAAAATTACACAAGTTTCCGCATTACACAAAACATAGTTTTTTTTCCTTAAACCGGTAAGTTAATTTTTAATTTTTTTTAGAGTTTACCTTTATCTGCCTATGCATGAAGCTCCGCTGTCCAGATTGACGTACGTAGTACACTGATTATTATTATTATTATTATTATTATTATTATTATTATTATTATTATTATTATTATTGCTGCGCTTTGATATTTCATACAGAATTATATACAGTACATCATTTTGGCACTATCACATTATTATTATTATTATTATTATTATTATTATTATTATTCTTTCACCGCTTTTCCCACATCTGTGGGATCGCAGGTGCGAACTGTGCCGCACGTGAGGGTTTGTCCCTTATTTTACGGCCGGATGCCCTTCCTGACGCCCAACCGTATATGGAGGAGTGTAATTACCATTGCGTGTTTCTGTGGTGTTTGGTAGTGTAGTGCGTTGTCTGAATGTGAAGAGGAAAGTGTTGGAACAAACACCTAGTCCCCGGTCCAGAAGAATTAACCAGACACGATTAAAATCCCCGAGCAGTTAGGAAATCGAATCCGGGACCCTCTGGACCAAAAGCCAGCACGCCAATCATTTACCCATGGAGCCGGACAACACAATATTATACCATTTCAGAACACTGGATATACGCTCCTTAAACTTGTTTCCATCATCAGACTCTATACAGTACAGTACTGAAGTCCTGAGCTGAGTGCATTAGCTCACGAAGGCTGGAAGAGTTAGATGTAATGCCAATTTGCTTTACGTTACAAAATCACTGCGGCCTTGTTCGTGCGTTCGGATCTTGTTTTGACATTCGTCTTCTTGCTCGTTTCCTCTTTCTCAGCCTTTCCCACTGCTGGAAGGTTTGTAGTTGATTCGAAAATGTGGTGTGTTGTAAGTTCTTGCTTGTCCAAGTTGGATATTGTCAATGCGTTTTCGAGCACTTTATTCGTTCCATCAACCTTATTATCACTCTCTCGACACGTGCGCCAGTCTGTCCTAACAATGCTATTGATCATGCCAGCACCAGAAATGCACAAATATTGTACGTAGGACTACATCAGTTCCTAATATTTTCCGCATTGTACAAGTATATTTAAAAGAATTCTTTCATTTTTCGTTTCCGTTTCCGCGTTGAGGAGATTCCGCACTATATAAAAGTAAGACCATTATAACGCAATGGGACCGCGAAAATATTCCGTAGTGGACAAGTTTCCGCTTTATTCAAGTTCGGCTTTGAGTACGTTTTGCTGTATTTTAATATGTTTTGAACTTTTAAGCAGAATAGAATAAATTATTTCTCTTCAAAGACATTGCCTTATTAATTTTTACTATGTTTTAATCATTTTATAGGAAAATACGACATTGCGAATTAGATCCATTAAAAGGAAACCAAATCCCATGGCGCAACAGCCCCGGGAACCTGGCCGGGAATCGAACCCGGGGCCTCCGGGTAAGAGGGAGGCAAGCTACCCCTACACCGCGGAGCCGGCTAATTAGATCCATTGATTATTTTAAATTCATATTCATTTTTATCTCACTCCTCATTTCCCTAGTACGCCTCTTCAGTGATACCTAGGCCATCTATGACAGCTAATGGTGGAGCAGGTGAGGATCCAACCGGCCTTCGGACTGACGACTGAACATACATACAAACATTTAAAAAACTTCTAGTCAGTGCGTAAATTTTAAATGTTCATTATTATCTCATTTCGTTTCACCTCTTGCCATCAGGGACCGATGACCTAGACGTTAGGCCTCTTTCAACAACAAGCATCATCATCATCATCATCATCTTCATCTTCATCACCTGATTTTAGGTCACATTTGAGTACTTCTTCAGTGCTTCTGTTTGTTGCGAATTATGCCGAGTTTATTACTGTTGTTAACGATATGCTAATTACATCGTTAGACTACCGACAACGGCTGTTCTCAAACGGTTGAAAAAGCTCCAAGGACGCAATTCACGTCCCCTAAAGGACAGTAATAAACTCAAATAATTATTTCTAACTTAAATACTATTCAAATTACTTCACGCATCATTGTGACATACCCTACAGAGCGTTACGTCACGGTCAATGATAGCTGCTAGCTCTGCAACCGGGAGACAGGCGGGTGCGGATCCCCCGCCGGCCATCTTCGATATGGTCTTCCGTGGTTTCCCGTTTCTGCCCCAGGCAAATGCCAGGACCGTACCTTTCTCATTGCCACGACTGCTTGCTTGCTTGCTTCCTTATTCCTAGCCCGTACAATTACGCCTACACCCACAGACAACATAGCCGCACAGTGGTACATGTAGTGATGGGATAATAGAATACAAAATAATCGCTTATTCAGTTATTTCATTTTATTCGATTTTTCGATTATATTTCCCGTTCAATTATTTTTCGATTATTCATTCGAATGAATGAAGCAATCGAATAGTGAATATTGTTTCCATCCAATTATTTGTTCAGTTATTCATTCGAAACTCCATTCGAATTAATGAGGTAATCGAAGAGTGAATATTTTTTCCATCCGATTATTCTTTCGATTATTCATTCGAAACTCCATTCGAATTAATGAGGTAATCGAAGAGTGAATATTTTTTCCATCCGATTATTTTTTTCGATTATTCATTCGATACTCCATTCGAATTAATGAGGTAATGGAATAGTGAATATTTTTCCATCCGATTATTTGTTCGATTATTCATTCGAAACTCCATTCGAATGAATGAGGTAATCGAATAGTGAATATTTTTCCATCCGATTATTTGTTCGATTATTCATTCGAAACTCCATTCGAATTAATGAGGTAATCGAATAGTGAATATTTTTTCCATCCGATTATTTTTTCGATTATTCATTCGGAACTGCATTCGAACGAATGAGGCAATTGAATAGTGAAAGTTTTAGAAATAATCGAATGAAAAGTGATGTTATTAACTCATTTCATTTCAACTTTGGAGATATCTTTGGAGAAAGGCGTATTTCTATTTTTTCATAAGAGATCATATATTCGCTTATTTCACACTTAAATCGAAAAATTGATTCATGGCGCATCCGAATATTCTATGCGATACAACTGAATGATATTTGAAACTCATTCGATTATTTATTCGCTTATCTAAATAATCGAATGTAGGTTATTCGAATATTAAAGTATCGATTATGCCATCACTACACTGAATGGTATTTGAAACATTCGATTATTTTATTCGATTATTTAAATAATCGGATGGAGGGGATTCGATTATTAAAAATATTCGATTATCCCATCACTAGATGCATGTAGCTCACCCACCCACATAAGCTGTACTGGAAAATGCAGCTATAGAAGTGGCGAGCTGAACATTTCCTCGGACACTCCCGGCAGTAAAAGGTACTAAAAGCCATACGCTAGGAAAAGAAGAATTGTGACATAGGCTGTCGGACACAATGTGTTTACATAGTCCTTTACACGAAACAACAACTACAACAACTAGGCCTACTACCACCGGATGGGCGAAATAAAACTTGCCAGGAAAATATTTACAATAGGACTGACGCGAGATTGACGCTTGTTAATGAACATTACAGAAGATGCTGGCAATGACCTCATGTGAAGGAATGACAGCTGAGGATCCTAAATTCCTGACTGAACTTCACTCAGAAACTACTGGCAGAACTCAACACGCGAAGGTTCGTCTGGACGTTATAACGCATGCACAGCAGTAAATGTGTAAGGATACAGAAGTCATACGTTTTTTACCTCTGATTTTTAAGAGGTATTTTTGGTATTTGCTTTACGTCGCACCGACACTGATAGGTCTTATGGCGACGATGGGACAGGAAAGGCCTAGGAATGGGAAGGTAGCGGCCGTGGCCTTAATTATGGTCCAGCCGCAGCATTTGCCTGGTGTGAAAATGGGAAATCACGGAAAACCATCTTCAGTGCTGCCGACAGTGGGGTTCGAACCCACTATCTCCCGGATGCGAGCTCACAGCTGCGCACCCCTAACTGCACGGCCAACTCGCCCGGTGATTTTTAAGAGGAGTGGTTGCCTAGTTGTAAAATAAAGAACACAGTCACCTCCACTACCACCACTAAAGCATTCGTACAAAAAATGATTTACCGTTGTACCATCAACTTTCATGTCAGTTCTTTTATGAATTCTTAGTGAGTAAAAGTATAGTGACAATTAACGAACCTCACTCTGACATTCGAAAGCATTCAACGTTTGACGTCCGGAGTTAAGCCTAGGATCAAAGCAACTTAATTATTCCATGATCATATGTCCTGACTCAAGCATCACAGAACGGAATGGCTACGCACTTCTGGTCTTGTAACTGTGTATTTGCATTCGGGAGATGACAGGCTGGAATCCCACTGCAGGTAGTACTGAAGATGGTTTTCCTTTGATTCCCATTTTTGGCTGTGTCTTTATTGAGACCAAGCTGCTGTCTTCGCCGTCCTGGCCTGTCCTGTAGTCGCCGAAAACCGTATGTGTCAGTGCGACGTTAAATACATGTTTTAAAAAAGAACTTGGGTATAATCTTGGAGGTGATGAATATCATCTTGCGGATTGGACTTCCATACATATTACTGCTGGTAGCAGAAATTCGTATTCTTCTTCTTGTTCCTCGTGGAACACAGGGCATCAACAAAGCATCTCCATCTGGTCCTGTTGACAGCCAGCCTCTTTACGTCACTCCAGGTCTTGCCTTCTTCCATCGCTTCCATGTGAACAGATTTTCGCCACGTCTGCTTGTGTCTCCCTCTCTTCCTTTTACCCTGCGGGTTCCAGACCAGCGCCTCTTCCACTTTCCCGCAGAGTTCTCATATTCCATAATCCAATTTTTGTTACCTTTCTCAAGCCAAAAGTCGTCGTCTTTGGATTAGTCTGGTTTCTCTTTGTTGATGTTTCTGTCTAATTTAAAGTTGTGCGAGTTATTGGCCCACAGCACCCAATTCTGGTGGTGGGGCTACCACCTGAAGCCTCCAGGCATGCTGTTTTCTGTTGGAGTTGTATCGCTTAGCCTTTGAAGATCCCTCTTCACCACAAGGCAGCGGTGGGTTGCCTCCTCCGCCAACTTCGCCGTACCAAAGGTCTCCTTCCTCGCCTCACCTGCCGTTGATGACTTCACCAGAGCCCCGTTAGCCGTTACTTTTCAGGGTTCCTGGAGGACGTTCACACCTACCGTAGCGGTCCTGGGGCACACAAGGTCCCCACTGTACTTCGCCCTTATAGGCTATCCCCTACTTCATACCGTTGCCCGTCCCCCACGACGTGGATGAGGGGTTGAACTTATGGGGGATCGGTAGCACAAATGGGCAAAGTCTATCCACAGTATGGAATACGCCCAATCCAGGCCCACTTATGCTGGCCCAGAGACTTCAACAAAGAGCGTTGGGTTGTACGACCTGTATGTAGGTGAGCACTGATCTATTGGAAAATCCGTATTGTTGCATAAATGGCAGCAGGATGGGTTTTGGATGCTCCCTGTGTGTTCTCTGGACAAATACCAGAAGCTAACAGACATTGTACGCTCACCGTGATTATAGGTGTTGATCTTGTGTGTCGCTTACCTAGTCGACGCCTCGCTCGCAGACAACCTTTATTATCACCGAACCAGAATCAACTCTTGTCTTGGTGTCCGCTGCCCCCCCCCCTCCTCCTCCCCCTCCCCGCCCCATCCCCCAGACACTACAAGGATGGTTGTCCAAGTGCATTGCCTTTTTAAACAATAATCACCACTACCACCAGAGCAAGGGTTCCAAATATGGAATACCTTTTTATTTTCATAAAAATGACGAACTTCTTTTTTGGCATTTTACTATTGTAACTGCGTGTCACGTTGTCACTATCTGTTTACTTTGTGTTTCTCTTCACTATTGGTGGAATGGCTGGGGTAGTGTTGACTAATTCCTCAATAAATATTATCTTGCATGACACGCATTACATTGTCGGTCACTTCCATTATTTCTTCTCTATAGGAACAGCGATCGCAATTAAAGCCGGATTTATCCAACGATACCCCTTATTCACAGGATTAACATTAAACCCTAAATGACTTAAATCCTATATTTGTATATTTTCCCTCAACACTTTTCAGGATTGGCGGGTATGCCACGACGATACTCTGATTACCCAGATAGTTACTCCTCTTAGGGCTGGTATGTGGTTAAGATGGTACATTCAGCTCACCTCCATTGGGAGTGTGCCTGAAAAGAGCTGCAACACCTCGGGATGAGGATACGAGTTTAGTTTACTAGCTACTTGTTTTCAATCTGATTAACGCTTATTATTTTTATAAATTACAACATATAATAGAAATCGTACTCTTGTTCCGAATAACGTGTTCCTAATATGGCACACTACCACTCTACTCCTAAACGTCTTTTTTTAAATAGAAGTTCGTAGTCTACATGTTTGAGATAACTGGAATGTAAAATAATATTCCATTATTTGTAATATTCACACACAAATATGTCACCTTCTGCAATTGAACACTCGATATGGCACATACTATGCACTTCAAGCACTAAATCCATTTCTCGCCCCTTCTATCTCTGGAATACTTGCCGTCACAGTAGAAGCATGTAGCATCTTCATCACTTGGGTTCTCTCTTCCATGTTCCTTTATATCAAGATCAGATTGATTCGTCACTCACGCTGATTGATTCCTTATCCGAAGACGAACTGTCACCTCTTGTTCTCTTCTTTCCCTTTCGCATGGTCTTAGGTCTGCTCAAACCACTGCACAAAAGTGAATTGAGTTACTGAATGTCTATTTTTGTCGCAGTTGTAGGTCTAGCTTTTTTGAAGGAAAGTATATTTCCTCTGTTGGTGTCTCTTTCTTTGTTGCCAAACGAAACCAAGTTGTTCTTGGTACACCGCATGCACTTGCTGCCATTTTGTATCCCCATTTTCCTTGTCCTTACTTCGGTGATAACTTGTTGCATGTCTACTTCCTTCCATTTCTTCCGTTGGCTACCTTTCCCTTCGAACTATCATTCGGACCGGCCTTGGTTCTGAAGAAAAGAAAAACTGCCAATGCAGATTGCAAAATTATGGCTCCTAATACGGAATACTATTCCATAATTGGAACACTACAGAATTCCGTATTAGGTAGCCAGCCAAATTTAATTTCTATCTTACAAATTACATGTGTCAGTTCATCGAATTTATTCCTCCACTACATCGTTTGTACGGTTGGTTCACCCTCTAGGCACAGCTAACAAGCGTGTTAATGTTTAAGGAGGAACTTGGTTTGTAAAGGACTGCAATTCTTACCTTCCAAAATTTCTTGGAGGTCGAAAATCACTCGGTCGACTGTTGGAGACAAAGAACGCAGCTCAAGTGACTTTCCTCAACTGGCCCTTCCCTGTACATCTTTCTACCTTTTCCATGCAGCGATGCCAAGTTTCACTTAGTACATCTTCCGTATTAGTAGCATATTCCATATTTGGAACCCTTTCTCTACCATCTCGACACTATTGGGGACGGGCTGCACGGCGCAAATCTATCGACACGAGGCTGGCGTTTTTGAGCACCTTCAAATACTATCGAACCCGCTAACGTAGGCTCAAAAGGTCAGCGCTTCTACCGCTTGAAACACTCAGTCTGACAGAAGCAAAGTTTAAACATTTTCACATTATGGGGGTGTGTTGAACACATAAATTATTAACCATTCTATCTCCCCCACCCCCCACCCACAAAAAAAAAATAATAAGTACCTCCGTACCCTTGCCTTAAGTTTTAAATTTTCATGCTGAGCCTTTATATTCCTCGTGATCATCTCTTTCATCCTCACTTTGCTCATCAGTGTCTTCCTTCTCATCTTCTCAGGACTTAGACTTCGAACTAACCAAGAAACTTAATGCTTCTTGGGAAAACTCTTTTTATGTTCCTTCTTGATAATGGTCGTGTACTTGTGACAAAGGGACTCTGGCGGCACAAGAAGCAGTTTTATTACATCTATATATATAAAATAAGAGTTTTGTCTGTACATTGCTCAGAATTTGGAAAAACTGGTATTTCTGTATCGTTCATGTCCACAGTAACAAGGAAACGCACTTTTTTATTTTCCGTAATTTCTGTCTGTCTGTCTGTCTGTCTGTCTGTATGTATGTACACGCATCACTTCAAAACGGCTGAAGAAAATTTAATGAAAATCGGTATGTAAAGTTGGGGGATGAGCCACTACAATCTAGGCTATAAATCATTTTATTCACGCTGAGTGAAATGGTAGTTTAGGGGAAGGCCTAAAATGCAATTCTCAAATATTTATATTTTAAGTGGTCCTGTCGATAAATACTACGTAACTAAAGTTACATAGAATTAAATTTCCGATCATTTATGTCTTATACAATTTTACCGTACCGGCTATGATAACATTGATATTCATGAATTTCAATTTTTGTTGCTAAGTCCACATCAACGCCGAGCCACGAGAAAATGGGTGAACAGAATTTAATGAAAATCGGTACATGGTATCGGGGAAGAAAGAACTGTAGTCTAATCTATAAACAATTTTACTGAACCTGGGTGAAATGGTAGTTTAGGGGTAGGCGCCTAAAATTAAATTTTTAAATACCTTCGTTATTGCTCCTATTGAAAAGTACTATATAACAAAAGTTATAGAGAATACAATTTCCGATCATTTATGTTTTATTCAGTTTTACCGTACCGACTATGATAAGAGTAGTATTTCAGAGGCGGAAGAAAACTAAATGCGAAGGCCTACAACATGGAAAGCGCATAACATTGATCAACAATAACATTACATTGACCATTGTTTGTTGTGATGTTCTTTGCCTCTTATCGTGCCCTCAACTCTGATAGATGGGATTACTGTTGCGTACCGAGTATAACAGCCTGACTCAATATTGGCGGGAAAGAGCTGGGGAGTTAAACAACTGTTTTCTTTAGCATGCCATTCCTCTGTTTCATACATTGTCTGATACTGCTGGTACATAACACACTGGTTCAGCAGTATTCCAGCTATTCACTCCCTACTCTGAAGCGATGTTTTGAGTGAGCAGTGTGCAGATTTGGCAGAGGCTCACTTAGTAGTATGACCTGGTCTAGAATTACAATTTAAGCCTATTCCAAATTACAGCACTACAATTCATTAATAATTCAAAATTCAACCCTGAAAAGAGACGTTACTTAAGAAAAGCGTCTTCCTCTTCACTTTTATTAAATTCTACATTCATTTTGTTCGAAATTAGCAGTGAAGAGGGGTTTTCTCCTCTGGCTCGGAGGAAAAATTTGCCTCCAAGTCAGATAGATTTTTCCGCCACCAGTGTAGTGAAATTAGATTTTCCGACTCATCGGGTACTCCTAGGAAAGAGATTAGTAAAAGGGCATAGATTTGTCCTCCTGGGACTCCCCGCTATTCGACCCCCCCCCCCCCCCCGACGGAAAAAGACGAAGAGTGTTCACGGATCAAGGCTGTGCGGCTTGGCCATTCTAGCTCTGGAACTTTGGACTGTTAGACGGCAGCGTAGTACTGTTCGTTAAAAGTGAGAAAATGTGTTATTTTTCATTTGATCGAGTATTTCATATTGCTTTTAATCGCGCCATTCCTACTGACGTCATTGTAATGACTAAGGCAGTCTTTCTGAGAATGTAAGAAAGCAGGTGGAGAGTGAGTATCTGCCATTATAATGAAAACTCCCCAACCTGATTGTGACAGAGTAGGCAAGCAGACCTACCATCACAATTAAAATTCCCTAACCCAGTCTTCATATGAGAAAAGACGTTTGGTAACTTCCCCATCGCGTTTCTAGGGTAACGTTGCTATGCAATATAATACAATCTTGCTCACAAGGTGTACACTACTTAACATAGAATTCTGTATACAATATAGAATTCCGTAGCGAAGCACGGGCACATCAGCTAGTCTTATATATTCTGATTCGTGAAAATGTTCTCTTATTTCTTTAGATCCTTATTCCTAGTTTCAGAAGCTTCCTGTCATGCAAGCTGCTTTCAATTACACATGGAGCATAGATGGGTTCTTTGTCTATCTTGGTAACAATCTAGTACCATGGATATTTAGCTACAAAAACTCTTGCTGATCTTCGTTGAAATTCTAATATTAGAACTCGGATAGAAATTACTTGAGATCTTAAATATCCATGATGATTGAATTTTAGTGTGTACTCTAAGTAAAAAGCCGGGCTGAGTGGCTCAGACGGTTAAGGCGCTGGCCTTCTGACTCCAACTTGGCAGATTCGATCCTGGCTCAGTCCGGTGGTATTTGAAGGTGCTCGAATACGTCAGCCTCGTGTCGGTAGATTTACTGGCACGTGAAAGAATTCCTGCGGGACTAAATTCCGGCACCTCGGCGTCTCCGAAAACCGTAAAAGAGTAGTTAGTGGGACGTAAAACAAATAACATTATTATTATTATTATTATTATTATTATTGTTATTATTATTATTATTATTATTATTATTATTATTATTATTATTATTATTATTATTATTATTATTATTACTCTAAGTAAACTCGCTCTGTGTTATTGTTTGACATTGATAATATATATTTCTTTGTTTCAGGTATGTATGCTGGGGTATCCTCGTGGTGGTGTGCTGCATTTGCCTCAGGTTAAACAACCTACTGTGATTATATAATTCAAGTATGGGGTTACTCCATGAGAAGAGAACCTTAAGGTATTGTGGTGTGAAATAACTGACAAATCAGCCATTGGTGTGTAATCAGCAAATATTTTTCGGCTTGTTTCAGAGTTTTAGTGAGTTCTTGCTTCCCACAGCTCACATAGCTGAGGAAATGTTGTGGTCTAGTGTGTTAGAGGGCGTATTTTGGGATGTTTGCATGCTTTGTTTGTTTCAAGATATAATATGCCCATAAGAAGTAAAGGCAATTCATACCATTTGAAATCGAATGGCTAAGTTTTATAGAAAACTAGCAAGATACCCGTGCTTCGCTACGGTGTTATACTGAAATTTATAATTGAATGCTTATTGTTTTAGATATATAATCCGCCGAAATTCGCGATCTGACTCGTTTTCGGCGAGAATCCACCAAAATTCCCGATCTGACTCGTTTTCTATTAGATTACGGCATGTTTTCTCCCATTTTTCAATCTTCCTTTCCAGCAATCGATTTCGTACTTCCCGGGCTAGGCTCAGGTATTCTTCCCGGTCAGTTGGGTCCCTAAATCTTTGCCATATTTTCCTATAATCATTTTTAATATGGATAAAATCCTTCAGGAGAACCGGCGTGGTGTCATATTGGATGCCTTGGCGGCACTAAACCCGCGGCCGGACTGCATTCTTAGTTATTACAGTCCAGGAGCCGTTTCCAGCGCAGTCCGCACAACTGACGACAGTCCGGAACATTATTATTATTATTATTAATATTATTATTATTGTTACTATTTTGTGTTGCTGTAATGGCTGATGACAGGGAAAACCTGAGTATCCGGAGAAAATCCTGTCCCGCCTCCGTTTTGTCCAGCACGAATGACACATGTAGTGACCGTGATTTGAACCACGGAACCCAGCTGTGAGAGGCCGGCGCGCTGCCGCCTGAGCAACGGAGGATCCTTATAAGTACATTAAGAACAGTAAAATCTATTGGTCTCACCTCCTTCTGCACCCCACCACCGTTAAGTTTATTTACCGCCACCCACTCCCCCCCTCCCAAAAAAATTAAAAGAAGGCTTGTTTCTTTATGTTTAAAGGAGATTCCAAACACCAATGTTCACGTCTATTACCTTCAGTTTTGAGAAATAAGTATCCCCATAAGAATAATTTATTTTTTCACTTCATTTCACACTACTCCCCCCCCCCCTCACTAAGTGAATATTCGCGCAAAAATTACTTGTTTCTTTAATAGTAAAGGATCTTCTAAATACCAATTATCACGACTCTAACTTCTTCAGTTTTTTATTTATGTGTCCTTATGAAAGGAATTCGACTCCTTTACACTCCCGCCCTCCAAGATGGTGTCCTCCCAAAAACGCGTTTTTCTTTGTTTTTACAGGAGATCCAAATACGAATTTTCACGTCTGTAACAGCTTTAGTTTTTATTAGATGTATGTATTCTCATACAATTAAGTCAACTAAATTTTCAATTATTTCACCCCCCCCCCCTTCATTGGATTTTCCGAGAATACGTGTTCCTTTACTTTTAAAGGAGATTGCAAATATCAAATTTCACGTCTGTAACATCTTCATTTTTGAGATATCAGTAGCTTAATTAAAAGAATTCAACACCATTTTCAGTCACATTTACCCCCCTCCACCCAAGTGGCATTTCCGAAAACTAAAAATACACGTTTCTTTATTTTTAATAGAGATAAAAAATACCATTTTTCTGTAACATGCTAAGTTTTTTCAGATAGACTGTAAAAATTCTCATTTTAAAATTTCTCCCCTTTTGAGTTCCCCTTAAGTGGAGTTTCCAAAAACAAATCACCTATGTTTCTTTACATTTACAGGAGATTCCAAACACCCACTTTTTACGTCTGTAACATTTTACGTTTCCAAGATATTCTGTAGATATAGTCTTTCAAAAAATTCACCCCAATTTGTCACTCCTGTTTAGCCGCCAATAATTGGATTTTCCAACAACTAAAAAATACGTGTTTCTTTATTTATAAAGCAGATCCCAAATACAAATTTTCAGTTCTGTAATATCTTTCGTTTCTGAGATATATGTATCCTCATTAAAGGCATTCAACCCATTTTTCCAATTGCGATTTACAGCAAACAAAAAAATACGTGTTCCTGTATTTTTAGAGGAGATTCTAACTACCAATTTTTACATCTGTACATTTTAAAGTTCTAAGATGTAGATACACTCATTTTAAAAAATTCACCCCCCCTTTTCACCCTCCAATATTTGGAATTTTCAAAAACGAAAAAATACGTGTTTCTTTACTTTTAAAGTAGATCCCAAATACCAATTTTCAGGACTGTAATATATTCAGGTTCTGAAATATAAGTAGCCTCATTTAAGGCATTCAACCCATTATTCACGCTTTTACACCCTTCCTATTGGGATTTTCCGAAAACAAAAGAATACGTGTTTCTTTATTTTTAAAAGAGATTCTAAATACCAATTTTTACATCTATAAACTTTAAAAGTTTTGAGATATAGATACACTCATTTTAAAAAATCACCCCCTTTTCACCCCCCCATTAATTGGATTTTCCAAAAACAAAAAATACGTGTTTCTTTATTTTAAAGGAGATCCCAAACACCAATTTTCAGGTCTGTAATATCTTCAGGTTCTGAAATATAAGTAGACTCATGAAAGGCATTGGACAACTTTTTCAAACTTTTCCACCCTTCCTATTAGGATTTTCCGAAAACAAAATATACATGTTTCTTTATTTTTAAAGGAGATTCTAAATACCAATTTTCACATCTATAACCATTAAAAGTTTTGAGATATAGATACACTCATTTTAAAATATTACCCCCTTTTTAACCCCCCTTAATTGGATTTTCCAGAAACAAGGAAATACGTGTTTCTTTATTTTTAAAGGAGATCCCAAACACCAATTTTCAGGTCTGTAATATCTTCAGTTTCTGGGATATAAGTAGCCTCATTAAAGGCATTTAACCCTTTTTTCACCCCTTTTCACTCCTATTGCGATTTTTCGAAAACGAAAAAATACGTGTTTCTTTATTTTTAATGAAGATTCTAAATGCCAATTTTTACATCTGCAAACTTTAAAAGTTTGGAGATATAGATTCACTCATTTTAAAAATTCACCCCCCTTTTCACCCTCCCATTAATTGGATTTCCCAAAAACAAAAAAATACGTGTTTCGTTATTTTTAAAAGAGATCAAAAGTATCAATTTTCAGGTCTGTAATATCTTCAGTTTCTGAGATATAAGTACCGGTATCCTGATTAAAGGCATTCAACCCATTTTTCCCCATTTTCACCCATTTTCACCCCTCCTATTGGGATTTTCTGAAAACAAAAAAAATACGCGTTTCCTTATTTTTAAAGAAGATTCTAAATACCAATTTTTACATCTGTAAACTTTTAAAGTTTTGAGATATAGAGAAACTCATTTTAAAATTTAACCCCCCTTTTCACCCCCTTAGATAAGGAATATTCAAAAATCCTCTCTTAGCGAGCACCTACATCTTAATATGAACATAGCCCCAAAATTTCATTTCTTTATGTCCAGTAGTTTTGGCTTGGCGATGATGAATCAGTCAGTCAGTCAGTCAGTCAGTCAGGACAAGTTATTTTATATGTATAGATAGAATTCAGAGAATTAGAGTAGGCGAAGCTTTATCTGACCCTGTAGTAATTCAGACGGGAATTCCTCAAGCCAGTATTATTGGACCTTTATATTTTCTTATACATATATAAATGAAATGAGTAAAGAAATGGAATCAGAGATAAGGCTTTTTGCGGATGATGTTATTCTGTATAGGGTATTAAATAAGTTACAAGATTCTGAGAAACTGTCGAATGACCTCGATAATGTTGTGAGATGGACAACAGGCAATGGTATGATGATAAACGGGGTTAAAAGTCAGGTTGAGTTTCACAGATAGGGAAAGTCCTCTCAGTTTTAATTATTGCGTTGATGGGGGTGAAAGTTCCTTTCGGGGATCATTGTAAATACGTAGCTGTTAATATAAGGAAAGATCTTCATTGGGATAATCACATAGGCCCTACATGGGATTGTAAATAAAGGGGACAGATCTCTGCACATGGTTATGATGGTATTTAGGGGTTGTAGTAAGGATGTAAAGGAGAGGGAATCCAAGTCTCTGGAAAGACCCCAATTAGAGTATGGTTCCAGTGTGTGTGGGACCCTCACCAGGATTACGTGATTCAAGATTTGGAAACAATCCAAAGAAAAGCAGCTAGATTTGTCCTGCGTCATTTCCGTCAAGTGAGTAGCGGTACAAAAATGTTGCAAAGTTTGGCCTGGGAAGAATTGGGAGAAATAAGACGAGCTGCTCGACTAGGTGGAATGTTACGAGGTGTCAGCGGAGAGATGGCGTTGAATGACATTAGTAGACGAATAGGTTTGAGTGGCATCTTTAAAAGTAGGAAAGATCACAATATGAAGATAAAGTTGGAATTCAAAAGGACAAATTGGGACAAATATTCATTTGTAGAAAGGAGAGTTAGGGATTGGAATAACTTACCAAGGGAGATGTTCAATAAATTTCCAATTTCTTTACAATCATTTAAGAAAAGGGTAGGAAAACAAGAGATAGGGAATCAGCCACCTAGGCGACTGCCCTACTGTAAAAGCAGGCCAGTAGTGATTGTTGTAATGCATATAAATGCATAATTGCCGTTTTAGTATTATTTTGTATAAAAAAACATAAATATTGATATTCAAATCGGTACAACAGTACAAAGAAATGAATATGCACATAATTCCATTCGCCACCGGAAGCATTTACAATGCATTGTTGTTGACAGTCTACAGTATTTGTTTTACGATACCTGAAGTAGTAGAGAGGAAAGATTGTTCCTCGATGCTTGACAGGGACTAACCTGCCACCGCCCCAAAAGAGTAATGTTACTTATATAGAAGAATTAAGACAGAGACAGCCTGAAACTAAATAATGCCACCATTTTCTGTGTTCGCATGGTCTTGTCACTAGCAAGACCTAACCAGTCCTGATCAATTGTTTGTAGCTCTAACCTACCTTTCATCTTTGCCGTTCATCTTTCTTGTTAGTCACTATTTGTGGATAATGGCCGAACAAGTGGCTGTCAGCTTGCATTCGGGTAATAGTGGATTCGAACCACATTGTTGGCGGCGCTGAATATAGTTTTCCCCATTTTCACGCCAGTCAAATGCTGCAGAGGTGCCAACTATTACGGATTGTCCGTAATTATTACTGATTTCACCTCACGATTACGGATTTACGGTCAAAGGAGAAATTATTACGGAAAAGCTGACATTAGGGAAAAAATCTACGGAAAAAGAAAATAAGGTAAAAGGCTCGACATTTTCTCCTAAATCGTCCTCGTTTCAATGCTTGTGAGTTGGCAACGATACTTATTCAATCGTGACTTATTTTTAGTACCCATAAGCGTTGTAAAATTCATTGTGAATGAAGGAGCTCAGGCGCTGCTCTTCTCCACTATAAATCCTTCAGTAATGTTGTATTTTCTGCGTTAAGTGTACAGAAAGATTGAGAAAGAAGTGAGGCCTACATTAAGCACATCTTCACTGGAATTGCTTGTGGCTCAGAAGCCGAAAATGTCATCACAGTGGGAAAACCACACTGAAAAGCAGCTGCTGCGTGAAAAACAAGCTGCAAGGGATGTTTTATCACAGAACTAACAAGTTGTGTGCAAATGTTATTATGTAATATGATATACTTTCGAACCGATTGCTTTTTTCTTTCGAGTTGCTTTTACGTCGCACCGACACAGATAGGTCTTCTGGCGACGATGGGACAGGAAGGGGCTAGGAGCGGGAAGGAAGTGGTCGTGACCTTAATTGAGGTACAGCCCCAGCATTTGCCTGGTGTGAAAATGGGGAAACCATGGAAAACCATCTTCAGAGCTGACGACAGTGGGGCTTGAACCCACTATTTCTCGAATGCAAGCTCACACAGCTACGTCCGCACGGCCATCTTGCTCGTTACAACGCCTTCTATGCGATAACCCATGGCTGTGGATTAATCCAAGGAAGATCATTCTCCGTATTAACATCTAGGTACTTCCAGCGATCTCCAGTAGGTACTATCACCCCCATCAGCACAGTAATTAAAACGGAGAGGACTTTTCGTGTTGGTGAAACACACAGCCTGATGTTTAACCCATTTGCTATCATATCATTGTCTGCTGTCCATCTCACAACATTCTCAAGGTCTTATTGCATGCGCTCACAATACTGTGTCTTATTTATTACTCTGCACAGCATAAAATCTACCGAAAATGCCTTACTGTTAATCCGGTTCATTTGGGGTCGCGTAGCTGTGAGCTTGCGTTCGGGAGATGGTGGGTTCGAATCGCACCGTAGGCAGCCCTGAAGATGGTTTTCCGTGATTTCCCATTTTCACACCAGGCAGTGCTGGGGCCACGGCCGCTACCTTCCCAGTCATAGCCCTTGCCCTTTCCTATCCTTGCGGCGCCCAAAACCTTCGATGTGTTTGTGCGACGTTAAACTACTAGGGAAAAAACAAAGGTCCAGTAACACTGCCTTGTGGAACCCCGGTGTTTATCATTACAGGATATGGTAATGTTCAACATACTGTTATTCTCTGAGATTTTTCTAGAAATTTAGCTACTATTCTGTCACTCTTTTGTCTCGACCAATAGCCCTCATTTTAGGCGGTAGTCTCCCGTGATATACTCTATCAGAAACCTTGTGTATGTCAATAGCCATATAGCCCACTTGATCTCCTGAATCTAAAATATTTTAACGTATGAAGGGATGGGCATGATATTATACGTAGCTTCACCGCTAAAATCTATGTAAAAAAGGAAGCAAGTGACGTGTAAGAAATTGAGTATGTTCCCTGGGCAACAGCTTCATATGTCCGTGTGCATTTGCACAGATCTGTCCCTCGCCTCAAAACAATATTTGGCTGCCCAGGAGCGTAACGTTAGGGCCTGCTGTGCAGGCGGTCCCGGGCTTGTAATGGTCCCCGCAGACTTCTCTCAAAAAAATAAAATACATCTAGCCTATTATCACACTACACGGATATGATAAGTGAGGTTTTGTAGAATATATATACGTAGATTTGCCACTTGGTTGCATTGAGCAGAAGTTTATTGTGTTGAGTGTAACACAGCACAGCCATAAACAAAGCTTACCCTTGCCGTCTCTCGCAACACCGTGAGAACCTCATCACAAAAAACCTGCACCAAATTATTGAGAAATAATTATTCTTTCTTTCTTAATCTGCTTACCCTCCAGGGTTGGTTTATCCCTCGGACTCAGCGAGGGATCCGAACTCTACCGCCTCAAGGGCAGTGTCCTGGATAAAACTGGGGAGTAGGACCGGTACCTCGCCTAGGCGGCTTCATCTGCTGTGCTGTACAGGGGCCTTGAGGAGGGATGGGAAGATTGGAAGGGACAGGCAAGGAAGAGGGAAGGGATCGGCCGTTGGCTTGAGCTAGGTACCATCACAGCATTTGCCTGGAGGTGAATTGGGAAACGACGGAAAACCACTTCGAGGATGGCTGAGGTGGGAATCGAACCCACCTCTACTCAGTTGACCTGCCGAGGCTGAGTGGACCCCATTCCAGCCCTCGTACCACTTTTCAAATTTCGTGGCAGGGCCGGGAATCGAACCCGGGCTTCCGAAGGTAGCAGCTAATCACTACACCACGGAGGTGGACGACAAATAATTGTAACAATGAAAACTGAGACCAAAATATCATATTTTAGTTAGAAAATGACACTTTGTGTTATGTGCACTTGAGATCGTATTATACACAACTTTTGTTGTAACACATAACTTTTGACACACATTCATAGACAACAATGTATAATGTTGGTGTACTAGCAATCAATCAGCTCACCTTCGAACGTGTTCTTTGCGCGAGGTTAATAATAGACTCGGCTTATCAATTTGCGATTTGATAGTTTTCGAACTTTATTTGAACTGTTTTTGAATTCATTTTTTAAATCGAATACATTATTATAAGGAAGACTTTGGTATCAGTTACAGAGTATAGATCTGTGGTTACTGAAAAATGCAACCAATTAAAGTTAAACACGAACATCTGAGTGGCACATGGTTGGCAACTCAGGAACCACGGAGGCAGTAAAATAAAAACTATTGAGCATTATTTTTTAAATAATCTTACGATAAATAATAATAATTTTGTTCATATAACTTGACAGTATATTGCACCACTTTTTCCTGTTGTAATTAAATTTATATTATTTATTCGTAGGTTTTTACGTTTTATTTGAGGTGGAGGAGGGGCGAATTTTTTTTTGGCAGGCGGGCCCCTTTCGCATTCGTTACGCACCTGTGACCGACTTGGTCTGACTGCCCGCAATCCCGTTCGTCCTATCGCGGTAAAATTCTAGGACGGTCTCTGTCGGGTAGTGATGGGATAATCGAATACTTTTAATAATCGAATAACCTTCAGCCGATTATTACATAATAATAATCGAATAAAATAATCAAACGAGTTTCAAGTATCATTCAGTTTTATCGCATAGAGTATTCGGATGCGTCATGAATCAATTTTTCGATTTAAGTGTGTCGGATGGATAATCGATTGAAATAAGCGAATAGATGAACTCTTATGAAAAATAGAAATACGCCTTTTGCCAAACATACAGTATCTCCAAATGTTGAAACTAAATGAGTAGAATTGACTGTCCTAACAACATCACTTTTCATTCGATTATTTCGAAAGCATTCACTATTGAAATTCATTCGAATGAAAGTTCACTATTCGATTGCCTATTGATTCGAATAGAGTTTCGAGTGAATAATCGAAAACATAATCGGATGATAAATATTCACTATTCCATTGTCTCATTAATTCGAATGAGTTTCGAATGAATAATCGAAAAAATAATCAAATGGAAAAAAAAATATTCGCTATTCGATTGCCTCATTCATTCGAATGAACAATCGAATGGGAAATATAATCGAATAAAATGAAATAATCGAAACGATTATTTGGTATTCGATTATGCCATCACTACTGTCGGGATGCGGGACGGGACAGAAAATGAACCACGGAGCGGCGGGCAAGACATTCCGTGCTTCACAACAGGCTGCGAGGGAAGGCCAGTAGCGCATGAAGCGGACAAGGGACGGATTTGCACAGTTCTAGCTCCCACTACTAGTACTAAAAAGTGTTTTCATTCCTCTTAGACGGTGACGCCAATTTTCCGAAGAGAGGTTTGAATAGTATAATCCAGTATGTTTGACAACACTGCCATGTACGTGACTGATAATGTGAAATTTTATCTTTCATTAGAGAGGGAACTGTGTTGATAATACTTCGTGCAGTTCGATATTATATGAGCTACTTATCGTAGCCCGTCGCCTTCCCGGAATCTATGTGCTTATTGTATTCCGCGTCCTTCGAATACTGTATCTTGCTACAAGCTTTTACAGCTAATCTGATATAATTAAATTGTGACTGGAGAATGTTTGTTCTCTAGCGATATCTGGAGTGACTTCTGTAAACTACAGCAAAACAATTTCTAGTTCAACACGTCATCAGTAGATGGCAAAGAAGAGCGTGCTCTCTTGTATGTCACTGTCTCTGCTGGAAACTTATTTTCTTCATAGCACTAGCGCCCTCTGTGCCTCAGTGGTAGAGTATCGGCCTCCGGAGCCCAAGATCGTGGGTTCAAACGGGGCAGAGTGGGAAAAAACAACCCATTCGGCACTCGCATGCCGTATGATATAAAAGTGTTTACTCGGAACAGTTATAGACCGCCTAGCAGAGATCTTTCTCTGCCATCTGGTAGAGTAAAACGTCGAAATTGACTCGCAGGCAGCCTAAATGGTACCAAATTAAAATGTCTGCAACACGATAACATAAGATGATGATGATGATAATAATAATAATAATAATAATAATAATAATAATAATAATAGTTGTGATGATAATAATAAAAATTAAAAATGTGCTCACACATACCGATTACGCAGTAACAAAGAAGTGTATAAAACATGCAACAGGATTTCACTGTGGTGTAGTGGTTAGCGTGATTAGTTGCCATCCCCGGAGGCCCGGCTTTGATTCCGGGCTCTGCCACGAAATTTGAAAAGTGTACGAGGGATGGAACGGGTTCAATTCCCTCCTCAGCCATCGTTGAAGTGGTTTTCTGTTCTCCTCCAGGAAAATGCCGGGATGGTACCTAATTAAAGGCCACGGCCACTTCCTTCCCTCTCCCTTGTCTATCCCTTTCAATCTTCCCATCCCCACGCAAGGCCCCTGTTCAGCATAACAGGTGAGGCCACCTGGACGAGGTTCTGGTCCTCCTTTCCAGTTGTATCGCCCAACCCCCAGGAGACTGCCCTTGATGCGGTATAGGTGGAGTCCCTCATTGAGTTCGAGGGAAAAACCAACCCTGGAGGGTAAACGGATTAAGAAAGAAAGATTTTAAATACCATACGCAAATTCTTTGGACATATTTCAAGAATGCCCGACGAGAGACTCACTAAGAAAAGTTTTGGCCATTTCAACAACGCCAACAGGAAAGGCAACTCTTATGACAAAAGGTTTGTTAACACTAAGAACTGCAATAAATGAACATCATGGATCAAGACATCCTCAACAGAACCGTTTTCAGAAACAAGATACCGGTACACACATTTGAGGTGTTCCTAGAACCAGAAACAGCGACCAAGAAGGAAAAAAAAACCAAAAAAACATTGGACGGCTGAAAAGAAAGAAGCTGTAAGCAAGAGAAGGGAGGTGGCTCCAAAGGAAACTTAAATTTTGAATAGTTATTTACGTGGTCCAGGTACTACTACTACTACTACTACTACTACTACTACTACTACTACTACTACTACTACTACTACATTTCATTTCAAAAATCCCACATGCATTAGTCGAGATTCGAACTGGGACTGTCTTGGACATTTTGTTATCCAGTATATAGCTCTTATAATCCTATTTTTGAATAAATAAGGACAGTCAATGAGTTAGGAAGATGAACAGACTTGTTTAAAATTAATCCACTTGCCATAAATCGTTAGACCCTCCTGTTAGCTTTTCAAGAGATCTAGACCAGGCTGAGGATGTTGACAGTGAAGGCAAGCAACTCCTACGGATATGAGCTACGAATTTTAGGTGAATAAAAGATAATAAAGTATGAGAATATATTCTTTATTTATTCCTAAAAATTACAATCCTTTTCTTAATCATCGTTATCCGGTCGATTAGATTAGCAGTTTGTCGTTTTCTACCACTAGGAGCGCTAATGTGAGTCAGTGTATTGTTTCACCTAAGCCCTTATAACTTCATTCGGTGTGGACATTTTTCGAAAAATCCAAAAATTTCTGATGGTATTGAACCAAGGAACACATTACAGAAACAGTTATGTACATTAGTTAATTTGGCTAGGATTAGAGTAAAAAAGAAACCGAGTAAAAAAACAAGCGATTTTAGGCTGTTTTCCCGGAGGTGCATTTATCCTGGAAATGATTTTTCGAAATTTTTTAGTTTGATAGAACTATTCGAGACTCACAATTTGAAACCTTTCCGAGCCCTTTAGCCCTTCAACTTTCGGCACAATTGAGGAAATTGCTAATTTTACGTTTTTCGTGGTATGGGACCCCTACTTTGTCTGCCAAGAAATGTTTTCAATATTAAAAAGAAAATCTAGCAATGAACTACAATTGCCGTAGCTCTCCAAAAGCTGGGCTGAGTAGTTTGGGTGGTAGAAGCGCTGGCCTTCTGAGCTCAAGATGGCGGGTTCGATCCCGGCTTTGTCCGGTAATACGTCAGTCCCTTGTCGGGAGATTTACTGGTACGTAAGAAAACTGCATTAGGACAAAATTCTGGCATCTCGGCGTTTCCGAAAACAGTAAATAAAAACCATAACATCATGGTTATTAGATCAGAACTAGGCTGCTCTAAGCCTCACTCTCATTGATCATAGCAGCTACATAGTTTGAAATGTTTAGAAGTAAAATATCCAAAACACTAGAAAAGAAAGGGAACTGCATGCAACAAACCGGCCCCTCCCGTGTTAGTCGTCGTCTGATGTAACATGTGAACCCCAGATATATGCACCGAGTTCTACCAATAGTTGTCGATCATCACCGTCTTGATTTTTGGGGGGTAATATTTCGATATTATGTCTTTATTTCTATGTGAAACTGATTAGTCTTTATCATCGTCTGTTAGAGAGCTTCAGAAATCTTAATTACTTTCCTATTTTTTTACCTCATCTTTTATGAAGTGACTTCTAAATTTTCCTAAATAGTACGTCTATAATTGGCTTGTTCAGTAAAAATTGGAAACTTCCATGAAGAATACGTTACGATTAAATGAGAACATTGTGAAATCATGCACATTGTGTAAGAAAACTAATGTTCTTTTAATATTTTTGGATCTTCTGTTACCTCATCAACTAGATTTCTTTGACTGGTTCTGAAATCGTCTGAAGATAAATGAAGCTGTGTAAAAAGTAAAGCTATCTCCATAGAGGCCATGAAGATCCTTGGAATGGAAAGTAAAGGCTTCCACATTCCATAATCTTGGCATTAAGTGAGGTAGAGTGGGTACCTCTACGCCCGGTTATCTTTTCCCTAAAATTAACCTGGTACTCGTTTTTGATGTAGGTTGAGTAGCTTCGGGGCTAGAGGTCATCAAACGACCCAGTTCATTCGTTCGTTCACGCTTGTTTGAACCTCATACGGTCGATCGTATCTCGGTCGACCTTAAGCGGCTTGGCTAGCAGGATGTAATTAGAAATAGGAAAGGATTTCCACCTATCAATACTTATTTATTGCACTTATTATGCTACAGCCTTCTAAGTATTGATAGGTGGAAATCCTTTCCTATTTCTAATTGTGTTGTTCGTCAATACGGAGATGAAGATTATAGATTACGATAGCAGGATGTAGTCTGTGGTAAGCCGGCTGATGGGCTTACGGTCAGTATCAACTAAGTTACGAAGAACAAACTTAAATGGAGCGAGGAAAGTAGAGTGGCTGACTGTGAAATATTGGACACCTTGCAAAATTTTAAAGAAATAGTAATTAAAGTAATATAATTACAAACTTACTGTAAACACTGTGAGATCGACTTGTACTGTCATTCACAACGTCACAAATATTCATCATTATTGTGTTGGCTGTATCAGTACAGAATGAATCGACAGAGCGTCATTTACTATACAGCGTGATTGAGCCTCCCCTTCCAATGTAGTTTTATACAACTCACAATATCCATTCCGTCCTGAAAACATCTGTCCTGCCGGTATGCTCAGACAACACAACCGGATATCTTGGTATTTACCGCCTCGCCATGATAGGACGCCGTAAATGTTATACTCGAATTAAACATTGGAAGACATGCGTGTGCCTTCTAGATCATATGAACCTGACACTACTACTACTACTACTAAACGTTTCCATTCCTCTCCTGTAGAGGGAGGCGGGCCTCTAAGACGGTGACGCCGTCTCTCAGGCCAGGAGATTTGTTACGGTGAAGGAGATGTGCGGAGAAGGTGAGGGGGTGGGCGGCCGTGGCCTATACGAACTGTCCCGGCATTCGCCTTAGTGCAGGAGAATGGAAAACCACGGAAAACGATTCTCAGGACAGCCGACAGGTGGAGCCAGGCGTGTAGTCCGGCACTGTGCCCCAGACCCGTCTCCCGAATGCAGAGGCGTAGAGCCACGGTAGAGCCGTGGCCAACGTTCCTCTGCTCGGTTGGCCGGTCAGAGTACAGAGCTGTTGGACCACGGACAAGCCGTGGCCTCTTACGGGACAAACCCAAGGTCCGAAACCCACTCTGCATCTACCGACCGAACCTGACACGCCGGCGAAACACTAAATTGATATTGTGACCGCAGTAAACCTAATACTTGCTGTAAGCTGCCCAGCGTGCCGTAGGGAACCGTAGTGTAGTTGGCAAAGGCGTGGCGGAGCGGGCTTGCATGTCAGGTGGGAGGTTCGAATCCGGGGCGAAGATTACAAATTCTGAAATGTTTGATTAATACGTACCGCACGCAATGTAAGTTCATGCAAATTGTGTGTGAATGAATGTGTTTGTGGCCCTAAGTAGGGCCGATTAGTTATCAGGCCTGACACATACAGACCGGACATAATAGGAACACAACTGCCCTGACAATGTGTTATCGCAGCAAGTGCTCGATGTGATGACCGTTTTGGTTTATGCACATTCGAGCGCGGTGTCCAATACGTAATCTTGCGCGCTGAAGAATTCCAAGTGCAATTGCTCTGCAGGCGTCCGTGACGAGTTACCGGAGCTGGTCGGGGTTTTCCGGCGCTTGAGTGTAAACAACGTTCTTCAAACGTCCCCACAAGAAGAAGTCTAACGTCGTAAAATCCTGAGATCTGGCAGGCCAAGAAACAGGACCTCCTCGTCCTATCCATTTCCCTGGCAGTTCATCGTTCAGATGGTTACGAACAGGCAAAGTCGAAGTGGTGGAGCTCCATCCTGTTGCAACCACATCGTCAAACGATCGTGCAAGGGCACATCCTCCAGTAGCACTGGGAGTTCCTGACGCAGAAAGTGCAAGTAGCGTGGGCCCAACCAATGGCCCTCAGAGAAATAAGGTCCAATCAGGCGACCCCTAAGATTCCACACCAAACATTCACTCCCCATCGTACTTGATGGGCCTCCTGTCGCACCCACACGCACTATTGGAGTCGGGCGATTGACGTTCCCATCATTGTGGAAGCGCGATTCGTCCGAGAACAAGATATGCGATACGAATGCTGCATCATTGTCCAGCTGCCTAAATAACCACCGACAGAACTTCATTGGAGCTTCGAAATCCCGCCGAGCCCATCTTGCGATGGTATGGGTGAAATTTATGTTCATGCAGTATTCGCCAGACGGACGGCTGGCTGATGTGTGAATTATTACGAGCTGCCTCCAGAACGACGGCCTCTTCTGTTTCACCCGATGTCTCGGGCCTGTCGCGGACTGGTGGCTGGTTGGAAATCACGCCTGTTGTCCTTAGGAGTCTTTCAACACGGCAGAATGTCGTAGCAGCCGGGTGTCGCCTGTCGAGGATACTGTTCTTGGTACAGACATAGTGCCTCGCACGCGTTTTGTCTTGCTTCCCCATAAATGAGGAGCATGTCAACGCATTTTTCTGTGGAAAACATGCCGAATGACAGCAACGATATTGGAAGGGGCTGCTGAATCACACTGTATCTTGGTTAAGCGAGCTCCTATTCTCACTAATAAAGCTCTCAGTTGAACTGAAATTTCATTCATTTGCCTCATTGGAGGCTAGAATAGACAATATTTTCTTTGCTAGCCGAGCAAGTCTTGGATATTCTGTGCTAGTATTTCTCCACTATGCACAAAGTGATCGCTATCGGAAAGACGATCTTTTAATAAATGTTGTAGTCAGAATATCGGCAACGTTTATTCGTCCATAATCTGTGGCAGCATTAACTCGTTTTTGACATATACGTAGGAACCTATTTCCGAAACAACCGTAAAGGGACGGAGATCTCTTGCACATATTTTGACGCACTTCTGTGTAATGTTTTGTTTGATATCATGTTGTACAGTACTTGATAGACACGCTGTATTCGGTCGCACTTTACACACGTGTGTTTTCATAATGTGAGGTAGTAGATGCAAACGTTATTATAGTTGCACAACATTTACATGGCACATATCTTGCATGTTGACCATTCGCAGTTGTTTCCACACTTCGTTCTTCATCTTTTATTAATTAGTAATCCATATTGCTTCCTCTCAGGTTTTGCTTTCTCTCTGTCTTTGGTGTTCCGTTCCATACTACTACTACTACTACTACTACTACTACTACTACTAAAATGTGTTCATTCCTCCTCTGAAGGGGGAGGCGGGCTTCTTAGATGGTGACGCCGTCTCTCAGACCGGGATATCTGTTACGGTGAAGGAGAGGGCGGACCGGGCGAGTTGGCCGTGCGGTTAGGGGCACGCGTCTGTGAGCTTGCATCCGGGAGATAGTGGGTTCGAATCCCACTGTCGGCAGCCCTGAAAATGGTTTTCCGTGGTTTTCCATTTTCACACCAGGCAAATGCTGGGGCTGTACCTTAATTAAGGCCACGGCCGCTTCCTTCCCACTCCTAGCCTTTTCCTGTCCCATCGACGCCGTAAGACCTATCTGTGTCGGTGCGACGTAAAGCAACTAGCAAAAAAAAAAAAAAATAATAATAATGGCCACGGCCGCTTCCTTCCAACTCCTAGGCCTTTCCTATCCCATCGTCGCCATAACACCTATTTGTGTCGGTGTGACGTAAAGCCATTAGCAAGAGATTCTCGGAGAAGGTGAGGGGGTTGACGGCTGAGGCCTTTACTAGGAACTGTTCCGGCATTCGCCTTAGCGGAGGATAATGGAAAACCACGCAAAGCCATTCTGAGGACAGCCAGTGGTGAGGGCCAGCCCTTTCCCCATCTCCCGAATGCAGAGGCGTTCGTTTGGCCGGTCAGAGTGCAGAGCTGTTGGATCATGCACCAGCCATGGCCACTTGTGGGCCCGAGACCCACTCCGCACCTAGCGACGTCCCGTTCAATGTTCGCAGCGAATGTCGTAGTGACAGCGAAAGTGAATCAGTCGGACCGAATCTGGTGGGTTCGCTCAGATTGTCGAGCACCAAGCGGTCGGACAGGTCACGCTCACTAGCAAAGTAGTTCGATCGTCCGTAAACGGGGAATGCTGACTTCTATTCGAAGCCACATGTTTCTCCAGTAGTGGAAATCTCGCTTCTAAATGTTTCGGTTCCTGACGGGGAATCGAACCCACATTTTTTCGGATAAACAGAGAAAGTTTTTACCACCTCAGTTAGGTAGCCCCTACCTCTGGATCCAGAGCAATATTGAATTGATTGATTGATTGATTGATTGATTGATTGATTGATTGATTGATTGATTGATTGATTGATTGATTGATTGATTGATTGATTGATTGATTGATTGATTGATTTCATACAAGCCCCTAACATATTAACATAGGAGAATTCACTGAACGGTGTGTCGTGATCTATTACGGCCGCTTGGAGAATCTGTACCTTCACTGTACGTATCACTTTCTTCCTACGTCACTGCCAGCCGTAGCTGAAAGCTTGACGCAAGTAGCCTTCGATGGAGCGAGGCCGCTGCGGAAGTACTTCCGCTGCTTTCTGACCTCTCTCTCGAGGTAAGCCACATCTGACCCTAATATTATATTATACTCCGTACCTTTGCCGTAATAAAAATATGAACACTATCTGTAACAAAAGTAATGTGTTTGACCTCTGGTCCAACAACAAGCGTGAGCATAGAAAGTACTACAGCAAGTGAAGACCTTGCGGTTAACGCCATCATAACAGTTGAACGTCATCACAGAGTGGTGCCACGTTGCTTGAGGTGCACGCGTGAATTGAGGTTAAGATGATAATAATAATAATAATAATAATAATAATAATAATAATAATAATAATAATAATAATAATCCACAGTAACTAGGAAATACACTTTTTAATTTTCCGTCATGTATGTATGTACGGGCATCACGAGAAAATGGGTGAAGAGAATTTAATGAAAGTCGGTATGTAAAGTCGGGGAATGATGCACTACAATCTAGGCTAGGCATAAATAATTTTATTTACGCTGAGTGAAATGGTAGTTTATGGGAAGACCTAAAATATGATTCTCAAATATTTACGTTATTACTCAAATATTTACGTTATTAATGGACCTGTCGATAAAGACTACATAATTAAAGTTACATAGAATTAAATTTCCGATCATTTATGTGTTGTGCATTTTTACCGTATCGGCTATGGTAACAGAGATATTCGCGAATTTTGATTTTGATGCTAAGTCGATATCATCGCTGAACTACGAGAAAATGGGTGAACAGAATTGAATGAAAATCGGTATGTGAAGTCTGGGAATAAGATGCTACAGTCTATGATATAATAATTTTTATTCACGGTGCACGAAATGGTAGTTTAGGGGAAAGTGCTCAACATTTTTTAAAAAATACCTGTGTTATTGATCCTATCGAAAAATACTACACACCGCAACAGAAGTTATAGAGAATACAAGTTCCAGTCATTTATGCCATACAGTTTTACCGTACCTATTATGACAATAGAATAATGAATTTAGACTTTAGATACTTAGTCCACCGGGCGAGTTGGCCGTGCGCGTAGAGGCGCGCAGCTGTGAGCTTGTATCCGGGAGATAGTGGGTTCGAATCCCACTGTCGGCAGCCCTGAAGATGGTTTTCCGTGGTTTCCCATTTTCACACCAGGCAAATACTGGGACTGTACCTTATAAGGCCACGGCCGCTTCCTTCCAACTCCCAGGCCTATCCTATCTCATCGTCGCCATAATACCTATCTGTGTCGGTGTGACGTAAAGCCCCTAGCAAAAAAAAAAAAAAAACTGAGTCCAAATCAACGCCGAGTATTGTTAACATGGAAATATAGTTTAATCCTGTTAACTGGCGATGGTTTTTGTCATGATTGTCTTAGGGCCGTTTTCCCCAAATGAGTTTAAACTAGGTTTATTTTAATCTGGTTTAAGTCTGAGTTTAAACTAACATTCATTTTCCCCATATTGGTTTAAACTTTGTGTCAAGTTTAAACCTGGCTCAGAGTTAAACCTTCTATATTGTTGGTTTAAACTGCTGTTTATATTCAACCTTCTTGACATTTTATTAACGTATCTGTGATTTTCCTAATCGAATGGTTAGTTTTGACTACCAGTACTGCAGCACTTTAATGAAAAACGTACTAAAATTATAACCTAGTATTAGCATTAGAAAAATGGGAGAATTTATTGAAGTCTTTCGTTAAATAGGAAATAATTTTGATGTGCAAGAGAGGTTAAGAAGCCGCGTTCCAACAAAAGTTTACAATCTTGGAAAATCGGATGTAACGGAGTTTTTTGATGGATTTATAATTCATAAGCGAACAGCAAGGATTGTCTAGTATCGAAGAAGGATTCATTTAAAACGTCAACTGCACGAAATAATGCTATTTCGCTAGAAGCAATGATTCTGGTTGCTTTAAGATATGATGCGCAGGCATTTTTTTCATTAACAACAGGGACCACAGACCTTAAATTGCAGTCTCCTTATAATATCATATACTGTAAAATACTACTCGTGGTATGAATACTGTAATGTGAAGCATACAAATATTCCTATATAAGTCGTGTAATACGTCCGCTTTTCATGCGGTACCTGGTGGCTGTGGTCGGTAAAGCGTGAAGTCAGCATCGTCCGAATCCGTAACAAGACGGTCCGAATCTAATTTGTCGAAAATATTTTTATCATCGGAATGTTGACCGGCACGGTAGGAGAGGCGGTGTTATATAATTTCTAATCGCTAGATTATATATTTATAGGATCAGAAAAACAATAAAGTATTTCATGCTTGCTAGTAAACTTGTAATAGAATAGATTATAGTTAAGAATGTTTCATCGTATCTATTGCCAGCATACCAGCAATAGACATATTAATGCTATAGGGAGAAGAGTATTATGCATACAGTACGACATATCGCGAACTTGGTTATGTTATAAACGAATATGGAATCAAGTAATATATTTCCAAATAAAATACATCCTCAGTGGTCTGTCTGCTGGATCCAAGGTTTGTGAGATTGATCCCGGCCGAGGGCGATGGATTTTGATAGGAGATAGATCCCGAACATGCTTGGAATTTGTTTACTTGAAATTCACATAAATGTTGATTTTCTGAGGAAAGGAATACCATAGGCCTATTGCTGAAAGACCAGGATTTTAATATTTCAACGTTCCCGTGTGTTCCGTAAGACAATAGTCATCAAAAGACACGTATTAGGCCCACGGTACTTGTTTATGGTAAAGCATGACAGAGAAAAAGAAATAAAAGTGCGTTCCAATAAATTGTAGACAGCAATAGGTAGAATTATATGACACAACACTTCGCACAAATGTAAACAATTTATTTATCAGTAAAGCTAATATCCCGCCGAATTTGTTCTTTATTCACTACGTACGATAGCATTAATTCGCCACAAACAGCTGATATTATTACAAAAATGTCGGTCATTGAATTACTTGGCTCTGATTGGCCAATTCCAATCGACCATGCCTTCGACTATTCCTTCAGTGTAGCCAACGTTAGCGCCAACGGCAGCTCGCCCGTTTAAACTAAACGAGTGTCAGAAATTGGTGGAGAAAATGGACGCAACTTTAAACTAGGTACTAAAGTTAAACGGGTTTAATTTATACCAGGTTTAACTCGATTTGGAGAAAATGGCCCTTAAGGTGTAAATCCACGTGGACATCGGTCCGTATCGACAAGGAAAAATATGCAGGGGATTATAAACGTGAAGGAGCGATCGCTTGAAGAATGAGACGAGAGGAGTTCATGAAAGAAGGACTGCCTTTACATTAGATGCTCTGATATCCGAGAGTTGGAAGGAAACTAAATGTGAAGGTCTACAATATCTGAAGTTCATAAAACTGGTCTACAATAGCATTATATTGACCATTGTTGTGATGTGCTTCGTCTCTTCTGCTGCCACTCGTCTCCGATAGATGGGATAGTGCTGCATTCCGCGTAAAATAGCCTTCTTAAATATTGGTGGGAAGTAGCTGGGGAGTTATATAATTTTGCACATTCCAATGATAAACGACGGGTACTGTAGCTAATAATAATAATAATAAGAAGAAGAAGAAGAAGAAAAAAAATTGTATTGCTTCTTACGTCCCACTGACTTTACATTTAACGATTTGAAGAGACGCCGAGATGTCGGAATATTGTCCTGTATGTGCTGCCAAATCTACCGACATGAGGCTACGGGCCGCGAATCTGTAAGCTTGCATTCGAGGAATGATGGGTTTGAACCCCACACTTGGCGGTATTGATGATTATTTTCCGTGATTCTCTGGGATATGGCAGGCATAAACCTCGATTACGGTCACGTCGTCTTCCTCACGAGTCCTAACCCTTCCTTATACCGCGGCTGTTTAGAACATACTGTATATGTGTCAGTGCGACGTTAAATCGATGGCAAATTAAAATAAAATGGAGGTCAGGCGCAGAATTATAATCTCGAGGAACGCAATGTCGCAACTTACTTCGATCTAATTTTTTCTCGATGACATTCCACCTTTGACAACATTCACCACCCACGTTTCCAACTAGAGGAACTGAATTGAAACAATTGAGTCCACACAGTATCTCTTCATCATTTCTACGTTGTTCAGTTAATCCTGTATTTAGTCGGGTGGACTTTACAGGAAATTTGTGTTTGTGAATTAAGATTCTGAATTCTGTCTTGAATGGTTTCTTCATTAATACCAATTTAATTTAGGTCTTCACTGATTTCTTTTATCCAATTATTGTGATTTTTCATTGATAAGGCTAAGTCTAAAAAAAATTTGTGAGCCTGTTTTTATCCCTATATAAGAGACCATAAAATTGTAATCGCCGTTTCCTGGTGGTATCTGCGATTTTTACTGTAACTTGATAGACTTCATGAGATTTTTAAATCTAAATTCCATTTTCGTATTTTGGTCCTAAGATTTTCCTGAGTATTTTCTTTCTTGTTTTTCGATCATCTTTATTCGAGATTTGATACCAATTATAATAGTTTCAGATGCATAACGTGCTTCTGTTTTAACTGTGTTATAATGTCATGATTTTGCCCTTTTTTTGTTCTTTTATTGTATGTGTTGCAAGTAATTGTATTTGGTCTTTTAAGTTTTTCAATTCATTCTTTGTTAGCTTTGTTGTTGGTTCAATAATTTCACCTAGATACTTAAATTTGTCTACTAGAGCGATATTTCCATATTTGGGTCGTCCAGTTGCAAAACCCGTTATGTGCAGACAAACAAATTTTTCAGGAAGCTCAAAAAACTGTCATTTGTTATGCAACGAAGATAGGAGGTTGAAATTTTGTAATTAAACAGTAGGCGTTCATTTCCGTCATACCGAAAAATATCCACAAAATTTAACTTATAGAACCCATTTTTTGCCAAAAACATTTGGACATAACAAGTTTTGCAGCAATTTTGTGGAGATAAAAGATATGTGCAGCAGTATATGAATAGAGTGTGCAGATTTATGGTGAAAGTGTTTTAGTAGCTACGTTTTAAAGTATTACACTATGAAAATAGCATGATTGAAATAATTTAGGTTAGGATATAATGTTTTGATGTCTAATCCGGGCTCTTTGATTTAATGATTATATCAAGAAATCATCACTCATTCAAAACGTTTTATAAGTTCTTTAACATTTTGTACAGTTATATTAACAATCCGTTATTGTCCTCAACAAAATCTCCCACATCAATGTCATAGTCTGGCATTTCACTGTTTAAATTTTGCCGCTGGCCAAACAGTGCCTTGTAGAACGTGAGGTCATCGTTCCTTATCCACTCTTTCTCGTAATGTTTGGTCAGCAATGTGTGCAGGTCGTTGAGCTTTTCTTTCTTAAGCGGAACCCTTTCCTCCACCGGTACTGGCACAATAGCAGAAGAGGGTTTCCCATGTTTCAATATGCTTTTGCTTCCACCACAATCGCTTACTTCACTTCTTATCACACAGTTGCCTGATTTTGTTCGTGTAAATATGATCCTCTTAAAGGGTTCGACGACATAACGAGCTTTGCTGCATAACACACGCTGGACATAACGACTTTTGCAGCAGTTCCGTTATTTGTCACCTTTAAACGTATGGATTAAATGGCCTTTGCTCACGTATTACATTACTGGATTGTGTATTTTGATGAGCTGCATACAATGGCGGTAATAACTCATTTTGAGAAAAAATGGACATAGGCTAACGGGTTTTTCAACTGGACGACTCATTTGGTGATTAATGGTTGATTGTTGAAACCTGATCTAGTCCCTTCGATATACTTCGTCTTTTCATAAGAAATTTGGAGTCCTATTTTGGCTGCTATTTTATGGAGTTTTTCTACAGACTGGATTACTTCCCGTCTGTTGGTAGATAGGATAATATTGTTATCAGCAAATGCTAGGCAAGTAAGATGAATTCTGTTTTGGATACATCTACCAATATTTATACCTGAAGTTTCACTTTGCCATATCCTAATCACTTTTTCCAGAATTAAATTAAATAGTAAGGGAGATTATCCATCACCTTGCCTGACTCCTGTTTTAATTTCAAATGGTCCAGAAATTTCTCCTAAAAATTTCCTTTCGATGTTGTGTCGGTCAATGTTTACTTATTATTATTATTATTATTATTATTATTATTATTATTAATAATATTAATATTATTATTAATATTGAAAGTGAGTCTGTGCGTAGTTTTACGTGGTCGTAGTTAGGTGTACCTCTCGTTTTACGTGCGATCCGAACCATAGAAACCTTGCTTTTTCATTTTTAAAATTCCACATGCGTTGGCTGGGTTTCGAACCTTAACCATCTCAGTGAGAAGCTAGTGAGGATGACCTTCGGCTATCGCCACGTCCCATCCCGCCCGGATCGTTGATCCTAATGTTCTAAGATTTTTGTTTCAACAATTTGCTTTACGTCGCAACGATGGGATAGGAAAGGGCTAGGAGTGGGAAGGAAACGGTCGATGCCTTAATTAAGGTACAGTCCCAGCAATTACCTAGTGTGAAAATGGGAAACTACGTAAAACCATCTACAGGACTGCCGACAGTGGGGTTCGAACCCACTATCTCTCGGATGCAAGCTCACAGCTGCACGCCCCTAACCGCATGGCCACTCGCCCGGTAATGTTGTAATCTTGTAAAAGAAGCAGAATAATAATAATAATAATAATAATAATAATAATATGATAAAAACAAAACATCAACAATGCCATGATACCCGTGATACTTCATGATGTGGTGCTTGACACCACGGATTATGGAAAGGTTGGAAATGGAGGAGGAGGAAGAAAAATGGTGCACCTCTCTCTGTGTTAAGTGCATAAAATGAATTGGGTGGATTGATGAATTACCACTTATTCTCATTCCTACATCACTTCACTAATTAATGTTTTTTAAAATTTTCATCTGTTGCTGGTCGAGCATTCGAATGCTACGTACGCGCTGTGTGGGAGATGTGACATGACTTAGCACTTTAGCTTTACCCTTCTCCACAAATCTTTAGACGTGGTATATAAGAGCTCCAGTAACAGGGTTTCTCAGTTTCTGTGTGGAGCTCCGGCTGTAAGATAAAGTGCGAGTGATGCGGTTGCGTAGTTTTTCGAGTGGGTTTTATATTCAGTAGTGTACCCGGGTGTTGGTATTGATCGTAGCGTAGGCCTCATTTTTTGTTATATTACCACTACTCTTATATTCATGAATGTTTTTGTGAAGTGTTCATGCACGCTTTAACAGAATTTTGGAATAATTACAAAAAATTGTTTTAGTTTGTTCCATAATAGACTACATCGAATATTTGGTTGTTTTCAACCAGCACGACTTAGTTATCTCACCATTATTTGATATTCTACGTCTGCAGAATAGTAATAGGGTAGAAGGATGTTTGTTTGTTTGTTTGTTTGTTTGTCCAATCCTTGTCCCGTTTCTCTACGGGGTCGGATATGAGGTGAGATGAATCTAGAATACAAACGAATATTAAGCATCCTCTTACTCGCTCTGTGGGTGTGTACGAAGAGCTGCATAAACAGTAGGGGTCTAACAGGTTGTACCCCAAATGTCTATGCAAACCTCATAACAAGGCTGTTGTGCGGGGAAGAGGATATTTGATACTGGTTTCTAATTGAAATCTTTACTACATCAAACGGGCCCGATAAAATGCTACAAAATTAGATCTGTTATAGATATTTTTAAAATGGGCATACGTGAAATGTTACAGAAATACATGCGGAGGTGGATTGCCACAAAGCTACCCTCCTGCATGCGCGGAGGTAGCATTATAAAGTCAGGGGTGTTGTATGATATACTGCACTCTGGAGCACATTACCTGCCCTGTTTTCATTCGTGATGTATAGTGAAAAATGTAAACAGTTATTAAATATTTTGAAAAGTCTTTGAATTGTCTCCTCAAAATTTGTCATTGACTTCGAAATTGTTAAAAAAAAGTGCTCATTGTAGCCATATTTCCAAACAATAAAATTGAAGAGTATTTCACTTAGGGCAAGAGTGGCAAAACAAAAAAAGCAAAATCTCTGTCTTCGGTCTTTGAAAACCGTTCGCCAGTATGAATATGAAATTGGAAAGTGACCATCTTATTGTTTATGGCTTACCATTTCTTCCTTCAGAAGAACTAAAAGCGGGTATTCCAAATTTTTGTTGATGTATAATAGTAGGCTTTCATTCACCACACAAACTTTAAGTGTTACACATTCTACTGATATAACCATTACGAACTGTGTTCACGTTAGGTAAGGGGCAAGAGAAGTGGGAAATTCTGGCAGCTGCTCACATTCGAGCAGCTCAGAATGGGAAATATGCTGAAAGAGATAAATAATTAGAAAACCAGCCTTTTTTCTGCGTAAGTGACAAAGCGACTGCACTTGCATTAGAGGGGAAGTAGAATTTACGTGCAAATTAGTGTCTTATCATAGTTGAATATATCAATAATGTAAACGTAAATATTCGCGAAGAATTCATGTTCCTCGATTAAATAAATCTAGTTAAACTTGGTTAAACTTGAATTGCAAAGGCACAATTAGAACGCTGTACTGCAAAAATGTACGACAGAAGTTTCCAATTAAAGCTCAGTTGGTTAGTGACAGCAGTTAACTTTGCTTGTGCTCTAATTGAAGTGCTCACCTCGATTACGTCTGGTTTCCTTGTGCGCCTGTTGATGCGAGTTTATTTTTTCCAAGTGAAATTGAATTGTATACGATCGAAGGTGACGAATGTAAGACCAGTGATCTGCCTTCATACCAGGAATAAAATATTCAAATACACACAAAATAATTACAGTTTATAGCTTCAAACAGTAAGATTTTTAATGTATTCAATATATGTAACGTACAGTGTAGTGACTATTGTTATTCCTTGGATAAGCTTGCTCGGCTGAGTGACAATATATACTGTAGAACTCTGTCTTTCTGAGCCTAAGCCGGCGAGTTTGATCCCGGCTGAGTCCGGTAGTATTTTGAGGTGTTCAGATACGTTAGGTTTGATTTACCGGCACGTAAAAAAACTCCTGTGGGATAAATGTATTATTATTATTATTATTATTATTATTATTATTATTATTATTATTATTATTATTATTATTATTATTATTATTATTATTATTATTATTATTTCGTTATGCCAACTCATAGACCGCGTTGGAACTTGTTTATTGACTTGATGACGTTCGCCTTCCTATTCATCCAAACTCTCTTCTTGAATTCACTGTGGTGTCTCCGCCGTTCTTCTGATCACTTTGTAGCAGTCCTGCTGCTAGTTTTCGCCATAAATGTGTGTTTATTTACTGATGTCCTGAAGACTTCGCTCTTTCTCATGATGTTCAATTCATTCACGTTCCCTCCTGTTTCCTCAAGCCAATTTATTCTCTTGTTTTGGGAACTTATTACATTGAATAATCTTCTTGTGAGCCTTTTATTGTCCATCCTAAAAATGTATCAAAGACATTTCAATCGTCTCCTCGTAACAGTAATGATGAAACCATTTCTGTTAGCCTACAGAAGTCTGTACTTCGCCTTTAGATCCAACTTTTGTTCTTTTTTCTTGTGGGGCCGAAAATTACCGTAAGAATTTTACGTTCTTGTTTTTCAATATCTGCAATTTTAGAATGACCTCCTCAAGTTAAGTTTTCTGATGCATATAGAGCTTCCGGTAGGATAACCGTTTTGTAATGTTTCAATTTAGTATTACGTGACACTACTCGTTTATTATTATTATTATTATTATTATTATTATTATTATTATTATTATTATTTTTTGCTAGGGGCTTTACGTCGCACCGACACGGATAGGTCTTATGGCGACGATGGGATAGGAAAGGCCTAGGAGTTGGAAGGAAGCGGCCGTGGCCTTAATTAAGGTACAGCCCCAGCATTTGCCTGGTGTGAAAATGGGAAACCACGGAAAACCATCTTCAGGGCTGCCGATAGTGGGATTCGAACCTACTATCACCCGGATGGAAGCTCACAGCCGCGCGCCTCTTCGCGCACGGCCAGCTCGCCCGGTCGTTTATTATTGTGATCCCATACATCTAGATTATTATTATTATTATTATTATTATTATTATTATTATTATTATTATTATTATTATTATTATTATGTTATCAACTGGATTGATCTGATGGATCTTTTTCCGCCGTTGGAATATTTCTACGGTTATTAAGCTTCTCGAGGACCATGCCTTCAACGCTGACGTGAAGGTTCCTGGCCCGTCCTTGCTCTCTTACTCGCAAGTGTGAAATGACAGAGTGCTGCGCGGTGACTCTCAAGGTAGGCTGGATGCCGGCACCTCTACCATACGGTGTTTTCTCTGTCGCCACTCTTACATAATGACCGACACACATGTCTGGAGGGAAATGGAATTTGGCCGGTAACATTTTGCCCTGACTGAATTTGATAAAGATGTTGACGTTGAATGAAAGGGGTTTAGGAAATCTGTGTCAATAGCAGCATTTGCTTAATGCGTGTGTGCGTGAAGCCTGCGATTTCGTAATGAAGATACAGCAGACAATTGTGCAAAGAGAGTACAAAAACCTTAATTAGAAAATTATAAGTGTTTATTCTTTGCTGCAGTTCCTCAGGGATCTGCTTCTCTTTGCGCACTCGGTAATATGCTGTCTGTCGTACGGTTTGTCACGCAATTGGCGCACGCAATTTTCATTTGGATCATGGTATATCTTGTTCTTGTATATCGACGGCTCCAAGTATTAACATCGTAAGTCCAAGAATAGCCAAAAAGAGTTATTACCAAAGCATTTACTTCTGTATTTTTCCCATGTATAAACACCGTATCCCCTGTGCCCCAAACTTAGCAGCAATAATAGATCTTAAGCCTTTCGTGCATGAGGACCTCAGATGAGGTCGTTTGAGGTTATGCATTATTTATTATTTTTAATATCAGTAGTAGCGATGGGCGATGTTTCACGAACTGTGATTTTTTTCACTGATATCTAAAAATCACGAATAGCGACTGTTATTTCCTACTCTGTCACTGTGCTCAGCCGTGATTTCAAAGTTTCCCTCCAAAGTAATTATCGCGCACCCATAAACCGACCTCGTGAATGTTAATACACAAACTGTGATTATGATCAGCCATGATATTACGACAGGTGCGGACGTGACGGTATCCAAGCGTATGATTGCCAGCCGTATGGACATTTATAATTTAATTGTCTTTAAGATAACCAAATTATTGTAAGTATAACGTATTTAGAAAAAGTAAGCATATTCCTTCGTAACATACAAGTAACTTAAACCTCGTCATCGCCAGTAATATCAGTTTTAAAAATATTGCCACGTTGATTTGTAGTGTGGTATTATTTTAAGCGCACATTCAAAATGAATGTTGATTCACGTGATTCGCCTAGAATACTCTGTTTTGTGTTAATTCAGTTTCTTTTTACAAATAACTTTTTACTTTCGGGTAATATGATGCTTCTGTACAAGCTGAAATGACTAATGATTTTGTATTGAACCCTTTAAGGTCCTTCGTAGGATACCTACCTTCCTTACCTATTAGCAAATCGGATGAGATCTTTCTCTTGGGTCGTCTACGGGTTCTTCGTAATTTTCTTAAGAAAATAAATTCACTTCGTACATTGATATAGGAATTAGAAAGATGATTTTGAAGACATTCGTCTGGAGCGTGGCATTGTATGGTAGTGAAACATTGACGACAACTAGCTCAGAAATAAAGTGAATAGAAGCTTTTGAAATGTGGTGTTGCAGAAGAATGCTGAAGGTGAGATGGGTAGATCGAATCACGAATGAAAAGATACTGAAACGAATTGATGCGAGGAGAACGATGTGGCGAAATTTGAGCAGAAGCAGAGAGAGAATTACAGGACACATGTTAAGACACCCAGGACTTGTTGAGTTAGATTTTTAGGGAACTGTAGATGGTAAAGACGGCAGGGGCAGACCAAGGAATGAATATGACAAACGGATTTGCTTAGAATAGAGCCTTGGCTGTTCTTATGAAATATCTGCTAACTTTTTTTTTGTATTGCATATCCTTTTTCTGGCTGCTGTTGCCTGTTGTCAGTTGTCTGCAGTGTTATTCCTAGGTAGGCCTACTTTACCTCGTTGGTTATTTCGAGATTTATTTTTATTATACGTGCTAGTAAATCTACTGACACGAGGCTGGTATATTTGAGCACGTTCAAATACCACTGAACTGAGCAGGGATCGACCCCGGGCTCAGAGGGCCAGCCAGCACTCTGCCGTCTGAGCCTACTCAGCTCGGCTGTATACTTCCTAGAACCTAATGTTACCATGGAGGGAAATGTTGGAGAAACACCCAAAGCATCGCCACTGTACTCGATCCGCTTTCCTCTCTGACAGTTTCTTTACGCCGTATTCATTGTCTTGCTGAGTGGCTCAGATGGTAGAAGCTCTGCCTTTCTGGTCCCAATTTGGCGGGTTCGATCCCGGTTCAGTCCGGTGATATTTGAAAGTGCTCAAATATACGCCAGCCTCGTGCCGACAGATTTACTGGCACGTAAAAGAAATCCTGCGAGACTAAAATTCCGGCAGCTCGACGCTCCGAATAATAATAATAATAATCTCCCTCTGTGGGTCTGACAGAGTGTCGGCCTCTGGATCCCAAGACAGCGGCAGAGGTAGTCGGATTTTTGAAGCGCGGAAAAAAAGTCCATTCGACATTCCATGTCGTACGATGTCGGCGTGTAAAAGATCTCCGATGACACATTTGGTGTTTACCCTGCAAAATTCCTTAAAAACTCGGCCTTAGACGCCCAGGAGAGATTTCGTTTACTCTGCCGTCTAGTAGGCATAGAGTAAAACGGAACGTCGAAATTGACGAGCAAGCTTCTAGATAGCCTCAAATTAAAATGCTTGCTTAAGGTAGCTGACGCCATATTATTATTATTATTATTATTATTATTATTATTATTATTATTATTATTATTATTATTATTATTATTATTATTATTATTATTATTATTATTTACGTATAGTTTTGGCTACGTAGGACCGCGGTTAACACTTGTCAGTCAGCTTTTCTGGATTGTTGTTTTAGAAGTAACTGAGTACAACTACCGTCACTAATGTGACTCTCGGTGGGAATACGACATAATTCGTTCCGGATTTCTAGGACTGACGCTGCAGGCTCGTCAACCTTATTCTGTCTCTAAAGTGCAATAAATCTTCCTCTCACTGCCTCACATTCATCTAGGTGGAAAATGCATTTCCTTGCTTTTCCGCCAGTTCTTTTCACTCTTCCTCTCTCAGGAAGATCTTTTATCCCGTGTATCTTGAACGTATTCCTTTCTTTAACCTGTATCTCAGGGGCACAGGTCAGAGCCTGCTTCACTTCAGTTACCCATGGAGTGCACGAGGCAGGAGATGATCTAGAATTCTGCGTGATATTCTCGTGTTAGGCATTCAAAAGAAATGACCGTAAATTATTATTATTATTATTATTATTATTATTATTATTATTATTATTATTATTATTATTATTATTATTATTATTATTATTATTATTATTTTTTGCTAGGGGCTTTACGTCGCACCGACACAGATAGGTCTTATGGCGACGATGGGATAGGAAAGGCCTAGGAGTTGGAAGGAAGCGGCCGTGGCCTTAATAGGTACAGCCCCAGCATTTGCCTGGTGTGAAAATGGGAAACCACGGAAAACCATTTTCAGGGCTGCCGATAGTGGGATTCGAACCTACTATCTCCCGGATGCAAGCTCACAGCCGCGCGCCTCTACGCGCACGGCCAACTCGCCCGGTATTATTATTATTATTATTATTATTATTATTATTATTATTATTATTATTATTATTATTATTATTATATGACGTGCCTGTGCTTCGCTACGGAATTCTTCATTGTATACACAACTGTATATGAAGTATGTTACCCGGAATTATATAATCTTTCAAGTGGTGAAATAAATTTCAAAATCGGCCCGGTAGTTTCTGAATTTACCCGTTACATACAAACAAACTCAGTGTTTGTTTGTTTGTTCAACCTTTGACCCCTTTCCCTACGGGGTCGGGTTTGAGGTGAGAGGAATCTGTCATGGCGGATTTTTATGACTGGATGCCCTTTCTGACGCCAACCTCATCAGAGGAGTTAATGAGATGAAATGAATGACGTAGTAAATGGTTGTAGGAAGGGAGAGGGTGAAGCCCGGTGCGGACACTTATCCTACTCCTGTCGAATAGCACCAGGGGTCTGCTCAAGGCTTAACGTCTCCATCCGACGGACGAATCACCATCAGCAGCGTGGTCATATGCTCTCACTCCATATGAGCACTCTCGGAGATGTTAAAGAATTTAATCAGGCTTTTGGCACGCAATCTAGTGATTAGGAATTGTGTCCCTCCACCTCCCCTACCCTGCCGCCCAACTTTCTGATGGTGAGATTTTTCGACCAACGAGATTCGAACCGGCTAACCTCGGTGTCAGACCGTATAGACTTCATCGCCTTAACGATCATGGCCACCAGGCGAGCTAAACAAACTCGCAGTATCTTATTATATATTAGTATAGATATTGAAGTATAGATAGATAAATATACCTTATACATTATTAGAGTTACGAAGAACATTCATATAAAGATATTTCTGGCAAATTGACTTTCAAGTACACAGTTGGTGCGCTTTGTTGTTCAATAGAACCAACCGTTTGAGCAGCCGTATCCATTAACCAGAATTACCTGACTTTTAAATCTCTCCTTGGACTTGCTTACACTCACGCATGTGCATAGGCTTACCTCTAGAACCCTTGAGCTGGCGTTGCCAGGGTTACGGCCAGTGATTTCTTCAGACGATTCCTACATTGGGGGGCGGGGGGGGGGGGTGGGGTGTTGCCACTATCTCGAAAACGGTTAATTTTATGGCCTTTAAGGCGTGGTTTTCGATGCCGAGTTTTGTCCTTCGTGTCACGAGGCTTAAAATGAGCTTTGTCTCATTCTTGTACGACAAATTCGATATTTCCTCTGTATTAACTTTTGTTAATATGGCAGAGGGCCCAAATCGCGGTTTTCACGAGAATCCTTTGATATTTCGGGATGATACATAGTCTATGTTACCCGGAATCATATTATCTTTCAAATGGTCAAAGCAATTCCAAAATCCATCCAGTAGTTTCTGAGATTAGCCTTTAAATAGACACAAACTCACATTCTCTCTTTATACGAGGTTGTAAATAATGTAATGGCAACGCAGTCCGGGCATGCGCAAGTAGGATATGGGAGTTGTCAGGTGGCGCTGTTGTGGATGTGTAGTATGCGTTTGATGGGCATCCAGTTGTTGGTGTGTGGCGTTGAAGTGAAGAGTGTCGATTTCACCCCTCTAAAGCATGTTTTCAAAAGGTGATCAGCGTTCGTGGATTAAAATCGAAGTTGCCCGTGGCAAAAATACATCATAGTGTTATCGAAGATTACGTGTAGCCTGTGGCGATAATGCATTACTGTACAAAACAGTTACACGGTGGGTCAAGGCGTTTCGTGCGTGGTCGGAATGAGACTGCGGATTTGCACCGCACAGGTTAGCCGTCCATTCCTCAAGATCAGATTGACATTTTGACTGGCCTCTTTTCCGTAGACCATGGATTGACTTTCCAGGAATTATCCGTAGAAGTTGGTCTCAGTCATCAAACGATATGAGCCATACTGACCAAATGTCTTAACGGTGGCATTGGGAGGTCTTTGAATACCCTCCGTACTCACCAGACTTCGACCTGTTTCCAAAATTGAAGGAACCCCTCCGAGGTCCCCAATTTCATGACGTGGTATCTGTACTCCGCACAGTGGGACGCTCCGTCGCCGTCTTCAACAGAGAACGCTTTGCCCCAACGGCTTCCCGACGTTTGCTAAAGGCAATAGACTTAGCGGGTGACTACATTGAAGGATTGTAATGCAGTTGTACTTGTTATATCATTAAATATTGCGTTCTATCGATATTGCCAACACTTTATTTACAGCCCTCCTATATTAGTATAGATTAGTTAGTACTAGTACTAAAATGTTTTCATTCCTGCCCTGAAGGGGGAGGCGGGCCTCTTAGACGGTAACGCCGTCTCTCGCGCCGGGAGATTTGTTACGGTGAAGGAGCTGCTCGGAGAAGGTGAAGGGGTTGGCGGCCGTGGCATATACTAGGAACTGTCCCACCATTTGCCTTAGAACAGGAGAATGGAAAACCATTCTCAGGACAGTTGACAGTGGGGACCAGCCCTTCCGTTTTCCGAATACAGAGGCGTAGAGCCGTGACCACCGCTCCTCTGCTCGGTTGGCCGGTCGGAGTGCACAGCTGTGGAGGGGCCGAGACCCACTCTGCATCTACCGACGTAGATTAGTTGCATTGTTTTTTTTTTTTTTTTTTTTTTTTTTTTTTTTTTTTTTTTTTTTTTAGCTGTAATGAAATGTATATTGGTTAAATGTGAGAGCCCTAACTACGCCCCCAGTAATGACGATATCTACTGTTCGAATGCCATGTTGATCGGCGGCAACGTTCTCACTCACAAAGACAGTGAGGTCATGAGTCTGTTCCAGTCACTCGTCAAGAATGTTATCTAGGATCGCGGTGTCGTGCTGTCTACCAGTTCCCAGGCTGCTGCTTGTTCCTATATTATGTCGCCGCGCGTAATGTTGTTGTTGTTGTTGTTGTTGTTTTAGAAGTAATTGAGTACAAATACCGTTACTGGAGTGACACCAGTGGGAATACTTCCTTCTTTGTGGATTTCTAGGACTGACACTGCAGGCTTGTCAACCTTATTCTGTCTGCAAAGTGCAATCTATCTTTCTTTCACTGTCTCGTGAGATGAAGTCGTGTCCTCGTACCGAATATAGACTGCTGTATCTCGAGTTGACCTTCCAGAGGGAATTCTGGACTGGCTCAACCTTTTAGCAACCCCCTGTGTGTGGGGGAGGACGCAGACAAAGAATACACCCACGGTATCCCCTGCCTGCGGGCGACCAAGGGATGATGAAATTAGAACCATGAAAATACTTGTGATTAGTACCGTTACATGCGGAGCACCATGGGTCGATATGTTACTTGCGACTGGTACCACCTTGCGAGGAAAAACATGGGTCTACGTTATATAGGAGCAGTACCATTATTCGAGAAACAATACGGGTCTCGGCGTTGTTTGTGATCATGATCACCGTGTGTATTCCACCGGTCGGTTCCACTGTGTTCAGAATAGGTCTGCGTTACCTATGAGTAGTACCACTTAATGAGAAACACCACAGGTCTACGTTGCCTGTGGTTAGTGCCGCTAATGCCTCTGGGGTGGTGGCATCTATTCACGCTAACCATTACACCACAGAGGTGGACCTATACATTATTATTATTATTATTATTATTATTATTATTATTATTATTATTATTATTATTATTATTATAGATTGTGTCTTTCCTTGTGGTCGGCAGAGGTTCATATCCCGGTGGTTATCTGATTCGAATTTTCGCCTGATAAACACGTGACGTCATGAAGAACTTCCTGCCTTGAATTGCCTATCAGAAAACAAGATGAGCCAGGGTAGCTCCATCGATCTCAGAAATACCTGGGATAGACTTTATGAGGGGCGCGTTTCAGTAGTTGTGTAGTCCCTTAACTTCCAACCCGAGTGTCCCTGCAACTTCAGGACCAGAATCCGACGAAGTCTTAAACTGAGTTTAATTGCTCCTCAGACCCTAGCATAAAATGTGGGAATATGACGATGAGGAGAAAGAAAATGTGTGATGGATCTATTGTATTTCGTTACATCATTGTTAACGACAGGCTCTGATTGTTAGAAGGCTCAGGTGGTGGTGATGATGATGATGATGATTGTTGTTTAAAGGTTTCTAACATCTGGGTCATCGGTTCCATTAGAAGGCTCAGGAGTTGCCGGTGAAGAAATGGAGTCAACTGCAAAAGGAAGTCTTCTTTCGTACTCAAAGTCGTCGTGGTGTCATGTTACCTGTAAACGACTTGGCGGACGAGCATATCATAATGCTTCCTGCTCGCCTTGGTTCAGGGCTATCCTATCAGACAGATCAAGTGAGGTACAATGCACGCTATTATCTTGTGTCTGTACGGAGAAGCGCATTCTTAAATATACCTCTAGTAGTAGAATTCCCTTCTTATCAAATTGGCACATTCGTTGAAGGGAACGCAGTTCTCATTATTCCCCTTCGATATGATTTATTATTGATCTTCTCTGTGGGTTAACAAACGGCATCTCAAAGCCAGTGTTGCCAACTCCTAAGTTCTAATTCCCCCCAGATCACTTCTAAAATCCCTCTAAATGAGACAATAACCCCCAAGTAATAATAATAATAATAATAATAATAATAATAATAATAATAATAATAATAATAATAATAATAGCGCTGCCATTATTTACAAAAGAATCACTCCACAGAATTATTCACACATCACAGGTACCGCCTTACTAAACAGGTGATAACCTATTTGGCCTTACTTTGTTAACATACCACGTAAATAGCCTTACAACTGCACGAACTGCACAGTAACAGTGAAAACTGAATCGAGTTACGCTATTAGATTGCTAAGTTGTCCGACTCGTTGGCTGAACGGTCAGCGTACTGGCCTTCGGTTCAGAGGGTCTCGGGTTCGATTCCCGGCAGGGTCGGGGATTTTAACCTTAATTGGTTAATTCCACTGGCACGGGGGCTGGGTGTATGTATTGTCTTCATCATCATTTCATACTCATCACGACGCGCAGGTCGCCTGCGGGAGTCAAATAGAAAGACCTGCACCTGGCGAGCCGAACCCGTTCTGGGATATCCCGGCACTAAAAGCCATACGACATTTCATTTCATTGCTAAGTTCACGCACTACGGAGATTTTCCTCCTACATGACGTTGACAACTAGTAACGTTCAATCTACAAGCGGACCAATTATCTGCGTGCGACATCCGAAGTGCGTGATTCCCCTTAACATCTACCAAAAGATCAAATGCTGCTGCTGCGGTTGGCGTGGTGGTGGCGGAGGAGGAGGGGGGGGGGGGCAGAGAAAGAAGGGGGGAGATATGCAAGACATGTCTCGAATGTTTTGAAGTATCTGTGGGATGGTCATTCTTAATTAAAAATTCAGTAGATTTTTATAAGTACACCGATTTGCTGGTAGTCAATAAAAAGAAGTAAAGAATAAGGCGACAGCTGCGTTCATAAAAGGGACGAGAAGAGGGAATCCCAAGGCACGTGAAGGGATCGTGCATTCAGAGCTGCTAGAAGACTTTGCATGATTAATTGCAGTACCTGAGACAGAGAGGCTGACCAACAGCAAAAATTCTCAAGATAAAACCAACACACTAGCGGAGCCAAGCATGCTATTGAAATAAATAAATAAATAAATAAATAAATAAATAAATAAATAAATAAATAAATAATTGTCGCCCCATAGCCTCTCAAAATTCCTCCAAAAATAATTTTCCTCCTAACATTCCCCCCGACTCGTCTATCCCCCAAATTTCCCTCTGGGGGCGATTAAATCCCCTAAATTTTGTGGTAAAATCCCTAAGTTGGCAACACTGCTCAAAGCGCTGTCTAGAAGTTAGTGAAGGAAGCGGATTTGCCAGTTTTCTTTCCCCATAGCAGTGTTTATTTCTTTCAAGTTTGCTGCTCGCGTCATATTTATGGTATGATTTGATCAGTTTAGTTGCTCGTTATGAGTACTTTGGTGCCAAAATCACGTATGTTATCAAACCTGTGAAATATGTTGTAACGTGACGACAAGTTTTGCAACCCTGCTCGTCACTCCACGCGGACTTTACAAGAAACTGGCATCCAGCATTCTCAGGTTTCCTCTGGCTACCGCAGATCTCTCACTGGTGCGGCTTGAGTCAAAGAATATTTCCCTCTAGTCCACTGAAATCTTTGGACCTCTCTATTGTGGAAGTGGTCCCTTTGGAACAGAATTAAGATAAATGCCACTAAAACTCGGAAAATTGTATTTTCGAAAATACGGCTTAGACTTGTTCGTTTTTATTTAGTCAGTGTCCTGGACCAATGGACAGAAGTCTAACATGGAGTGGGAACATAGAATAGGCCCTCCAACGAGCTTGGGCACGTGTGGCAAACCTAAAACCTCTGCTATATTATAACTAGGGCTGGGAAGTTGAGGGGAAAAGACGACGCCCAACCAGTGGCAGCGATAAGGACACGCCAGACCCCGCGGGGTGGTGGGGCCCATGACTGTTTCTTACTTCAGTAGCTGATTGATAAAGCTACAGCACACAACATAGTATTATTTGTAATACAGACGGTTATTCCAAACTTAGGCCGTCGTAGTGCAGAGGTTCTTTCGTCAATAGGAGTACGGTAGTTATTTCTGAAAGAATGTGGGTTTCCCAGCCTGTTCCAATAATAACCATCCCTTGTTGCCACTCACAACAATCAACAAGGCTTTTGAAGCAATTAGCCAGTACTGAGAACATAGTAGTCAGCGAAGATACGATATCAAAGACCATCTCCTTATCTGTACTCTAAATAGTGTACTGAAGTTTCAAGCCTGTTTATAACTCTCTGCAGTCAGTGTAGCTAAGTAGGCTTACGATGGACGATTGAGTTATAAATTATTTGGTCCTAGGAACGAGATTATTTCTCAATATTGTGTCCGACTCGTTGAATGGTCAGCGTACTGGCCTTCGGTTCAGAGGGTCCCGGGTTCGATTCCCGGCCGGGTCGGGAATTTTAACCTTAATTGGTTAATTCCTACTGCACGGGGGCTGGGTGTATGTGTTGTCTTCATCATCATTTCATCCTCATCACGACGCGCAGGTCACCTACGAGTGTCAAATAGAAAGACCTGCACCTGGCGAGCCGAACCCGTCCTGGGATATCCCGGCACTAAAAGCCATACGACATTTCATTTTCTCAATATTGTGACGATCAGCGTGTTTTGGTTACTATAATTGGAATATGCATTTCTTGTGTGCGTGTTCGTACCATATAAGTGTATTATTTTAATTCCTTCGGATTAGAAAACTAAATTGTGTAAATTCTTCTTATTATTATTATCATCGTCATCGTTACTGTTCTTTGCAATAATATACAACATTTTACTACGAAATAAACTTGTAACTTTCCTTATCGGGAAACGAGGAGGCCAGTTTGAATTATTGTGGGGCGGGGGGCGAGCTTCTTAGCGCCGCTACTGGTCCCAACATAATGTATGTTCATTCTGGGTCATTGTAGGCCCAAAAATGGTGGGTTTTATTGGTCCTTTTTTGCCTTTTTCGGTGTTTTGGCTTATTGATCCTTTTTTAGCCTTTTTATATGTTACCGCCTGTTTTTGCAACTTCAGGTTTTTTCGAATACTGTCCATTCTCAATTCGAATCATCATTAGTTCATCCATCACCTCTTAAACATCTTTTACTGTAGTAAATTCATATATTTGAACCATATATGGAAAGAGAGGAAATGAAATGGAAAAATGAAAATAGTGCTTGAGAAAACCAGGGGTATCAAATTATGTGCAAGGTAAGTGAAATACTGAAAGGAAAAAATTTTGATGTGAGTGTTTTTGAAGAAGAAGATCTCACTTACTTAAGTATGAACCTTTAACATCTGATGATGTGGAGAGAAGTTTCTCAATGTTTTGCAATGTGCTGTCTGAAATCTGACAATCCTCTACACCTAAGAACCTGGACATCGCTATTGTGATATACTGCAAAGCCAATTTCTGTAACCCTAATGAGGTTAAGCTAAATATGATTCGAGTTATACCAATTTAAATTTCTTTCTCCAGGATGTCCATTGGGGGTTCGCTGAATTCATTTTAGGTGGAAGAATATTTCATTCTAAATTCTGCAAGTACTTATTTTAACAAGCACGGAATTCCTTTTTTTAAATTATTATGTTAATCTAAAAATACATACTGTCTGAAAGAAGTAGCCTACTTCACTCAAGTTTTGCACTGTGTTGCAAATACCACCAGAATTGTGCATTTTTAAAACTAAAATTATGAGTGAATTTGGATGGGATTTTAACGTCCTTTTTGCCAGATTTTAGGTCTTTTCGAGCCCTAATAGTAAATATATCTCCATCATAAGAAATATCTTAGTTGCGAGGCCTGGTGTTATGTTCCCAAAACTCTTCTTTCAAAATTAGTTTTCCAAAATAAACTACACTCAATTCTCGATTTACCGTAATCGGATCAACCGCGTTGCGGCTTAACCGCGTTATCACTTGTGCGGTCTTGGAAAAAGATCATCCCAGATATTTCTGAAGACGATGGATGGATTTTTCGGATTTGATGAAGCCGATACAATTAGTACAGTGATTGAAGCCGTAAAAACTGTCCCGGGTGGAGAGGAAGTTGACGTAGACAATATTCGTCAGTGGTTCGATTGTGACCAGATTGTTGACAAATAAAGGGCAGGAGGGAGTGGGACGTGAAAATGATGAGGTGGGGGAAACAGCTGCTCGCGCCGCACAATCACAACAAACACAAACAGTTACGCATGGGGTTGCGTTGGCAAATGTCGAGTCATTGCGGGAGTTCATCGAGGGAAAGGATGATGCTCTTATCACCGAAATACTTGTTTTCAGAAACTTGTGAAGCAAAATAAGGGAAAAATTGTTTCTCGGCACAAAAGCAGAAAACCATATCTGATTATTTTCAGAAACAGGAGAGTTACGTACTCTGAATATTTTTCTTTGCCTTATTAGTTTCAACGAAAAGTGCCGTTTATTTTTCCATTTATTAATTGTGCTAAGTGCTACTTTTACTGCAACGTAAAGTTAATATAAAACAATACAGCTGTTGTATCATTTATTATCATTTTAACTGTACGCCTGTTCTATTTTTAACATTTTACGGGTTAACCGCGATTTTACTCATCTGGGAAGCATTAACCCTACGTTATCCCTGTTAATCGAGAGTGGAGTGTATTACGCAAAATGACAAGAGCCCCATTGCTGAGATCTAATAGGAAGATACGATCCGAAGTTCATATTATGACTATTAGAAATCATATGCACAAGATAGCTAAGATGACCAAGGCTAGAATACTCCTAGCTCAATCGAACGACCCGGGCATCTCAATTCGTAAATGGGTCATAAGGACCAAAAAGCCGAAAACAAGATATAAACATCGTGGCCCTTAGCTCACTTATGACCTGGTTTAAGACCTCTTTCGGCCTTTTCCAAATGAAAACAATATATCCTATTTAATAATTCAAAATTAAACCCTGAAAAGCACCGTTTGTAACTAAGAGAGGTTCCTAGAACTCCGAAGTATGTACTGTATATAACCTTTATTATATATATGTCCTAAAGAGGCCACTATTGTTTCGACGGACACTCCGTGCACATTTTCATTACAAAGTACCCAATTACATTAACGTACGAAATGAACCACCTCATCTTTACACTATAGACTACACATAACGAGCGTAAACAAACTCTTTATAACCGCCAGTAAATGATAGGTCCTAAAATGTGCATGTTTCTGTAGAGTAAGTTTTGCTTCACACAGGACTTGTAGAATTAATAAATCATTTTGTGTGTTATATTTAGCTCTCCGGTACTGCTTTCGCTCTAGGAGCTATAAAAGATAGGATCTTGTTTATTATTAACTGGTCTTGTTAAATTGCTTTTGCAATCTATTGACCGTGGCGCCTGCCATTTGTTTGGTTGTAGCCGTGACTTTACTGACTGGAACAATGAAATAGGTGCTACACGATGTGATATCATTAGCGCTATTCCCTTTAAAATGTGATTAAATAAAAATATGTTTGAAAGGAACTACAGAGTACAGGAGCTACTGGATTTATGAAGCTCGTGAGAATGTCTTCCTTTTTTATCTGGTTCATTGACGTTGGATGTGGAGCTTACTGTCTTGAAAAAAAGTATAGACACCCGATTTAATACGTTAGTAAAAAGTTTATATTTTGTTCCACGTAGAAAGAAGCTGCACCAAAATTCAGCTGATTTTATTCTACGTTTAATTATGTGGAGTAGAAATTTTTATCGTGGACAGTTAAAATTTTAACGCAGATTGAAAAAAAAAGAAAGTGTCGTCATTTTCTTTCCATTTCCAACGGAGCGCTCACTTTGAAAATTCATAACTTTAAAAGTATTGATCTGATCGTTAACAAACTTTAATACGTCTTAAAGTATCTTATTATTTATCTGTGCATCTTTTTTTATATCATCTGATATTTGTGAAAAAGGTGGTTGTAAATTTTGTGAAACAACAATTTCTCATTACTGGATGGCGGTGGTGGTGGTGGTGGTGGTGGTGGTGGTGGTGGTGGTGGTGGTGGTGATTATTGTTTTAAGAGGAAGTACAACTAGGCAATTTCAGTAATCTAGCCGGCCAAAAATCGTATCTCGGAAACTAATAGACCGGTTTACATAAAACTTAGTATGTAACTGTTATTATTAGACATAATTAAGGGTGTGGTCAATCAAGTACAAAGAAGAAATTACTACGCCAAAAATATAATTAGTAATTTTAATCATTTTTCGTTATAGCTTTAAGAAATTACAGTAAATAGATGTTAATAGTGGGACATGTTGTTTAGAATGTTTAAAAACAGATACAGGAATACATGTACTTTCCAAACAATTTAGTCATTAGATGCAATTCCATCATAATCACTAACTTCACTGCCATTATCTTCTTCGGCAGAACCAGATAGAGGAGGCTCAGACAGTAAGCTGAGCACTTTACGTGAAAGTGGAATCCGAGGATATAAGCAGCATACGGAAAATGTTAGTATTTATGTCCTTTCTGGAGGTTTTCCTGGTTAATACTTCTTTCAAACGCCTATTATCTTTATTCCTGGCCCCCTGGACTTCCTCGGAGAGTTATCCAATAGGTATAACACAGTGCCCATGAACCAAGAGTTTGTGCAAAGTTACAAGCATGTAGCACCATTTGTATTTTTGTAAGTACAATTGCATAGTTTCCTTTGCGTACATGCCAAATGTCACTTTATCAATGGCATACTCACACGAAAGAGTTTCTAAGATGGCACGTAGATGGTTTATTAAATTTAGATCTATTTCAGTAATATCCGCAGAAGTGGAAGCCTCTCTGAAGAATCTTCTAGCGGTGTTTCCATCATTAGCATCAATCGGTGTATCAACCAACAGACCCGTTTCCTCCCTTAACCGAACCTGTATATTCTTCTTTCTTTTTTCAACCAGTTTCTTCTCCTAGGCATCTCTTGTTTGCCACTTTCTTACGTCAAGTCTGTACGCTATATGTAAAAGGCATTCGAAGCATGGAATCCATGCATGAAGGGGTGATAACCCAAACTTAAGTGTTGTTGAGTTAATTACTCTCTGTCACTCGGGAATATTGTTCATCTCTTTAGGGGACGCGCCACATATATAACACCTTTGGGAAAACTGGTAAGGAGGATTGCACTGGAGACTTTTCCATCCACCATAGTGAAATGTAGCTCATGTTCAATCACTATTGCTTTTCCAACATTCAGGATTACCGTAGTAGGTAACAACTTCTCTTTCTGGGCACTAATACATTGTACCTCGTCCCGGATTAGGTCGGGTTTTTTTTTTTTTCTGGAACTCTAATTTAATAGGCCTGCAGTAACGAGATGATGAAGATCTAAGATTGTGCCAAATTTTAACCTGGTTTCCGAAGTTTGGGTGGCTAAACTAAGAGACTTGTCACTTAATGTTCGACCCTGTGAAAATCTCTGTTTATAGCGACTTTGGTTTGAACTGACATCACAGCCCCACTTCGTTACAAGTTTATACTGATATTTACATTCTTGATCTGCCAAATTCAGCATATTCCCTTGCATTTTGCAAATTTGGCTTACTGTATGGTCAAGAATCGCTTGTAATCTGACCTCTGCAGATGAATCAGTGATTAAACTATCACTGGGGTAACATTCGTCTTTACTTTTTCCCACTAGATAATATGGATTGTACAAGTTACAGCTATATGTTTTAGCATTTTCCCTCAATTACTTGTACTGATTAGATGACAATTGCAAATCAATTATCATAGCGAGAGTCTGATCAGATGTCATTGTCGGTTGTTCCTGCAAAAATAAATTGCGTGATCTTTTCATTTTTGTCGCACGTTGAGGTGCGGCAAATGAAAGTTCACCAATATCAGCGGCATCCTTTTTCCCAGAAGCCTGAAGACTCGTCTGAGTGTCAGAATCTATCTCTTCTTGTGATTTTACTTCAAGAAGTGATCTAATTTTCCTTCTCTTAGACCGTTCACTCAATTCTGCGAACAGTTTACACGGACGTCCTTGAGTGCTAGTACTGGCAGGCTCATCCTGACATTGTTGTCATTCGGCAAGGCTCACTTTCTAGTCCAACTAACTTCAGGAATTTGCCCCGTTTTCTACTATATTTTGTCCAGCGTGATCGAATTTTAGCACAAACAATACCGACGATTTCCTTATTGACTTGGATATATCCTCGAAATAATCCTCAAGGCCTAAATGTTCAATTACAACTTTCGCAATATCATTGTTCCGCTTATATTCCCTGCTGTTCCTCCACAGCTCGAAAACCGACCTCCGGGTTACAGAGTACTTGGCTTCTGAAAAAAATTAATTACTCTCATGGTCGCACCTCGTCGCAGCAAAAAGTCACAATTCTCTGTTCATTAAAGTATAGATAACTCCTCCAAAAACATTCATTACAGAAATCAAACGCAATCCATTTTGTAAGTCAGCTCAAATTTGTATAGTTAGATAGCGCTTGGGCACTCTGTACCTGACTTTTAAGCGCATATTCCGGACAATAATATTGTAATTTTCAGCAAATGCTACGTACTATATAAAATGCATGCCTTCATCTAATACAATCACACTGCACGCTAAAGAAATATTTAGTTCTGACGTCCTTACTGAGCTCTCACATAAAAACAAGTGTACGCTCATCTCGCCAAAATATTATCTCCTAACGGAGAAGAGCCAATTTAGGCCTTCGGTGAGATAAGATAAGCAGACAGCGTGACCTTTCATTACTTAATTACTGTACCCAAAAGTCTTATAAACACGTCTCGCAAAAATGTGCACCAAAGACAGGGGTGGAAAATAATTTTTTGGCCCACTGGATGCTAGAAATTACCCACCGAGCTCGATAGCTGCAGTCGCTTAAGTGCGGCCAGGATCCAGTAATCGGGAGATAGTGGGTTCGAGCTCCACTGTCGGCAGCCCTGAAGATGGTTTTCTGTGGTTTCACATTTTCATACCAGGCAAATGCCGGGGCTGTACCTTAATTAAGGCCACGGCCGCTTCCTTCCAATTCCTAAGCCTTTCATATCCTATCGTCGCCGTAAGACATATCTGTGTCGGTGCGACGTAAAGCAAATAGCAAAAAAAAAAAAAAAAAAAGAAATTACCCACTGTGCCGCCGTACTCTCCCGACCTGGCGCCATCTGACTCACTTCTTCGCATCAATCGGGCACGCGCTCGAAGAGCAGCACTTCAGCTATTTCGAGGAAGTTGGAAAGTGGCTCGACGAAGGGTTTTCCGCAAAAGACAAGCAGTTTAGTTTTTCTGGCATAACTTACCTGAAAGATGGCCAATATGTTGAATAAACAAAAAATGAATATCCCTTGAAAATTACGAAAACCGGCAAAAACTTATGCATACACCTGGTAAGATTCCAAACTTACGTACAGGTCTTTCTCTTGTATCTTCTCCCACCGCTCTTCTCACATCTCCACGGGGTCGTAGGTGCGAGCTGTGTCTCATATGTAAACTTGGCCCTGTTTTACGACCGGATGTTCTTCCTAACGCCAACTCTATGTTGAGGTAAATATTCACTATTGCGTGTTTCGTTGGTGGCTGGGTCACAATGATACCGACAAAAATTCAGGGATTCTCTTCGTGTTACGTTAAAAAAGATGGTGCAATCGGATTGGCGGAGAAAATTTTATTTTCGAGAAAATGAGGTTACTTTGTTACTTCCAGGCGCGCAATTCAAATTGACGAATTCGCCGTATTTGCTATGCCAGAGAGGTGTCAATAAAACCACATGTCATGCCAAACATGTGTGTCAGTTATTACCTCTCTACCTCAAATATTTCCGGAATACGGCTCCGTTCTCCATCATCACGGGTACACTCTGTATAACGAGCAAGTAAATTCTCCCTCGCCGGGCGAGTTGGCCGTGCGGTTAGGGGCGCGCGGCTGTGAGCTTACATCCGGGAGATAGTGGGCTCGAATTTTAACATTTCTTCGTATTTGTAGATTTCAGTCCTAATTCCGTTTTTGACCTGAACTTCCACATTATAACTTAATAAGAGTCTGATATTGGATTCTAGTAATACAGTAGTATTACAACAGGAATAGAGCTAAACAAACGAAAACACCAGGGAACACGTATACCACCGCGCTAAATTTCACTATATTTTCAGTAACCTTATTACCAACCCAATAAAAATGTCACTACATCTTCCGCATTACAATACCGTAGTTAAAATCCGTTGGTAGGACGCAAGAAAATATTTAACTTCTAGTTTGCAAAACTGCAGCCTACCTGACAGTCGTAGTACAGGCCCTAAGTGTTCTATTTAATACTACGACAGCTGAACTAATCTGTAGATCAGCAAACCGACGGCATTGCACGATACCCCCTATCTTACCCTGAAATGCAAGGTTCTCATCAATTCCAAGAAATGTACAGTATTTTTCTTATGAGCTGAACTGGTGAGATTGATTTGTAGCTGGCAAGGCCTCGGTAATGGCCCTGCTGTAACGCGCGAAACAGTAGCGGAAATAGCTTGAACGGAGTGATGCCAGCTTCACACGTGACAGCAATCTGTTCATGACTGGACCGACGTCCCGCATTGTGCTCAGTTCTCTACAGCAGTGGCGTGCGGTGAACACATTCATTACCCCAGCTGCAAAAATGTTTTTTTTTAATATAAGCAGTCGTAGTCCCACTACACTCTCTAAAGTCAACATTACCATTTTATAAGGCTGCATTTTTCGTGGAAAGGTCTACCTGAGAAAGATCTTTCAATAATATTTTCATTCACACGTTCGCGCATACTTCCAAATTGATATTCCATCGGACATGTCGCCTTAATCGTTACGTTAATAAGTTGAATTTTCCCTAAAATAAAACTAAGATTTCCGGAATACATTTTCAAGTTAGTCACTTGGTTATAAGTTAATTCTCAAAATACGATCCACTGAATTTAATAAATTACCGAGCTCGACAGCTGCAGTCTCTTAAGTGTGGCCAGTATCCAGTAATCGGGAGATAGTGGGTTCGAGCCCCACTGTCGGCAGCCCTGAAGATGGTTTTCCGTGGTTTCCCATTTTCACACCAGGCAAATGCTGGGGCTGTACCTTAATTAAGGCCACGGCCGCTTCCTTCCACTTCCTAGGCCTTTCCTATCCCATCGTCGCCATAAGGCATATCTGTGTCGGTGCGACGTAAAGCAAATAGCAAAAAAAAGTAATAATAATAATAATAATAATAATAATAAACTAATAAATGAAGTAATCTCATAATCCTAATTAATAACAAATTGTAGCTATCCCAGTCGAATGGTTTCTTTAAACTCCCTAAGTATTTAACTATATTTTTATCACTCGGATCTGTTTATCAGAAACATTCCTTTGACGAAAATATTGATCTGATATTGGTTATGCTCTGTTTTCTTCACCGTAACTAAAAAGCGGAATGTATTGTCATAATTACCAGTAGGCCTACTATTTATTTATTTAATGACGTCACTCAACAAGTTTAAATTATAACACTAATAATTATTAAGAAACTAGCTTGGATAATCCTAATCTTACATCCCATAATCTGCATAAATTTACACACAACGCAAAAAACAGCCCATGTCAAATAGCTTATAACGCGTACGGTTATCCCTTGGACTAATTTCGGCACCTCCTTCGATATGATTTCAGGTCGATAAGACTCAAGTGTCGTAAGGCACCTCACCCATCTCTAGGGTTGGTGGACTACTGCACCCCATGTGCTCCACAAGCATGACCTCCTATCACAAGAACCTACATTGGTGCCTTGGAAAACAACAACACGATAGAATCATCCATCACGAACTCTATGGATTGACAGCTATCGTGGCGTTCAAATAAAATAATTGCAAAACTTTGGACAACTCTCAATAACACCAAACAACATCACTACCGATTCCCAAATTTTGACATCCGTGAAAAGGGTTATTTCCAACATAACATAATATCGTGTCATTTTCGTCGCTTAGATAATGAATTCATGTCTCTACTAAAACTACTCTCTTCTAAAATAATGAAATCTAATTTGAAACCTTGTCTACAAATCACAGAAGTCTCAGTTACAGTTTATTTCTAACAATACACTGGCTCGACCGCCCAACAACTGGCTTGATAACGGGAACACGACCCTTCCTCGCTTATCACTTAACAAAACACACATGTTATCTTGACCTGTATCAAATGAAAACCTCGTCTCGCTGACAATTCGCATGAAATAAAATTCTTGACCCACACAGAATATGCAAAGAGACTTGATTTAAAACGCCACTTGAAATATTCTTAACCATCACGGTCCTACAGTTTATCGTTTCAGTAATTATGGTTGATCACGACATAACACATACTGTAGTAGCGGTGTTGATGATAAGTATTTAAGGCTTTCTCTTAACCAACTGAGTTGTTAAATTAACACATCAGCTAGGCACTATATTTTGGTCGATGTAACGGAGTTTAAACGAACAGGCGCGTCTTTCGACAGTTTCCTTTCTGGAGCTATTTAGCGGTCTAAAATCTTTACATTAACAGCCAAGTTGTTTCACTTACGATTTCCTGACGTTTACTACGGCAGTTTCGTCGCCAATTCTTCTTAAAATATACGGTTATTAGACAAATAGTTCCTCCGTATCCCTGCACATTCTACACGTACGGGTGACGTAATTTGTGTAGCGTGAGAATGAGAATCGCCACCCTGTTATCCACGTGCCGTCTCTGGTCAGAGATAAAAAATGCAGCTAGAGCTCATGACTTGTAATTTATATGGGACCTCATGTAATGGATTTTGGGGCTCTGACTCCTTATGACTCAAAGGTCATGGGTTCAATATGAAGTTATTTACCCCAGCAGCGCTGGGGTAGATGGGGTTCAATGTACGACACTGCTATATGGACATGGCAGTTCACTAATCTGGGTGATCAAGTAGACAGTATATAATATACTATGACTGAGTCGTACAAAACCAAATTTTGACTCAACATCTATTCAGTAATCTAATGTTTTATTCTCTACAGCGTGATGTTCTTATGTGAGACTAGCCTGGGAAGGTATCTACGAACCTAAGAATATGCATGCCACGGGGTACAACGTGTTTTTTATTTTGAATGTTCCAAATAAAAATTTTCATGCCTGTAACATCTTCAGTTTTTGAGATATAAGTATCCTCATAAAAGGATATATATATATTTTTTTTTTTTTTTGCAAGTTGCTTTACGTCCCACCGACACAGATAGGTCTTATGGCGACGATGGGACAGGAAGGGGCTAGGAATGGGAAGGAAGCGGCCGTGGCCTTAATTAAGGTACAGCCCCAGCATTTGCCTGGTGTGAAAATAGGAAACCACGGAAAGCCACCTTCAGGGCTGCCGACAGTGGGGTTCGAACCCACTATCTCCCGAATAGTAGATACTGGCCGCACTTAAGCGACTGCACCTATCGGGTTCGGTCATAACAGGTATTGAACCCCTTTTTCACTTTTTTTCGCCCTCGTAAGGAGATTTTCTGAAAAAAATGTTTATTTTTAAAAATTGATTCAAGATACCAACTTTTACGTTTGTATACTGGTAAATTTTAGAGGTATTGCCCTACTCATTTAAACAACGCCCCCTCATTTTCATCCCCTTAGCGACGGAATATCCAAAAAATCCTCACTTTGTGAGCACTTACACTGCAGTGTAAATGCATCCCCAAAATGTCTATCCAGTAGTTCTGGCTCGGCAATAATGAATCAGCCAGTCAGTCAGGACATGTTATTTTATATAGATAGATAGGAGGATAGATAGATAGATAGACAGATATGCTTCTTTGTATCTAATACAGTATGTTGATCACTTATAGCTCTTTATACGTTTATTCAGAACTAGGATTCTTGGCTGAAGGGTCAGCGTTCTGGTCTTCGGTTCCGAGGGCCCCGGGTTCTATTCCCGGATAAACCACGAACTTTAACTGCGTATGGTTAATTCCTCTAGCTCGGGAACTAGATACTTGTCATTGTCCCAATACGTGCCTCTCCATATACATAGAACACACCACACTATGAACAAGCGCAGAAACACACAATAGTGAATAGGAAGGGCATCCTGGCGTAAAATTCAACCAAATCCACGTCAAGTACAGATCCCAAGAAGAATAAGGAGGCTTCTTTCCAGAACTAGTAATGACTCTGACGAACGATGTATCGTAAATGAAATGGCGTATGGCTTTTAGTGCCGGGAGTGTCCGAGGACACATTCGGCTTGACAGGCGCAGGTCTTTCGACTTAACCCCTGTGGGCGACCTGCGCGTCGTGATGAGGATGAAATCATAATGAACACGACACATACACCCAGCTCCTATGCCAGCGAAATTAACCGATAATGGTTAAAATTCCCAACCCTACCGGGAATCGAATCCGGGACCCCTGTGACCAAAGGCCAGGACGCTAACCATTTAGCCATGGAGCCGGACGATGTATCGATATTTAAACCCGATAATCCTCCCTCCTCCCGAGAAAAGCGCGCTGTTTTGAACGATCGACACTCTCGTGCTGAATTGTTGGTGGGATTAATAATTATTATGGTGCGGTTAGCTCGATTGGATAACCGGATGACTGTCAGCTGTCGTAACACATTTGTTGTTACACCTTGATGAAGTCGCGATATCCACCCATTCCACAAGATACTTGCGCTCGTTGTGTGATCGTTTCTGCACAAAACCCTTACTTGTAACTACTCCTAGTGAGGATAATTGCTCCATCGCCAGTTGTTATTTTTATTTCGGACTGGGAATCAGCTTGGAAGTAGCTGTCTTTTTTTTTTATTTTCCTTTTAGGAAATAAAATCCTGCAGTGACACCTCGTTGACCGATCTATCGAAGTCGTCGATCTGGACTTAATATACTCTCTTGTCCAAGAATAGTTATTTATGCAATTCGTGCGTAAACTGGTCCTTTTTTGAATGAATTGAAAGATGTGAGTGCAAATAGTTGCTTAAATATCATTTCTATGGAAAGAAAGAAACTGAAAAGAAGTAAGTCTATGTAAAAAGTCAAACGTCATGGCGCAAGAGCCCCGAAGGGCCATGGGCTACTAAGCGACCGCTGATCAGTCCGAAGGCCTGCAGATTATGAGGAGTCGTGTTATCACCACGACTGGATCCTCTCGGCCGTTATTCTTGGCTTTCTAGACCGGGGCCGCCATTTCACCGTTAGATAGCTCCTCAATTGTAATCACGTAGGCTGAGTGGACCTCGAACGAGCCCTCGGATGCAGGTAAAAATCCCTGTCCTGGCCGGGAATCGAACCCAGGGCCTCCGTGTAAGAGGCAGGCACGGTACCCCTGCACTGCGGGGGCGGCTAAGGTTATGTATAACGTGTTCGAATGTTCTATGTTTCTTCGTTTACGTCCTTACAGTTCCGTAATTACGTGTCTTCTGAAGCACATGGAGTAGGCTGTGATGTAGGCCTACAGTAGGCCATGGACCTGGACCGTCTAGGGCAGGGATGGCAAACCTTTGCCGATTAGCTTGTCAGTTAAGGTTTGGTTTATTATTATCTACTGTCCAGTGCGCCGTCGGTTATTTTCCTTTAAAATCATCATGAAACCCATCATCTGACTTCATTTTGGTATTATATTGTATTACATTTAAGTACATTCATGATTTTATTTTGCAAACATCACTGAACTGAAATGGCGTACGGCTTTTAGTGCCGGGAGTGTCTGAGGACATGTTTGGCTCGCCAGGTGCAGGTCTTTCGAGTTGAAGTCCGTAGGCGACCTGCGCGTCGTGATGAGGATGAAATGATGATGAAGACGACACATACACCCAGCCCCCGTGTCAGAGAAAGTAACCAATGGTAGTTAAAATTCCCGACCCTGTCGGGAATCGAACCCCGGACTCCTGTGACCAAAGGCCAGCACGCTAACCATTTAGCCATGGAGCCGGACTGCAAACATCACTGAAAATTACATATTTAAAAAACATGTAAATTTTGAGAATAAGGTATATTTTTCCTTTAACCTAATAAAGTTTGTAAAAAAAGGGCCATAGAATTGATAGATACTCCTTTATTAAAGCGTAATGTAAAAATATGCTATGTTGCTAGATTTCCGACATATTTATTACATGTTGAAAACATTCAAATATGTTAGTATGTTGTCTGACGTGCCACACAAGTCGTGTTCGCGTCTCACCTAGTGGCACGCGTGCTCTAGGGGAACAGAAATATTATGTATTACATCGAATTGTTCGTTTTCTCTTCAATACATAGGCCTCGTTAAAATGGGCCGCGTTCAATGGCTCACACGGTTGAGGCGCTGGCCTTCTGATCCCAACTTGGCAGGTTCGATCTTACGCTCAGTCCGGTGGTATTTCAAGGTGCTCAAATACATCAGCCTCGTGTCGTTAGATTTACTGGCACGAAAAGGAATACATATACAAACTTGAATACTGCCGATAAGTCGTCTTCTTATTCTACCGCTTCTCCCACACCTGTGGGATCGCGTGTGCAAACTGCGTCGTATAGTCTATGCGGATTTGGCCCTGGTTTACGGCCGGATGCCCTTCCTGACGCCATCTCCATATGGAGCGATGTAATCACTATTGGGCGTTTGTGTGGTGGTTTGTTAGGGTAGTATGTTGTCTGAATATGAAGAGGAAAGTGCTGGGACAAACACAATCACCCAGTTCCTGAGCCAGAATAATTAATCAGACGCAATTAAACTCCCCGACCCGGTCGGGAATCGAACCCGGGACCCTTTGAACCCAAGGCCTCAACGCTGAGCATTCAGCCACGTATTTGAAGGTGCTCAAATACGACAGCCCCGTGTCGGTAGATTTACTGGCACGTAAAAGAACTCCTGCGGGACTAAATTCCGGCACCTCGGCGTCTCCGAAGACCTTAAAAAGTAGTTAGTGGGACGTAAAACAAATAACATTATTATTACATTCAGCCACGGAGTCGGACTACAAACTTGAACACTAATGTTACGAAATAGTACGAACAACCTGTTCATACTTCACGCATCAACTATGTACAATACTAAATTGCTTACGTCACAGAAGGAATTTCTTTCCGTGTCTGGCCTGCTTTCTTGTGTACCGTGACGCAACTACCGCAAACGTCACAAGGGAGTCTTCTTTTATACTGGTCACGCGAGAGAAGAATGATAAAGGTAATTATTTAATTTTCTGTCAGTTGACGACGATGCATGTCAAATTGGAATGTTTTCCTCTGCTGTTAATATGAAGTATAATGTACTGTTAGCCCCGTGGTTTTTTGGTGAATTTACTGACTATTTATTTTCTCATTTCCAGTGCACAACATTTTGTCAGAATTTACCTCCAAGGATAATTCACATTCAGTCCGCATATTTTGTATTCCTCAATTCATTTCCACACGTTTAAGAATCGTCATCAGTATCATGGTCGTCTGCAAGTAATAAATGATGTAGGAAGTAGTTTTGGTTCATCGAAATTCTCATAGGGTTACATTTCCTGGACCATTTCCGTCAACATATGTGTGAATTAATGTTGAATAATAGTGGCGATATGCGACAACAAACATACATACTCTTATTTATACACCGAGCTCGATAGCTGCAGTCGCTTAAGTGCGGCCAGTATCCAGTATTCGGGAGATAGTAGGTTCGAACCCCACTGTCGGCAGCCCTGAAAATGGTTTTCCGTGGTTTCCCATTTTCACACCAGGCAAATGCTGGGGCTGTACCTTAATTAAGGCCACGGCTGCTTCCTTCCCACTCCTAGCCCTTCTCTGTCCCATCGTCGCCATAAGACCTATCTTTACCATGAGACAGCTGATGGAAAAGAACTGAGAATATGGGAAGGTTATGCGGTTATAAGGAAACCCCAAAAACCAATGGCAGCACCAAATGAGGCGTACTAGGCAAGATGAGAAGTGAGGTAGTTTGCCATTGCTTTCCTCACTGGGTCAGAAAGTACTACTGCAGCACGACTGACCCTATGAGCAACACCTTTCGTAACACTCAGATGCACTAGTCGTGCTCCGAATGTCATTACTCAGCACTACCCATACCCCAGCAGCTTCCATATTGTCACAGCCATGGATGTTGACTGGGACTTCAGTGGAAGCTACACTTTACTATGACTTGCATAGATATAGAAAAGGCATATGATAGTGTCCCCAGAGAGAAGGTTTGGGAAACCATGGTTGAAAAGAGACTTGGAAGAGAAATGTTAGAAGTGGTGCTAGCAACTCTGTTAGCAGACTACTGACCCCAGTTGGAAAGACAGAATGCTTTAGGAATAAGACTGGACTAAGACAGGCGAGTGTGTTGTCGCATCTTTTGTTTATTACGATCACGGACGAAATTGTAATGGAAACAAAGGCTGCCTGTGGAGATAAAGAGATGAGGATACTGCTATTTGTAGATGATGATGTGATCTGGGGAAAGAACAGCAAAGAAGTGAATAAACAACTAGATATACTGAAAAAAAATTAAGAAATATGGCATAAAAATCAGTACAGAGAAAAGCAAGACTATGGTGATGTCGTGAGGGGAAAGGCAAGGAAAGGGCACTGTGAAAATTGGAAGTCAGAGTCAGGAAAATGTGGACAGCTTTAAATACCTAAGAAGTGAATTGATTCAAAATGCTAGGGTGGACGCAGGAGGGTACAGCAGGGTAATGCATTCTACCAAAGTGTAAGGAAACTTGTTTGGAGGAAAGAAGTACCAAGGAAAAGTAAAGAGGTAATGTACAAAATGTACTATGTACCCATACTGGCTTATGCAGCTGAGACTTGGACTTTGACTAGCAGGCAAGAGAGTAGAACTCAAGCCAGTGAGATGAAATTCCTAAGTATGATAGGAAAGACAAGCAAAGACAGAGTGAGAAATGAAGTTGTTATGAAGGAAGTTGGGATAGGAAAGCTAAATGAGAGTGTTGAACAAAGTTGGTTTGGACATGTAAAGAGGATGGAGGAGGATAAAATTTCAAGACAGGTGCTGGAGACGAAGTGCGACAGCAAGAAAGCAAGAGGAAGGCCTAGAACAAGGTGGATTGACTCAGTGAAGAGCGTCATAAGAAGACGAAATTTAGACTGGGAAGGAAATAGGAAGATGGAGAAGTGCTATAGATACCCCGACCCGGCAAGAGCTGGATAAGGGGAAATGATGATGATGATGATGATCTGATGATGATGCCTAGGGAAGTATGTAAATGAGGACTTTCAGTAAGTATATTCTAAATAATGCATCCTCGCTTGTAATTTCTGGTGTCAATATATTTGGTTAGTATTCGTTGTGAACTATGGAGGAAGTCCTTCAGTCTGCCCTCTTAGCACGCTCTGCTGGCTATTGACTCATATGTCAGCTGAATGCCAAGTTCTGTGCTGGGCGCCTGCTAGTTCGCTCGTACAGAATGATAGGATATACAGTATTCTAACTGACATGGTATTATGTGAAATAAATTCGTTTTTTTTATTGTTTATTAGCTGCAGTACCCGTCATTGCCGGAACAATCACATAGCATGTGCAAAGTTATCTAACTCCCCAGTTACTTCCCACCAATATTCAGGCAGGCTGTTTTACGCAGGACGCAGCAGTAATAACATCTATCGGAGATGCGTGGCACATCACATCACATCACAACAATGGCCAATATAGTATTACTGTTGATCAGTTTTATGAGCTTTCGATATTGTAGACCTTCACATTCAGTTTTCTTCCGACTCTGGGATATTAGAATATCTAATGTTAAGGGAGTCCTTCCTTCTTGCAAGACTCCTTCTTGTCTTAATCTTCAAGCGATTGTTCCTTCACCATTTTTCTCATTTTTATAATCATTTTCACCATTTTCCTTGTCCATATGGACCGATCACGACGTGGAAATCATTTATGTATTTATTTATTTACTTAATGAATTAATGACTTAATTAATTAAATACAGCCTATGGAGGGCCATTTTATACTAACAGTAATTTAAGTAAGTATAAAATATAACAAGAATAAACAAGAATATTGTATCAACAATAAATTAACAATTATTAACATTAACAATGTAACAACAATGGCAACGATAACTGGCAAGTGTCGGTTAGCAAAATTAGAAAGAAGAAAGGTCGAGGGTTGGAGGGACGGAAGAAAATGGAAACCTGGAGAAGACTTCAAAGGAATATTTTAATTTTTTGTTTGAACGATGCAAAAGGTGTGAATATGTCGATATCGGGTAGTGAGTTACCAAGAGCAGGGAGACGGTGAAAGATAGAGCGTTGTTGTAAGGTTAGACGCGAACGGGACACATGATGAGTACGCCGGTTGCGTGTAGGGCGAGGACGGACGTGCGTAGGAAGTACGCCGGAAGAGTATTACATTTGGTGTAGCCATTGATTATTTTATGAAGGTAACATAGATCGGAGAACTGTAAACGGCTGTTCAGGTCAAGTATACCCAGATGGTTCAAAATGTCAGGTTTGGTTTTGTTCTTAAAAACAGCATTGCGAGTCTTAACAATGAAAAAATGGAATGGCGTATGGCTTTTAGTGCCGGGAGTGTCCGAAGACAAGTTCGGCTCGCCAGACCCAGGTCTTTTGATGTGACCCCTCGTAGACGACCTGCACGTCGTGATGAGGATGAAATGATGATGAATACGGCACATACACCCAGCCCCAGTGCCAGCGAAATTAACCAATTAAGGTTAAAATTCCCGACCCTGCCGGGAATCGAACCCGGGATACCTGTGGCCAAAGGCCAGCACGCTAACCATTTAGCCATGGGGCCGTGGAGCCGGACGTCTTAACAATGAAAGCGAAAGCTTAATAATACTATTTAGTTGATATATGTTTGTGATAGCAGAAGAGGACCAAATAGGGGAATAAAAGTCAATAATGGGGAGAACATACGAGACAAAGTCTAATTTTAAGGCGTTAATATCATTAATTTCAGTGAACCTGTAAAGAATGCCTAGGGTACGCATAGCACGATATTTTATAGACTGAATATGAGCAGAGAATGTTAGTTTACAGTCTATTATAACACCTAGGTCTCTTACCTGAGAAGCCGATTGCAATGCATTTCCCTGGATGGTATAGGCAGTGTTCATTCGTTGCTTTAGCAATGGAAAGGAGATTATGTTGCACTTCTTAACATTGGGAGAAAGATTCCATTTCTTAAGTCAGTCACCGCACATCACGACAATAACCATCACCAGTTAATACGAATAAACAATATTTCCATGTTAGCGATGCTCGGCGATGACATGGATTAAGCCACTTATTTAATGAATTCTATTATATCTGGTGAAGTAAATCTATAACTTTCGTTATGTACTGTAATACTTTTACATAGGAACAATAAGGTAGGTATTTAAAAAAATATAGTACCTTATTCCCAGACTTTACATACCGATTTTTATTAAATTCTGTTTACTCATTTTCTTGTGGTCAACGTTCATATGGAATTAGCAACAAAAATCGAAATTCATGAATATCTCTTTTATGGTAGCCGGTATGGTAAAACTGTATAAGACATAAATGATCGGAAATTTAATTCTGTATAACTTGTTCTACATTTGGGGCAGTCGTCCATGTGGCAGATTCCCTATATGTTATTTTCCTAGCCTTTTCTTAGATGATTGCAAATAAATTGCAAATTTATTGAACATCCCCCTTGGTAAGTTATTCCAGTCACTAACTCCCCTTCCTATAAACGAATATTTGCCCCAATTTGTCTTCTTGAATTCCAGCTTTATCTTCATATTGTGGTCTTTCCTACTTTTAAACACACCACTCACACTTATTTGTCTACTAATTTCATTCCACGCCATCTCCCCACTGACTGGTTGGAACATACCATTTAGTCCAGCAGCTCGTCTCCTTTCTTCCAAGTGGCAGATTCCCTATTTGTTGTTTTCCTAGCCTTTTCTGAAATGATTCCAAAGAAATTAAAATTTATTAAACATTTCCCTTGGTAAATTATTCCAATCCCTAACTCTCCTTCCTATAAACGAATATGTTATGTAGTATTTATCAGTAGAATTGCAAATGAAATACATACTTGAGAATTACATTTTAGCCCTTCCCCTAAACTACCATTTCACTCAGCGTGAATGAAACTGTTTATAGCCTAGATTGTAGTGCGTTATTCCCCGACTTTACATACCAATTTTCATTAAATTCTCTTCAGCCATTTTCTCGTGATCTCGTACATACATACATACATACATACATACATAGGCCTACAGACAGGTAGACAGACAGACAATTAAAAAGTGCATTTCATTGTTACTGTGGACACGACCGATATAGAAATACCGTTCTTTTAAAATTCTGAGCAATGTACAAGCAAATATATATATAGGTTTTTGTTTGTTTGTATGTATGTGGAGCCGATTTCACAGCCGTCACCTTGGGCAAGAAGGGGCAACTGAAACAGAGTGAAAGAAAGAACTACTATTGAAATGTGTGTTTGCGACTGGAAAGGTGCCAGTGTTATGCAACGGTAGGCATGCCGGCGGCCGTAGGTTTGTTTTGTGGACATGAGAGTGGAGTGGGGCAGGTTGGCAAGCGGGCGGGGAGAGATTCATGGCCACATACTGCAATATACTGTAGCTAGCGATAGCTGCGACACCACAGTGTAGCTATGGTGTGGCGTGCGGGCTCGGACGTGGATTTGGCGCGCTTGAGAGGAGAGGTGGTTCGTTTCCACCTGCCTTCTGCAGCGGTCTATCAACAGGAGGATGAGGAAGAGCAGCAAGAACCGCGACGGCGCAAGCGATCCGGCACCTGGCCGTAAGTTGTTACTCGCTTACTCAACAGGTTGTTGTTCTAGCAACTTGCGTTCTGTCAGACAACACCATAGCGGTAAATCCGACGTTAAAGGAACTGGATAGGTTCAAACTCGTTCTTGTTACAAACGTATGATGAAATGTGAGTTATGACGCCTGCTGTATTAGCTAATAGCTATCTGAACAGTAGCCTGTTCTTTGTCTACAGTGTTGTTTGACAACAGGATGTAATTACCTAACGACTTCTTGGTGTGATTATATTTGTTTTCACTGTTCCCTCTTAATCCTTACATTAACGGATTCAATAGTTATGAGCAGGCTTCGGAAGTTGAGAGCAAAAATCCTTTTATCCTCGAGTGTTCGAAGGCGAGGCCCAACATAGTGATGGTATAATCGAATACTTTTAATAATCGAATAACCTCCATCCGATTAGTTCAATAATCGAATGAGTTTCAAATATCATTCAGTTGTAGTGATGGCATAATCGAATACTTTTAATATTAGAATAATCTCCATCCGATTATTCAAATAATCGAATAAATAATAGAATAAAATAATGGAATGAGTTTCAAATATCATTCACTTGTATCGCATACAATATTCGGATGCCTCATGAATCAGTTTTCTGGTTTAAGTGTGTCGGATGCATAATCGATTGAAATAAGCGAATAGATGAACTTTAATGAAAAATAGAAATACGCCTTTTTCCAAACGTATCTCCAAATGTTGAAACTAAATGAGTGAAATAACTGTCTTAATAACAGCTTTTCATTCGATTATTTAGAAAGCATTCACTATTCAATTGCCTCATTCATTCGAATGCAGTTCCGAATGAATAATAGAAAAGATAATCGAATGTAAAAATTCACTATTCGGTTGCCTCACTCATTCGAATGAATAATGGAAAAATAATCGAATAAAATTAAATAATCGAATAAGCTATTATTTTGTATTCGATTATCCCATCACTAATTCTGGGTCATTCTAGACCAGAAAATAGTGGGTTTTATTTGTCCTTTCTTGACCTCTTTTTGGGCCTTTTTGCTTATTGGTCCTTCTTTTAGGTCTTGTTTTGTTTGTTTACAACTTCACTTTATTTCGACTACATTTTGACTGCCCTTTCTCATTTCGAATCATCGTTAGTTCATCCATTACCTCTTGTGTCATGAGGTTTGGTTCGGTAATACTGTCACTGTGGATTTATTTCTATTTAGATTTTATAGATGAATATTATGTTCGCAGGGAGCAACAGTGGTTGTTATTATCCGAAGGACATTCAGCTACGGTCGATTGGTTAGTTAGAGTTAGATGACTTTATTGCTCCAGATCCTATCAACAAAAAGTGTGCATTATATACCACGTATTACAAAAACTAGAACCGGTCTCTTTCCGCTGGGTTCCGTGGTTCAAATCCCGGTCACTTCATGTGAGATTTGTGCTGGACACAGTGGAGGCCGGACAGGTTTTACTCCGGGTATTCTGGTTTTACCTGTCATCTTTCATTCCAGCAACACTCTCCAATATCATTTCATTTCATCTGCCATTCATTAATCATTGCCCCAGAGGAGTGCGACAGGCTTCGGCAGCCGGCACAATTCCTATCCTCGCCGCTAGATGGGGTTTCATTCATTCCATTCCTGACCCGGTCGAATGACTGGAAACAGGCTGTGGATTTTCATTTTTCATTACTGCAGATGATACAAGCAAGGTGAAAGATCAGGCAGTTCGTTGTGTAATAGTGTAAGGTTAATGCGTAAAACAATATTTATGATAATAGTAGTGCTGGAGTCAGTCCTTCGCCTTGGCTGAATGGTCAGCGTTCAGGCTTTCGGTTCAGAGGGCCTGGGTTCGATTCCCGGCCGGGTCAGGAATTTTAATCGTGTATGATTAATTATTTTGGCTCGGGGACTGATTTTTTGTGTTTGTTCCAAATCTTTTCATATTCAGACAACACACTACATCACCGACCACCACAGAAACACGCAATAGTGATTACATCCCTCCACATAGGGTTGGCGTCAGGAAGGGTATCCGGCCGTAAAACAGGGCCAAATCCAAATGTACGACACAGTGCGCACTCGCGACCCCACAGGTGTGGGGAAAAGCAGCAGAAGAAGAGTGGAACTGGAGTCAGTAGTGCGGTGGTTTTCCTTTGACAGCGTGAAAATAATAGCTTTGTATGTATGTTGCGGTATAAAGTCGGACATATTCATATTGTTTCACTATTTTGGATCCTGGTGGTATTTGAAGGTGCTTAAATACGTCATCCTCGTGTCGGTAGATTTACTGGCGCGTAAAAGAACTCTTGTGGGACTAAATTTCGGCACCTCGGCGTCTCCGAAAACCGTAAAAGTAGTTAGTGGGACGTAAAGGCAATAACATTATTATTATTATTATTATTATTATTAGAACATGAATATTTTTTCTTTATGACTGCCAGCTTACGGAAGTGCATTATAACATAAGAATCATAATTAGGAATATAGATTGTAAATCCAGTGTTGTTCCAACACGGATAACCAGAATAACCAGAAGGGGAAAGGAAATAATCGCATTCAAGCTGTATAATAATGATCTATATCAGAGGGTTAACATGCCTGTTTAAGTATAAAATTATACAGGTTACAAACCCCCCCCCCCCCCGCCTTTTCAGTGATGGCTTGTTTTCAGTGCTAGTCACGACCTTGTTCAGATTTATTGACCTCGAATTGCCAACACGTGGCTCTACGAAATCACAACCATATTGTTTAGTTTTGAACGCTATCCATTTCAGAATGTACGACAATGTAATGACGAACAGTTGTCACTGTATACATCCCGCCCCTTTTCTACCGAAAATATAAACATGTCTATGGTGAAGTCATGCTCGGGTGGTGGTTGCTAGCGAAATGTGCTGCAGCTAGCCATGTTGTCTTGATGTTCTTCCACGTGAACTATGTCAGTTGGTCAATGGTATGCAATTACTCATCATATTTGGAAATCTGCTTGACTAGTGTTGACACATACAAGAAGGGGAGGGTAAAATAGTTCTGTGTGATTTTGATTAAATATATTACTTTTCACTTTTAAACCTTCTTTCTTGATTAATTAATCACGAATAACCTGCTAGATTGTACAACTTCGAACGGCGATGAGTCATACATTGTGCCATCCTAATCTTCGTTCATACTCATAATGAATTGACAGTAGATCCCATGACTTCTCGGCAGATCCCCAGCTGATTTCTGATTTCTGATAATTAACATTGTCATTTCTTTTTACAGTTTGCTTTACGTCGCACCCTCACAGATAGGTCTTATGGCGACAATGGGACAGGAAATGCCTGGGAATGGGAAGGAAGCGACCTTGGCCTTAATTAAAGTACAGCCCCAGGATTTGCCTGGTGTAAAAATGGGAAAACACGGAAAACCATCTTTAGGGATGCCGACAGTGGGATTCGAACGCACCATCTCCCGGACGCGTTGTCATTTTGGTAGAGGAAAAAAACATTGATTTGTTGTCAGTGTTATGCACGGTGTTGGTGAAGCTAGTAGGGTTGGTGATTTTTCTTTGATACCGTGAAAAAGTACAGTATGTATGCTCCGGCTCAATGGCTGAATGATTGGCGTGCTGGCCTTTGGTCACAGGAGTCCCGGATTCGATTCTCGACACGGTCGGGAATTTTAACCATAATTGGTTAATTCCGCTAGCACGGGGGCTGGGTGTATGTGCCGTCTTCATCATCATTTCATCCTCATCACGACGCACAGGTCGCCCAAGGGGTTCAAATTAAAAGACCTGCATCTGGCGAGCCGAACATGTCCTCAGACACTCCCGGCACTAAAAGCCATACGCCATTTCATTTCAATGTATGTATATTTGTATGTATGTGAGCCTATATACTGCATGCTCTTCTTATAGCGGTGATTAACAAGAATACAAGGAGCGGAGAAGTCCGATCATTCGTAAATGAAGTGAAAAAAATCCACAGCCTGTTTTCAGTCATTCGACCGGGTCTGCCGCTTGAGCCACGGAGGCTCTTGAAAATGATCATATAAAATTAAACGTTACGCTATTACTGCTACTATTAAATGTTTTCATTCTTCCCTGAGGGAGATTTTTATCGGAGAAGATGTGTGGAGAAGGTGAGAGGGTTGACGGCCGTAGCTTATGCTAGGAACTGTCCCGGTATTCGCCTTAGTGCAGGAGAATGGAATACCACGACAACCATTCTGAAGACAGCCGACATTAGAGACCAGCCCCTCTCCGTCTCCCGAATACAGAGGCCTAGAGCCACCCCTCCTCTGCTCGGTTGACCGGCGGTAGTGCAGAGCTGTTGGACTACGGGCAAGACGCGGCCACTTTGCATCCGCCGAAAAAATGCCAGAGAAATGAAAGACTTCGTAGGGTCGCAAACCTAATACCGGCGAGGCATGAAGAAAGCAACAGTTGACGAAGGGCAGTACAAGAGAGGATTTTGGCACAAGTAGGTGGAAGTCTGAAGACCATGGTCACAAGCTGTGAGGTCCTAGATAGGTTTTTTTTGTAGATGTGAATAAATGCTAACGATCAAGATAACTGCAGGCTTACTATAATCTGTTACTGTTGCGTGTGAACTTCTTTGTTTATTTACAGAATTGGAGAAGTATATGTGGTCGCCATTATTGCTTTAAGAGGAAGTACAACTGGACAACCATCTGTCTTCGCTGATTAGATAAAATAGTGTATGACTTTTAGTGCCGAGAGTGTCTGAGGACAAGTTCGGCTCGCCAGATGCATGTCTTTTGATTTGACTCCCGTAGGCGACCTGCGCGTCGTGATGAGAATGAAATGATGATGAAGATGACACATACACCCAGCCCCCGTGCCAGCGGAATTAACCAATTATGGTTAACATTCCCGACACTGCCGGGAATCGAATCCGGAATCCCAGAGAACGAAGGCCAGCACACCAATCTCGGCGATATGCGCGTTCTACCCAAACACTAAAAGCGTCTTAGCATTTTCCTTCCTATGTATCCGTTATCGAGGAGCGCAAGTCTACGTTGAAAGGTTTGTCTTCTAAGGTAGGCGATCTTGCTTTGGATCGTTACAGCACGTGTCGAGTGGTTCTTTAGAAAACAGTTGACAAGTTGCTCTGTTACGGTTAACATACTGCTCGCTTGAATGGAAAATAACCGACATGTGGCCTTAAGGTAGATTAAACTGTAGATTGCTGCTGGTTATGACGTCAACTAGTACTCCTCCCCCTTTAGATACTATCCGCGAAAGTTTTAGTGAGACTTCGTTTTACGGATGCGAGGGGGCAAGGAGGGAACTCAACTCTTCCAGTAGAACTGCCAACTCAATGGAACTTAAATATGAATTGAATCGATAATGCGATTGATATGAATTTTCCAAATCTTTATTCTATAAAGCCCACAGTGACCTCACACACGCACTTATCATGTCTTGTTTTGACATTTTTCTTTATTATCAATAATAATATCAATCATAATGAAATAAAGTGGCCTACCTCTTTTTACTAGGGGTGCGTGGAGTGGCAGGAATGTAGAAACAGCTTTTTACGTATATGCGACAGATCGTTCAATCGACTTACTGAGGGGAAGAGCAACTGTTTATTTTCTTTTTCTTTTTTGCATCACAGCAGGCTTCTACGTCTGCTATTACTTGTCTACCCTCACTGTTTAGACCGTGATGTTCTTTTCCAAGTAGGAGTTCTAAGGTGTTCATGTGATGTACAGTCGAACCTCGATATCTCGAACCTCCATTTTTCGAATTTTCAGTATCTCGTAGTAACTTAAATTTCCCGACCGTTTGTCCAATTCTTTACGCGTATTTATTTCTCTATTACTCGAAATTTGGTTACTCGAATTTCTCGATTTCTCGAAGGAAACATTTCCTCCATTGAAACAAAAAAATACACTGTAACTCGAATTTTGTGCAACATTAACTGTGCAGTACATTTGTGGTTTGTGAGGAACAGTTAACAAGTAAAGAAAGGGTTACAGTGATGCTGGGAGCTAATATGACGGGAACTGAAGAACTAAAACTTTCAGTAATCGGAAAATCGGCGAAGCCTCGTTGTTTCTTGGGTGTGAATTAATCATCAGTCACGTACGAAAACAGCCCCCGAAGTCGCAGATGACAAGCTCCATTTACGAATCTCGGTTACGTGGTATTGACGAGAAGTTTCAACGTGAAGGGAGGAGAGGGTAACAGTAGCAAACAAAAGAGACTAACGGATTTTTTCCAAAGGTGTTAACCGAGGTATGTTTCTTGTTATACTACTGTATCTACTGTATCCTTCTTCTAAAACGTTACTATAATAAGGATTATAATTAAAGTGATGTCGTAAAATAGAGTTTGTTTGTATATTGAAAAGCCTGAAGACTTTAATAAGAGTTTAAATGTTTTTAACATTTGCTATCGATGAAATTACGGTTTCCTTCTAGGAAACTTTTTTTTTTTATACTGGCCAAATGCAGGCATTTACACAAGTGGAGGCACATGCTTCCCCTAGTACACCGTCACTGCATTGTCGTTGTAGTGGTGTCTCAACGGCACACTAGCCGCCAGCGTCTTGGAAAGGTGTAGCATTCCAACTGATGAGCCCATTGCTACACCGGGGTGAAACGCTGGTAATTTAATGATTGAAAAAGCCTAAGCTTAAATGTTTTCAATATTTATCTTACTAATTAAGTACAGGTGATTAATGAACACATTACAGTAAATGTTTTCCTAAATGTAGCTGTACATTCTTCAGGACGACTTGAGTTTACTGTTTCGTTTCTCCCGCAATTACAGATGAGGAGAAATAGCCTCCGGCGAGATGTCGATGGCTTTGCGCAATGGAATGAAATCTTTTCTTCCATTACGTTATAAGTTTACATTGTACTCCTTGGGCATGTTATTTGTTGGCGAGACTACTTTGTCTTGTTGATAGTATCAGCACAACCACTGCATGAGAGGAGTGTGTACAGCTAACAGCTTTCTCATAGTCTTGCAGGCGTTGCATGCTTTCTTTCATTACTACAGTAGCACCAAGTAAATATCCTCCCACAATTTGGAAAGGACCAAGTTGCGGTTAGGGGCGCGCGGCTTGCATTCGGGAGATAGTGGGTTCGGACCCCGACTGTTGGAAACCCGGAAGATGGTTTTCCGTTGTTTCCCATTTTCACTCCAGGCAAATGCTGGGACTGTACCTTAATTAAGGCCACGCCCGCTTTCTTCCCACTCCTACCCTTTCCTATACCATTGTCGCCATAAGACCTATCTGTATCGGTGCGATGCAAAGCCAGTTGTAAAAAAAAAATCACATTTTCCGTTGAAGTGCATTGCGTGATCTCTTTGCACCTACAGGGCACATTAGCGCTCAAAATATTAAAAGAGAACGATCCAAGGTGCTGTTAACAGCTTACGCGATACTATCAGGCCTCACTCAACTATCGTTCGTTTAAGTTGATCTCTCGTCGTCATGTGGAGGTACTGCTGGGGGTAAAGATGACTGCCAACATCACTAACCCAATCGGTTAGTCGGTGTCCTTCTGTTCCCAAGATATTGTGTTCAATCTCAGATCAAGTCGATGGCATTTGAGGGGTTTAAACGTGCCAGCTACGTGTTGTTGGTCTCCAACTCGTTGGATAGCTCCTGTGGACAAAATTCCGACAAACTGGCGTCTTTTAAAATATATTATTGTTATTATATTATATTATATGAGCATATTCGAGAAGCCGCTAACTTACCCATCTTTAAAACCAAGCTTGTTAATTTTCTAAAAGTAAAAATGCCAAGCCTATAGAGTACTGATTTAGTATACTATATCACTGCTGTTCATATTTGGTTTCTATCACTAGGATACCTTAATATTATTTTTATTACTCTTCATTGTACAGTATATTATACTTTTGTCCTAGAAGCTGATGTTCTAAAATCTCATCTTTGTTGCCAAATGTAATTAATATTATAATTATTCATTGTACAGTATATTATATTTTTGTCCTAGAAGCTGATGTTCTCAAATCTCATCTTTGTTGCCAAATGTAATTATTTGTACTGCACCATTATGAGCCTTGGCTCAGGTGCCTCTTTTGAAATAAATAAAATAAAAACAATATTATTATTATTATTATTGTGAAGCGAGGAATGCTAGAATATTACGGCTCGCTGTACTTCATCGACATTACGTAATAATAATAATAATAATAATAATAATAATAATAATAATAATAATAATAATAATAATAATAATAATAAACTACTTTTGACTCCGAGATACTAGAATTTTGCCCCGAGGAGTTATTTTACGTGGCGGTAAATATGCCGATACGGGGCTGATTACGAAGCTGATGTATGTGAGTACCTTCAGATACCACCGGCCTGAGCCAGGATCGAACTGCCAACTTGGGCTCAAAAAGCCAGCGCCTTAACCGTCTGAGCCACTCAGCCCGACTCGCTTCACACTGATTTATTCTACACCGAGGAAGATATCTTGATATAAAAAAGACTATTGTTGGAACTATGTGTAAATTAATCTGTGCGTAAAGCATAGTGTGCGTTGGTAGGAGTTGGTAGAAATACGCATTTATTACACTTATTGAATAATCGCGTTCATATTATCCAACCCTTCCTTCGCGTGTAGCTATGTTCTTCTCAGAAACTGAATCATCAGGTTATCTGCGTATGTACAGTGACGATGTTTTGGTACTCTATGAACCAGCCAATATTATACTGTATTTGAATCCCACGTTTATTTGTGAGTTATACCATGATGTTGACATTGGTAAAGGTGGTCCTGAAGTAGTAAGCCAAGGCCGTGTAGCAAGCAAGGCGAACCCGTCTCGCGTGATTTCATTAAGATGAGTTATTGCGCTGTATCACTCTGTTTATACTTTCTTAAGCTGTCATATAAATATTCATTGTTAGAAATGCTGATTTCAATGCCATTTTACGTTATTCATGTCCCGTACTTACCTTCGGTGGCGTGAACTTTTAAAAGGCGCTCGTTGAGTAGTTGAATTCAAAGATTAAAGGTGAAAACTGGAGGCAAGGTGGAAAAAAGAAATCTGTGATGAATGATTGAGAATAAGGGAACTGTAATTCCAAGTAAGTTGCACTTAACTGCATGGGAATTAACTGCATTCAACTGCATCAGAAGCTGTTTAGACACACGGAACGGAATTCAAACACTGTATTTAAAAAAAAAGTATATTTGGCTTTAGGCCAGTGTCATACCGAACAGCCATTCATTTGGATATTACATATTGCTGGTTTAAACTTTACAATTCCTTACAATTCATTGCCATAGATTGGATTATGTAATTTAAAAATTACATATATATGGAATATTTCCACATTATAATTACATAAATCTATAATATTATAAAAGGAAGTGTCTGTCTGTCTGTCTGTCTGTCTGTCTGTAAGCGATGCCCAGCAAAATCTACAGCACGTAGAGATCTGAAATTTTGAACATGGAAAGGGGTCCGAATGCACCTCGAAGCCGGAATTTTCATTTTCGCTTTCGTTGGTGAGTTATGAACGAAAAACCATCGGAAAACGTGCATTGGGATATGACAATCCAGCGTGCTGTCACCAAGATTAAATGCATAGAGTCGCTATCGCTAGGCAACGTACATAAGATAGTGAACCCTTTAGGCCCTTATTGAGGGATACCTACCTTCCTTACCTATCAGCAAAGTTCATGAGATCTGTCTCTTGGGTCGTTTCGGGTTCTTCGTCACTTGCTGAGGTAAAGGTAGGGTTCATTAATTCTAATCTATCTACTGGAATGAAAGGTCTATTTAAAAGATTCCTATTTATTCAGGGAAATGAAGTAATTTACTATGTCAACGATGTCAAAGTCAATTGTGTCCACTGGACACCACAATCATTTTTACATAAATGTCAGAACACTGGCGTGAGACTTTAACGTAACTGCCTGATGGGCAATCTTACTAGAAACCATTATCTCAATTATTAATCATTTAAGAAAGGAAAGTCTGGAAATCCTTAAATTCGGCTTCCATGTGAGACCACATGTACCATCATAGTGATTCGTTATGGTCCAGCCCTCGTAACACGAACTCTGGACTCTGAGTATAATTAAGGCCGTCCAATCGGTGTGTGCCACACAGTGGTTCTACGGCATGGACCCTTAATTGAATCGATGTGACCTGCGTCTATGTCATGGAACGACATCTAATCTTCTAAGTTACTTTAAAGTCATTGTGGATAATGACCGCAAGGAAAGGATGCTACAATGGCATATGGCCCTAATCTAAGTCACTGAGGTTGATGACCCCCTGACCATCCAAGTTTCTAGGCTGAAGGCTAAACACAATTAAGTTACATCGGTTGATGACCAAAGTTCCACTTTACTATCCCCAGCACATTCACTGCTCAATCAATCAAAGTTCAATAATTACAACAATAGCAATGCTCACAAACTTTGTGGCAGTAAAATCCATTTCCTTCGGATATGTCCCTTTAATCTTTACTTTATTTTTAATATTCCCCAGACAACAAACTAAAATTTCCAGAATGCATCTCCAAGTTATTCGCTTGATTAAAGTTATTTCAAAATGCGGTTTCACTGAATTTAATAATTTAATAAATTTAAATGATTTAACGAAATATTAACAAACAACAAATTTTATCTCCGCGGACTCTGGTTTCTTCACAACTTTCTACGCAGCTGTGATGTGAATTCAATATTGCGATGTTTATCTGGCTGGAAAAGAATTTGTTACATCATTCATGTCCAGCTATATATATCTCATCTCGTGATATCATGCTTAAAAATCTAATCTAATCCTAACCGTTATTAACACTTGGATATCCTAATAATCTACGTACAAAGCAAACAACTCGCCATATCATTACGATGTCATATCTCGTCATCACTGAATTTTGCACACCCCTCGCAGACAAATCGATCATCACGACCATCGCTCTATATTTTGGACAACCCTGAAATTGGGTTACTCTGTTCCTTATACTCAAAGTTCATGGTTTCAAATGTTCATTCCGTCCCCAATTACAGTATTTCACAATACTTAAATCATTACCGGCTATGAATTTTCAACTAAATCCAGCATTTTAACGTTTTCCCTGGTCGAGAATTGCAGTACAATCTCGACTCCACTCCTATTCCCGTTATTATCCCCGCTGTCCGCTTAGGTCTCTCACCCCATGTTCGCTTGGCAGTTACAGGAACCACCTGGTTTATTCACAGATGACTGACTTCTCAAAATGCTCCCTTTAAACTCTGCCGACATGATTCAACAAATACGATATTCTAACCAACAAAATGCACAGATATGCTTCAAGATGCCCACACTAATTATACGCGTCGCCAATTATACCGCTATGGATTTCTATGAATTTCTTTCCATTCCCAACATTATAAAATATTCCTCGGGCTATCATATCCCGGCTTCAATGACAGGACTCTAACCTGATTCGCACATCTCATCTCAACTCATATAAAACACTCCTCGGGCTTCAGTGTCCCGGCTTCAATGACAGGTCCAACCTGATTCACAAAACCAACCTCTGTTTCCCAGCTCCACAATTATCATTGACAAAGAACTGGAATAAATCCTCACTAGAAATACCGACGTATAATATCGCACAATGCATTACTCATGAATAACTTCGCATAAATGATATCGTATTTAATAACTTGATTTTTACGAGAAATGACTGAAACATTCTACTAGATCTTTTATTTGTCAGTCAGACACAGTTTAAAATGGGCATTAAAAAAGAACGTTTCTCTCCGTGACCAAATTCATCCCCTAGGTTCTCACCCGACAGCGCGCTTCCACTCGATTGAAAATGAGTAACCATGGATTATTATTTTTAACGTCAAATTGCAGACAGAAGAATTTTACATCGAATGAACATCTTACTTCGACATCACACAATACAGGCAATACACTCACACGGATGACGATCTACATTGGACGTGATATCACTTCGGAATCCTATTCAATAACTTTTTACAACATTATACGGCCCTCGCAAGACTTAAAAAATTTATCCAAGTGGAAAATAAAACAAATGACTCTTTTAGTCGTACTCTCACATTTACAAAACTTAGTAGGGCGACCACTGCGTCGTATATCCCCATGCAAATACACTTTTAGAAATCACGAGATGAGATATAAGAGGTAGTAAGATGGAAAGTCACATTACCTTATGTAGTCACACCATTGTTCGTCATAGGGCTCACCTGCGACCCTGGCATTTTATTTAGCCATTTTTACATTCATGGCTGTACATATCATTGTGTTTCTTCAGGTTTCCTGGAATAAAGCATAAAAAAAAGAAAATACCCTTCACTTGTTTGCTGGGCGCACACGATGGACTATAATTATTTCGGCACACGAATTACTTAATCACATTAGAATATTTCAGTACTTTGACCGTCCTATCTGATACACTTATTTCTCTCAAGAAAACTATCTCCCCATGGAGTCAAGACTTAGCCGCAATGGCTAAAATCTGCAGTCGAACTCAGTCTACTTTCGTTGATTTGATTTCGCAGAGCAGCTCAACAATTTCGTCCGCTTTGTATCACAAATGCCGGAGAAGGAAACTTCGTCATGGCGTCCCTTCATATTTATAGCAGTTACCCCCTCTCTTCGGATCTCTCCCTTTGCCGCCAAGAAAATTTCTCTAAATTTTCTGACTTACCTAAACTGCAATTTCAAGAGTTTTGAAAGTGACTACATGCTTGCTACATTTCTGGCGGTAGTGTTCATGGACATTTAAAAATTTTACGGGTTCGATTTGTGAGATGATTGACCTCCTTTGATAGGCACTATATTTTTTTGACTTGGCGTGGTCACGCCGTGTACACGCGCTTTGAAATAGTTCATAAAAATGACTTGAGATTCTTCCGCCGTCGACACGTGTGGTTGACGTCACGTACCCCAGAGCGTGGGACCGAAGGTAATCACCCCCTCGTCACGTGTCAAATCCATGCTATCAAGAATCCAACTTTTAATTATTTTGTTACACTATGCATAATGTTCTTAGGGCACAAAGGTCATGGGTTCAATAGGTACAAAACACAATATTCAAGGAGCCATTTTACGTTCAGGACGTAGGAAGCTGTTTTTGGTCTCATATGGTGTGAGGGCATATGACGGTGTTGATGATGATTCGTCCGTCGGATCGGGACGTTAAATCTTGAGCTATTCGACAGGAGTGGTCTATGTGCCGGCGCCGGGTTTTATCCTCTTCATTCTTCCTATCATATATCATGTCATTCATTTCTTGCAACAAGCAACTTTTACAAGAATTACCCGATGTTCTACACAGTTACAAGTCTATCGACTACACGGCAGAGCTTCGAAAGACTTGGAGTCACCTGGAGTACCCTCGAACATCTTAGAGCGGACGATTGTGGCACCAATTATCCTTATTAAGAATAAGAATCCTGCCCTCTGCAATGAACACGACTCTGAAACTGATGACTAATATTATTGAAGCCATTCTCATGATTGGGCATGCCGCGAGCGAAGTAATATTCATTCTTCGGATTCGAATAATTTCTTCGGATATACAGTTTAAGTTTAGATCTCTGCAGTGTTCAAAATAAAATTTCTCTATGTAATAATAAAGCAAGTATAATCTTCTTCTTCTTACTATATATAAAAATGGATGTATGCATGTATGTGTGTGTGTAAATGACACATCTCCTCCTAAACCACTGGAGCAATTTCATCCAAACTTGGTACAATTATGACTTACTATATGGAGACGAGCACTGTGGGGGTAAGCCATCCGTAGCTCCCTTAGTGGTGGGGGGTCAGGGGGGGCAAGGTATAAAAATAATCGAAAAAAGTGCCGAATCCACAGTTTTCGGGGTCGCTGAGATGAACAGTGACACTCCCCATTTTTCAAATGTCAAAGTTCAGCTCCCTTTCGCATGGGGGGCGAGGGGGAGTGATATATAAAATTAAACGAAAATAATGTCGAATACATAGTTTTCGGGGGTCGCTGAAGTGAATTGTATACTCTAGATTTTTAGTATCAGGAGACAAGCAACGTGGGGGTAAGAAAGCCCAGGAACCCTTAGGGGCGGTGGGGGCGAGGGGGGGGTCAGATAAACAAATTAACGAAAATACTGTCGAATCCATACTTTTTGGGGTCGCTGAGATGAATAGTGACACTCCGGATTTTTTTAAAAGTTCAAGTTCAACCCCCTTTGGGGTGGGGGCGAGGGGGAGTGATATATAAAATTAAACGAAAATAGTGTCGAATACATAGTTTTCGGGGTCGCCGAGGTGAATTGTACACTCCGGATTTTTAGTATCAGAAGACAAACCACGTGGGGTCAGACAGCCCAGGAACCCTTAGGGGCAGGGGGGGGGGGGCGAGGGGCTGAGATATAAAAATCATCGAAAATAGTGTCGAATCCATACTTTTCGGGGTCGCTGAGATGAACAGTGACACTCCGGAATTTTTTAAAGTCCAAGTTCAGCCCCCTTCGTGGTGGGGGGCAATGGGAGAGTGATATATAGTAATAATAATATATAGAAATAATAGTATCGAAACATAGTCGCTGAGGTGAATAGTGACACTCCGAATTCTTAGTACAGTATCAGGAGACAAACCACATGGGGGTAAAACCCTCCCGGAACTCTTAGGGGCGGGGGGGGGGGAGTGGACTGATATATACAAATCATCGAAAGTAGTGTCGAATCCATACTTTTCGGGGTCGCTGAGATAAATAGTAACATTCCGATTCTTTAAAACTCAAACTTTAGCCCCCTTTAGGGTGGGGAAAGGGGGAGTGAGATATAATAGTAATCGAATATACTGCCGAATCCCAGTTTTCCGGTTGGCTGAGATGAATAGTAACACTCCGGGTGTTTAAAGTCTAAATTCACCCCCCTTTGGCATAGGGGGTGAGAAAGGGTGAAAAAATAAATTGTCAGAAATGACCGCGATAATGGACGTGTATATGTTCCAGACGTAAATTAATGAGACCATTCTAGGCATCTTAGAAATTTAAAACTTGGTACCAGACAACCTGATGACTTCAGGATCCCTAGAAAAATCTCAAATTCTCATAATTCTCTGAGGGGTACATGCTGGGAGTTTCAAACCTGCATAAGAACACAGTCGGTGATATTTATCCAGAACCTACAGGTTTTATGGGCTTAAAAGTTTCCTTAAAGTCCTGATTTTTAACCCACTCCCCGATATCAAGATCGCAGCACAATCTCCCAGACAATTTAGAAAATTGAAATTTTGCAAAATTATACCTTTTAGCATGTATCCGACGAAAAATTTACGAGATGTTTAAAATTTTTATTTTTTACCCCCGAAAAATATCGAAATATGGAGACAGTTTTAATGACGGTGCAGTCCTTCCTTTCGATGTATTTCGTGGCTAAACGGTAAGTCGTATCACAAAACGGATGGCACAATCTCCATTCAATTTGGAGTGATCTACAACTTCGGTCCTATGACCTTTTGTCGTATCTCTATCCCTTATACATTAAATTTGTCTCTATTTCTGGATTTACCTAAATTTTGCACTTTGTACACGTACAATTGATGGTTTGATTCACTTATAGGAAAGATGGGATCATCAAATTCTTTACGAATATTGGCCCACCCAGTAGCCATATGTGAGCCAAATTCTATGTTTGAAGTTGTCGCATAAGTATCTGAAAAGTAATGCACTGTGTGAAAATCTTACACAAATTTCACCCTATTCAACGTTTCTAAAACATAATGAATTGTGGTAGACAAGTGCACCTGTCGTTATCATCACAACTCCACAACTCGCACTTTACCATGGAAACATCGTCTGCGGACCTCCCTATGCATTTACATGCAATTTAAAAAATATTATTAACTTCATGTACAGTAATTTACTTCGATATCCGTATACAATCTGGTTACTGTAGCGAAGCACGGGTACAATTGCTAGTATCCATATAAAATCAGTAAAATTTGTAGGCGAGTTTCTATTAAATAGTTAAATAGTTGCCAGTAGTGGATTGATGCAGGATGGTAACTACTGGTTAGCGTGGATCAGAGATGTAATCAATCCATTTTGCTGTTTGTGGTAATGAGTACATCCAAAAAGCAGATGATTTAGGTCCTGAATCGACTTGCCATCACATGTACAGTATGGTGTGTCAACTACATTGATACGGTAAAGGTGACTTCTGAAACTTCCATGATTGAATCGCATTCGAGTTATTGTCGAGATGAATCGTCGATGAGTATTCCATTGTGCGCTGGGGCTTCTGTTCGATCATTAATATTTACCTTTATGGTCCTTTGTTTCTTCCCACTTCTTTGTCCACTGATATAGGCTCTTTTGTATGTATGAGTAATTACTGTATAATCCATGAAGTTGCTGGTAGTATGTCCACTAATACATGCTTCCTTCGGTAAGGCATCTTCGTATTCATTATGTGGACCCAATGTGGGCAGGGATCAATACGAAGTTTACTCTGGAACCGCGTCTTTGTAGTGTTTGACAGTGTCGGGTCAGTATTGAGTCTTCAGGGTGTCCAAAAAAACAAAAAAAAAAAACACTGGTAACGCTTAGTATGTTGTGCGGGAGGGTAAACAGATCCGTTTTCAAGAAGGAAGCCATATCCAGAAACGCATGGCTTGGACGCTGTAGCGCATCGAAGTGTGAGGTGGGTGCGCGTTCCGCATGTCGTAAATAAATCCAACATGAGTAGCACATCGGGCTCATTACAAACAGGGTTCGAACTGTGTACATCGTTACGTCATTGCAGAGCTGACATCGGTGGTGCTGAGCCTCACGCACATGATCCGATACGTGCTATTATCTTTAAAAATTTCAATCTCTCCGTGGACTCGAGCAATAAAACCGTCCACTGACGTTACAGGAGTGTCATACACCGTACTCTTCATACTATCTACGTGCAACTGTCCGGCTTCTCTTAGTTGTCTCTCGATGGCCGCGAACGTGGAATGGTGTGGGGTACATCTGATTGAAAAACGTTCCGCGTACAATCTTGCAACAGTTCTGGCATTGCAATCCGCTTTACCGTATGCAAGCACCATGTCGGTCATTTCCGCAGCTGTGTACTGGTACATGTCGCACTGCTGTTAACGTTACTGCACTGACAGACTACAGTACACAACTAATGCAGTAGGATGCACATCAAGGACTGTGTGGAGGAATGCGCAGGAATGTTGTTATTAGGCTGAAGTCGTCCATCCGCAATTTACAGATGGCTAAAGGGTTGCATACCTTCCGTTCTAAGACATCAAATCGGATCAAATTGTCACAACCGTTCTCAGACTTCGACGCTCTCCAGCGCCCAAGCCGTGCATTTCCGGAGAGGGGCTCCTTCCTGAAAACCGATCAGTCCGCCATCCCGCACAACATACTAGGCCTTGTCGGTGTTTTTTGGTGACAACCTATATCATATATATGACACTTTGCAGCGGGAGATATCTTTGATTCAAAGAAAGCCGTTCTTGTTCGTCTGCTAAATGTTGCAATCTTTGAAGAGCAAATACTGTATTTGGCGTGCTCTGAATTATTTGACTTCTTTCATGGAAGGGTAACTTAACCGCAATCTATACTTATTAATTTATTTTGTGAATGGATAGCATCACATCATGAACTTGCAACTGATAACGTATGTCGATATACTTAAGAAAATCGCAGGCATCTAGGTTGCAAATGTATGTTCGACTCATTCATCTGCCACTTGCAGAAATTCCTCTGGATCGCCATGAAACGCCCGCTCGTAGTGGGCACTTCTGGTTGATGTACTGAACAGTCTGACATTCAGCACCATAGTCGCAGCTGGGCAAGGATGTTAAACCTTAAGCATTATGCAGCACGGGGATGGCGAACCTATGACACGCGTGCCGCTGGGTGGCACACGAACACGACTTGTGAGGCACGCCACACATGTTTTAACATGTAATAAATAGGTTGAAAATCTAGCAACATTACGCTTTAATAAAGAAGTATGTCACAATTAATTATATAGCCTTTTTTTACACATTTTATTTGGTTAAAGCAAAACTAAATCATATTGTTAAAACTTACCTGTTTTTGAAATTAAATTATCTGTGATGTTTGCAAAAAAGTGAAATGGCGTATGGCTTTTAGTGCCGGAGTGTCCGAGGACATCGGCTCGCCAGGTACAGGTCTTTATATTTGACTCCCGTAGGTGACCTGCACGTCGTGATGGAGATGAAATGATGATGAAGACGACACATACACCCAGCCCCCTTGCCAGCGAAATGAACCAATTATGGTTAAAATTCCCGACCCTACCGGGAATCGAACCTGAGGCCCCTGTGACCAAAGGCCAGCACGCTAACCATTTAGCCATGGAGCCGGATGATGTTTGCGAAATAAAATCCTGAAACACTCAGTCGAATTGTTTTATATGCAATGCAATGTAATAGCTAAACGAAGTCAAATGCGGAGGTGTGATGAGACTTTAAAGGAAAATAAGCGATAGCACACTAGAAAGTAAAAAGTGATAAAAATAGCTTAAATGACACGCCACCAAGAAAAGGTTTGCCATCTCTGCTGCAGCATATCCGCAGCTTAGATTAATGATGTGCGATCGCAAATAATTGTCAGTCTCTATTTTGAACCTCTTGCGGGTGGGGGACGCAGACGAAGAATACACCTACAGTATTCCCAGTCTGTCGTAATAGGCGACTAAAGGGGGCGACCTAGGGATGATTGTATTAGAATCATGAAACTACTTGTGATTAGTACCATCACGCGAGGAACGCCATGGGTTGCCTTTACTTGTGAGGTGTACTACTATGTTAGACACACAATAGGTTTGTGATTAGTAGCGACAGAGGGTGGGTTCACTATGGGTTTACAGTACCTGTGATTACTACCACTATATGAGCGACACCGTGGGGTCTGCGTTGCCTGTGATTAGTACGCACTATGTGAGGAAGACCACGGGAATACCGGCGCCCGTGGTTATTACACCTAGGATAAGAACACCATGGGTTTGCGTTGGCTGTGAGTGGCGCCATTATGTGAGAAGCACCATAGGTCTGCGTTACCTGTGTGACGTTCGATACTTATGTGTAGTACCATAATGTGTGGAACACCGTGAATCTACGCTACTTTTGATTAGTATCGCAACATGACAAATACCATGGTTCTACTTTTCTAGCGATAAGTACCGTTTATTGGCGGCCATTGACCTGCATTTTGGACCCCTTTAGACAGCAAGCATAATCGATTCAGGATTGTGCTTTAGAAGCAATCCCTTGATCAGTAAAACTATTGTTTTAAGATAGTTTCTGGTAATGTGGGGCGTTGCGGGTCGGATCCACTGATTGTCTTCATCATCACGTTTTGATTGGTGATCAGAGGATGACTGTGTACTTTTAAATTGTCATTACAGTTCGATCCATTAGGGACCGATGACCTAGATGTTATGACCCTTTAAACAACAATCATCATCATATCTATTTTCAAATATAAGCTAAACAGTCAGTCATGTGGCAGTTTTCTCTGAGAATTTTTGTGCAAACTTCGCGAATGGTGGAATACATCTGCGGTATCCCCTGGCTGTCGTGAGAGGTGAATGAATGAGAAACCAGGGCTTTCAATTTGGGAGCGTGGTTAGCGACCACAGTTCTCCTAGCTGCGTCTGACATTTCTTCCACTTACTTATACCAGACTCCTCTCTGTCATCTTTCCAATCCGACCTCTCTTGGTAAACTCTTGTTCTTTTCTGACCCCGACGATATTAGGTTGCGAGGCCTAGTGGGTCTTCCATTTTGACGCCCTTCGTAGCCCTTATTTTTCTTCTGTTGATACCTTCATTCTTCGAAGTCGATTTTTCCCACAGAGTGAGTTGGCTGCGCTGGTATGGCCTCGTAGCTGTGACCAGGCAGTCGGGAGAGGGTGGATTCGAATCCCAATGTCGCACAGTGATCCTGAATACCGAAAACGTGGCCAAAAGTCCGAAACATGTACTACTTTTCAAATACATATATATTTCGGTTACTGAATTCGAACAGGACATATTAAAAATGGCGGACCCAATATGGTGGACATAAAATTGTAAAGTAATGACATATTAATAAAAATAGGTTGGTAAGGGTTTTTAAGATCGCTGATTCTGAAGAAGGACATCCTATGATTTGTACACTTGTAGATGGTTCATTAGAAACCTGGGTAAAATCAAGGACAACACCAAGCCACGATCCATTTGTTGTCAAGAATCTCTCCTGCTTTCTGTTACATTGATGTAATTTCTTTCTGAATTTGTTGAATTCAAATGATTCTCGATCATTTCTAACAGAACGTTGTTTTCGGCGTAAACTTTGTCTTTAATAATAAGAAATATATCTCTTGTACTGAGACATTTTTCACCCTTTTCTTAGAACTTTCTGAAAAATAAATTTGCATCATTTTTTAACCGATAGTTACATAAACATAATATAAATTGTTCAATTAAAAATGAAAGTGAACAAACATCAATTTCATGACTTAAAATAAGAAATGTAATAATAATAATAATAATAATAATAATAATAATAATAATAATAATAATAATAATAATAATATAGTGAAAATCAAATCAAAGACGAAAAATAGTGTCATATCTCGAATAAGGTAAAGTGCACTTTTACCAAACCAAACCAAACCCCATGGCACTACAGCCCTTGAAGGGCCTTGGCCTACCAAGCGACCGCTGCTCAGCTCGATTACGAGGTGTCGTGTAGTCAGCACGACGAATCTTCTCGGCCGTTATTCTTGGCTTTCTAGACCGGTTCCGCTATCTCACCGTCAGATAGCTCCTCAATTTTAATCACGTAGGCTGAGTGGATCTCGAACCAGCCCTCAGGTCCAGGTAAAAATCCCTGACCTGGCCGGGAATCGAACCCGAAATGCACTTTTACCAAAGAAAAATTAAGTGCCTTTTTGTGTAATTTATAAAAACACTAGCTGATGTACCCGCGCTTCGCTACGGGATTCTCAGAAAGAATGACTTTGTGGTCTTCCTAACTGAAGTCAACATCAGAGAGAGAGTCATCTCCGTACAGACAATGAAGGCCCTTGGAGGGTTGGAAGGTAAAGCCTTCCACTATTCGTAACCTCGGCACTTGGTGGGGTAGAGTGGTTAGCTATACGCCCGGCCTTCTTTGTCCCCCAGACATTAACCTGGTACTCATTTTTTATGTAGGCTGAGTGAACCTCAGGACCATGTGCACCTCCGGAAGTGGAAACTTAGTTTCTTAAATTTTACGACTTCCTGACGGGGATTCGAACCCACGTCCTTCCGGACGAACCGAGTACACCTTTACCGCCTCGGCCAAGCAACATTGGTCATTACAAAAACGTCAGTAGGAATGTAGCGACTAAAAGCAATGTTATCATACAAAATACTCGATCAAATAAAAAAAAGGAATATTTTCTCACTTTTAACGAACAGTAGTACGGTGCTGATCTAACAGTCCTAAGTTCCACAGCTAGAATGACCAGGCCGCAGACAGCAGTGAATACTCCTCTGCCACTATTCCGTGAAATATGCACACTGATCATTCCAATCAGTGCCTCAGAGTAGGGATTGAATAGCTGGAATACGATGATGAACCAGTGTGTTACGTAGCAGTAGTATCAGAAAATTTATGAACCAGAGGAATGGCATGCTGAAGAAGAATGTTATCTAACTCCCCATCTACTTCCGGCAAATATTCAGGCAGGCTGTGGCACTCAGTACGACCGGGCGATTTGGCCGTGTGGTTAGGGGCGGGCAGCTGTGAGCTTGAATCCTGGAGATAGTGGATTAACCCCACTGTCGGCAGCCCTGAGGAGGGTATTCCGTGGTTTCTCATTTTCACACTAGACAAATGTTGGGGCTGTACCTTAATTAAGGCCAAGGCCGCTTCCTTCACACTCCTAGCCCTTTCCTATCCCGTCGTTGCGGTGCGACTTAAAGCAGATTTTAAAAAACTCGGTACACAGCAGTAATCCTATCTATCGGAGATGAGTGGCAACCGAAGACACAAAGCATATCACAACAAACAATGGTCAATGAAATGTTATTGTTGATCATTTTTATGAACTTTCCCCATTGTAGCCCTTCACATTTAGTTTTCTTTCGAGTCTGCGATATTAGGGCGTCTTATAAAATTATTTATAGCGTAGGCGGTAGTTCCTCATTCCCCGACTTTACATACCGATTTTTATTAAGTTCGGCTTACCTATTTTCCCGTGACTTGGCGCTGATATGAACGGAGTAACAAAAATCCAAGTGCATGAATATCTCTGTGATAATAGCCGAGACGGTAACAATGTATAAGACGTAAATGATCGGAAATTTAATGCTATATAACTTTAGTTATGTAGAATTTACGATACGACCACTAATAACAAATATTTTATAAAAAATTGTAGGCCTTCCCCTAAACTACCATTTCACTCAGCCTGAATACAACTATTTATAGCCTAGATGATAGCGAACTATTCCCTGACTTTGTATACCGATTTTCATTAAGATAGGACCGCTAATAGCATAAGTATTTGATACTTAAATTTTAGGCATTCCCCTAAACTACCGTTTTTCTCAGCGTCAATACAATTAATTATTGCCTAGATTGTAGGGACTTGTTCCTTGACTTTGCCTACTGATTTTAATTGAGATACGACCACTAATAACATAAATATTTGAAAATTACATTTTAATCCCCTCCCCTAAGCTACCTTTTCACTTAGCGTGAATAAAATTATGTATGGCCTAGATTGTAACGACTAATTCCCCGACTTGACATACCGATTTTCATGAATTTCTCTTCAGCCGTTTTCTCGTGATGCGTATACAGACAGACAGACAGACAGACAGACAGACAGAAATTACGGAAAGGAAAAAAGTGCATTTCCTTGTAACTGTGGATGACCGATACAGAAATACAATTTTTTTCAAATTCTGAGCAGTGTACAGACAAAACTCTTATTTTACATATATATAGATTATGTCAGAGGCAGGGTCAAATTTATGGCGGGATCTTGTAGGACTGTTAATTTATACATAATGGAACTTTGATTACCGACATTTTTTAGGCTATTTCAATTGTTTAAAGAATAACAATTACATTTAATAATATTTTGTTTAGTATATACAAATATACTTTCAGTAATTATTTCTGTGATAAAATCAGTCTTAACGTACAGGCACAAACATTCAACGCAGTCGAACATAAAGCTAATTGCAGCCTTCTCACACGCGCTCGAAACGACACTTTGCGTGAGGTTAAGAAAGTCGCAAGCTTCTTTCGAATGTTCTTTCTATTTAGGGTCTTAAATGTCCCCAAATTGAAACTTGGTTTTAGAGACTATTGGCCAGGTTTTCGGCATGTGGAACCACTGTGCGTCGGTAGCCCTGAAGATGTTTTTCCATTTCACACCAGGCAAAGGCTGCGGCTATATCTTAAATAAGGACAAGGTCACTACCTCTCCTATACTAGCTCTTTTCCATACTTGCGTCGCCGAAAACCTTCGATGTCTAAGTGTGACTTTCAACCACTGAAAAAAAAAAAAAAATCTTCTGATTAGAGTTAATAGAAGATGGTTGCCTAGTTTCGGAAGTCGAACCCGCGGTCCTCTGAACCGAGTGCTACCACGCTGATCATTCAACCAAGGAGCCGGACCAAGAGGGTTTAAGTAAAGTATTTGATTAAAGTTGGTAAGCCTGAAACAGCTAAAAGAATTGCAATTTATATGTGGCATTCACGATGACGCATCATTTCAGCATCTCTTCCTCGTATTACTTTCTTCTGTCAATCATAACATGTTCTCTGCCGTATTTCACGATCCTTGAGATAAGTCGAGCTGAATAACGTGAGTGGCACACACGAAACACGTCTCACTACCGGTTCACATCATGTGGCACGAAACCTTGAACAGCGTCCATGACGAATATCGAGAGGTACCGCTAAAGAGAGCAAAAGTATATACTGTACATACATAGTTCATATATTACCTTAAGAGCCTCATGTTGAAGCCCACAACATATATATGAAGGATCAATACAACCTATGCTGCTGTACTGAGCACCTGTATGGATTGGAGCTATGGAAAGGAAATGCACCAGAAAAATGTATACGTAAGAGTACAAAGGCTTATTAACATCAAAGTCACGAAAGGTTTCCGGACAATATCTAACGAAGCACTGTGTATCATTACGGGACTGGTACCTATTGTTATTAAAACAGAAGAGAGTGCAAAATTATACAGTGTTTTGAAAGAAATGAGATGAAATAATTTAGTAGGCCTTGCAGTGGAATTGAACATAGATTGCATCCAACAGAAAACCTCACATTTAGTGAGTTCAACGGATCTGAACATGGCGCCCTTCAAATAGTCACAGATGGAAGCAAGACTGACATCGGAGTTGGTTCGGGAGTAGCTATATTTCTGGAAAATTAACTTATAGGACACTTAAATTTTAAACTGGATAAAAAAACTTTCGAATAATCAAGCAGTACAGTTGGCAGTTCTGAAAGCACCTGTATCAACTGAAACATTGGTATTAAAGGAAAATATCTCGCGGAAAGCCAAGTTATTCACTGACTGTAAAGTAACAATAGACTCATTAAATTATAATAACTACAACTACCTTGTTCACCAAATCAAGATGAAAGCGAAGATTCTTGCAAGTAATAAGTGGAAAATCGAGTTCACCCGGATTAAGGCTCACGCTGGGAGCTGCGGTAATGTACTCCCGGATCATCTGGCCAAGGAAGCAGAGTACAAAGAGTGAAATTAGTGAGTGTTTTTAAGCAGAAATCCTAAAAGTGTTTTGATTAAGGAATTGAGAGATGAGAGCTTAAGAAAATGCAGAGTGAGTGGGATCAAACGACGAAGGGTTCAGTAACAATATCATTTTTCCCCAGTGTAAGAGACAGACTTTCCAACATATTTATTTAACGCCAAATTTCATCGCAATGGTAACGGGTCGTGGAAAAGCAAGAGCTATTTTCATCGTTTTGACATTTTAGATAGTCCCATATCTCCATGTAATGCCAGTGATCAAACTGTTGACCATTTGTTATTTCATTATTGATTACTTGGGAGAGAAAGAAGTGTTTTAAATATAGATATTTTGGGTCGAGTCATGGCCAGTGAGCAAAAGTAGGTCAATCAAAAATTATTTTAAGTTTTTACGTTTCGTGAACCCAGTTGTATACGAACAACTGTGAAAAAGGATATAATTTTATTTACACTATTATTATTATTATTATTATTATTATTATTATTATTATTATTATTATTATTATTATTATTTATGTACATCATAACAGCCATTGAATTAAGAATATATCTCACATATACTATAATTAGAAAATTAAGTTATATTTGTAATATGATTACTCAAAGCATGTACTTTCCAGTAGTGAGGCATGCTGTGAATAAACTGTTAAAAAAAAAGCGTGCATAGGCCTACATACGTACATGCATACTGAAATGAAATGAAATGTCGTATGGCTTTTAGTGCCGGGATATCCCAGGACGGGTTCGGCTCGCCAGGTGCAGGTCTTTCTATTTGACCCCCGTAGGCGACCTGCGCGTCGTGATGAGGATGAAATGATGATGGAGACAACACATACACTCAGCCCCCGTGTCGTAGGAATCAACCAATTAAGGTTAAAATCCCCGACCCGGCCGGGAATCGAACCCGGGACCCTCTGAACCGAAGGCCAGTACGCTGACCGTTCAGCCAAAGAGTCAGACCATGCATACTGATGTATCCACAAAGACGCACACAAAATGCTGTCATGTGTGTGCACTATTTTATTTACAAATTATTTATACATTCACGCGCAAACTATTAAGCTGCCATCATAAAACAAAACACTACTTCGACGAATAAGGATAAGGAGAGACTGCAACAGTTGCATGTCAACTACCAACTCAACAAAACCAATTCACATACTTGACTTCCAACACTCAGCTACCACGACTTCCACACAAGTCTCTACCATAAAGACTGCCTCTTTATATACGTTGCCTGGCCAGGCTTCTAGGAGAATATGACACAACATATTTTCTCGTAAATTCTAGAGTCTCCAATAGCCTAGTTACAATGTAAAAATTTTCTATAACTATATAGTGCCAAAGATACATTATTCTAGATATTACAATGTGTTGCACGGTTACATTGGATTAGGCCTATACATCATACGTACAGGTAATAATAAATTATATACTATTAATTACGTGTTCTTACATTAAATAAGCTCACATTAATATATATATACAGCAGATGTTTCTTGACATAACCTCACAAATAATACGATCGTGATTATACCAAATAAAGTCCGGACATAACTACGTAAATAATAATAATAATAATAATAATAATAATAATAATAATAATAATAATAATAATAATAATAATAATAATAATAATACCAAATGATGTAAACACTTCATAGCCATACCTCACAAGTCATAATAATAATAATCATAATAATAATAGTAATCAATATTTGCATTATTTACCCATGGGTTAAAGAATGTTGTTTCCAAGTTATATTAGTTTATTACATTTGCGTTAATATATACATCGGGAATTTTAACCATAATTGGTTAATTTCGCTGACTCGGGGCCTGGGTGTATGTATCGTCTTCATCATCATTTACATCCTCATCACGACGCTCAGGTCACCTACGGGAGTCAAATCAAAAGACCTGCATCTGGCGAGCCGAACTTGTCCTCGGACACTCCCGGCACTAAAAGCCATTATTATTATTATTATTATTATTATTATTATTATTATTATTATTATTATTATTATTATAGTCCGCCTCTGGTGGTTTAGTGATTAGTGTGATTAGCTGCCACCCCCGGAGGCCCGGCTTCGATTCCCGGCTCTGCCACGAATTTGCCTGGAAGTGGTTTTCCTTGGTTTCCCACTTCTCCTCCAGGCAAATGCCGGGATGGTACCTAACTTCAGGCCACGGCCAATTGCTTCCCTCTTCCTTGCCTATCCCCTCCAATCATCTCATCCACCCACAACGTCCCTATTCAGCTTAGCAGGTGAGGCCGCCCAGTTGTATCTCCCGACCCAAAGCCTCACGCCCCAGGACGCTGCCCTTGAGGCGGTAGAGGTGGGATCCCTCGCTTAGTCCGAGGGAAAAACCAACCCTGGAGGGTAAACGGATTAAGAAAGAAAGAAAGAAAGAAAGAAAGAAAGAAAGAAATAATAATTATTACTTAAAATGGAACTAAATCCGTACAAAGCTCCGACTCCAGGTAGTAATATAATAATATTAATAATAATATAACTTATAATTATAGAACTTCAATATCCTTTATCATTAACCAACGAAAGAGAGAACTTTGAGGATTATATTATTATTATTATTATTATTATTATTATTATTATTATTATTATTATTATTATTATTATATACGAGGCTGAGTGAACCCCGTTCCAGCCGTTAGTCCAGAATTAAAATCTGTAAACTTGCTCAGAATCGCCGGCCCCGTAGTGTAGTGGTAGCGTGCTGCCTGTCACCCAGAGGCCCCGAGTTCGATTCCCGACTAGGTCAGGGATTTTTTCCTAGATCTGCGGGCTAGTTCGAGGTCCACTCAGACTATGTGATTTCAATTGAGGAGCTATCTGACGGTGACACAGCAGCTCCGCTCTAGAAAGCCGCGAATAATGGCCGAGAGAGTTCGCCACACTGACCATGCGTCACCTAGTAATCTGTAGACCTTCGGATTGAGCAATGGTCGCTTCGTAGGTCTTGGCCCATCAGTTCGATTCACAGGACTCCGGGTAAGATAAGATGTAGACACGCTACCCTCGGTGTGAAGTCATTGCGGCTTCGTTGACCTCTCATTGTTCCCTGGCCGTCCTGCCCTGTTCTGAATACCTGTGGTTACCGTCAGGAATGTGATGAGGCTTACGCTATGTTTGCTGATTAAGCGAGTAACGGACAGAATCTTACCGATTGTTTCCTACTCACAAAATGTCAAGGAAGTAAATAAAGCCTTTCAAGGCATCATAATTAATAGTAGCAGTGCTGCCTTTCAGGTGCATTGCTAACTTTCTCTTCAATGTGCTGACGGCATGTATCCATTATTCTAATGCTTGACCTGCCTTATTCTAAAGGGCGTTTTTATCCGTGTGTCCAGAGAGAACCATGGACTGAGCTGTGGTGACAACTTTGTCCTCTACTTTGATAACTTACTATGCTTTAACCCAGAAGTGCCGAGTGTTTTTCCCTAAATGCCAGGCCATTTACATAGGCGATGCATAGGCGTTGCACATGCATATATTAAAAGATTGTACTAAAAACAACTTGAGCAAATCCGTCCGTCCGTTCTACTGGCCCGGTTTGGTTCATTTCTATTCTGTTCTCTCTGGAATTACATGCCGGTGAATTATGAGACATTGATAAGTCTCTACGTTCAGCCAACTCTGAGTAATCGTAAAATCAAATCATTAAATGATCACTCCAATAATTGCAGGCGAAGGCTTACCCTAACCCGCAATACATTATATACTTAGCACGTTGCTAAGCAGCCATGTTTGACTACTACCTGTGAAGCCAGATAGTAGACACTTCCTCTGATCGCTAAAGAATACTATTCTCTGCTAGATACTCTTTGATTCTCTGACCTTCCCCAGCTTCTGAATATACTCAGCAGATGGTAGAGCATTATCTGCTGAGACAAAATAGTCTACATACGTACAGACGGGAAGGTATCAAGTCGACTAGCCTTCTGTATGGCCATTAATAAAGCACAGGGACAAACTCAAAATGGGTAGTCTGCTTTCCCGAATCAGTATTCAGCCACAGTCGAATGGTCGAAGCACAGAGGATATCGTATGGAAATAAGTGTTAAAAACTACATTACCGGCATGAAATGTTCATGAAACTATTGAAAAAGGCAGACAAAACAACATGACTCCGACAGGCATATTAAGGGGAGTTATCTGACCTGCTTATAAGGTCACACCAGTTTATTCTTTAAACAAATCTAAGCACGCTTAGATAGAGAAAAGTTAGACATGCAGCACACGATATTATTCAGAAATATTTGTTTAATATGCTCATATAAGTATCAAATAATTTACTTATCTGATGATAATCAGGCGATCAAAATTTTGGAAAACTAAATGTTTCTGTTTTTCATATTTTCAACTTCACCATTAATGATAAAAGCCACTCATTTTTAAAAATTGATATATACAAGTCACGCAAAATTTCTTCTAGTTTTTAAATGTACTAAGTTCTCGAAGGTAAAGGCAGAAACAAAAACAAAACAAAAATCACTGAATGTTGGTGAAACTGGGTAAAGAGGTGGAAGGAATCTGCTGTATCCTCTGAATAGGAACTGTCCTAGCATTTGCTTGGAAGTGAAAATAGAAAACATCGGAAAACCATTCTCAGTACAGCCGATGGTGGGGTTCGAACCCACGCATCTCCCGAATGCAAAGCATGGCTCAATAGCCGTAGTGCCTTAACACACGCCGTCTCTCCGCTCGGTGAATAATGATAATAATAATAATAATAATAATAATAATAATAATAATAATAATAATAGTTTTACGTTGCGGTATCTTATTTTGCGGATTTCGGAGAAGGTGAGGTATCGGAAATATTGCCGTTTAGGAGTAAATCTACTGACTAGTGGATGGTGTCAGCTTGGGCTGAGATAGCTAGTTCTCCACCCTTTGAGCCACTTCCTCCTTCTCCTCCTCCTTCTTCTTCTTCTTCCATATCGTCTTAATATTAAAATACTTTACATTTGGAATAAATCCTGGTAGAAGAATAATACATGCCTTCTGAATGAAAAATATATTGGAACGATAGCTTACAGCTGACGCAAATTGACATAAATATTGACAATAATTATGGACTACGGAAAATGAACAACAGGAGAAATATAAGTTATGACGTTATGACATTAAGTAAGGTAAGGTAAGGTAAGGGTTATTCTGCCCGAAGGCAGGTCCGAACCTCCGCAGAGGTGTTCCTGAGCCGGAGTTTACGTGCGGTAGGGTGGCCAGTTCCTTTCCGCTCCTCCATTCCCTTACCCCCCCCCCCCCCAACAGCGCGTGGCAACCCATCCAACTCCTGCCCACGCCCAGTGTTGCTTAACTTCGGAGATCTCACGACATTAAGTAACCTATAATGTAATAGGTTTCCACCTATTCACTACTCATTTATTGTAACCTAACAAAGTTAAATATATTTGAAACTACTTTCGGTTTTGCTAGAGACCATCAACAGTCAAAACCATGAAGTTAAGACAAGACATAAATATTATAATAGATAAAAATCTATAAAATAAAGCCCGCCTAGTGGCCGTGATCGTTAAGGAGCTGAAGTCTAAACGGTCTGTCACCGAGGTTAGCCGGTTCGAGTCCCGTTGTTCGAAAACATTTTCATCATCAGAATGTTGGCCGGCAGGGTAGGGGAGGTGGTGGTATACAATTTCTAATCTCTAGATTGCGTGCCAAAAGCCTGGATTAAATTCCAAACCTCTCCGCAATGCTGGTATCAAGTAAGGGCATATGACGCTGTTGATGGTGATTCGACCGTCGGATGGGGACGTTAAGCCTCTAGTAGACCCCTTGGTGCTATTCGACAGGAGTAAGCTATGTGCCGTCACCGGGTTTCACCCTCTCCCTACTATCATATATCACGCCATTCATTTTATCTCAATAACTCCTCTGATGAGGTTGACGTCGGGAAGGGCATCCGGCCATAAAAACCCGCCACGACAGATTCATCTCACCTCATACTGGACCCCGTAGAGAAACGGGACAAGAGTTGGACAAACAACAACATTTATAAAATAAAAGTGGGTGTTGTACACATTCGGTGCAAGACAAGTAAATAGGTGAATGGTAAACACTCATTATGATCATATTTGTTCTAGTATAAGTTCGAATTATTCTCAACGTTTTCTTCTAATTTGAAGAATGGACTTCTTAAAAGAGTAGGTCAGACACTTAAAATATGTTGATGGGAAAGTGTTGAGATGTTTATTTGTTTTCAATATGGATCTTTGACAAAGTTGAAAGAGAAAAAGCGAGGAATTAGAATGAAACTGAGTTGTAGATGGGAGAAAGAAGAGAAGGGTGGTATAGTGTAGCCTGAGGTGGGGCTGAGGGATGTGGAATGGTGGGTGATTGCCGGAGAGAATTTGAAGACAAATAAAACAGGGGTTTAGATTACTTAATTTCTTTTTATTGAAAATAGGAATTAATATACCAAATGAAGAGTTTGGTTTTTCTGATAGGCCCTATCTCGTTAAGGTTCAAATTGGGATTAAAGTATTGATCCAGGTGGATCAAATAGTTTGATAAATATTCGTGAACCTATGGTTTGAGTTCATCATATGTTTCTCATAGCTGAAAATTTATTATATATTTATGAATTTACATGTTGTAAGGACCTCGTGTCAAAGTTTCTACCTGTTGGTCAATATAGGTGGACAGACAGCTACTGTATTTAAGCATATAAACACCTGATCTATACTTTTTTACTTTTATTATTATTATTATTATTATTATTATTATTATTATTATTATTATTATTATTATTATTATTAATTGAATTTGTGTTGTGTAGAACTGATGCATTATTATTGTCTACGTTATTACCTATATTACCTATGATTAAGCTACCTTATTAAAATCTATATGCGCTTGTTGTTTCGATGCAAGGATGCTGTACAGTTGGGAAACTATCCGCATGCTGATGTTTGAAAAGGTCTGATAGAAATGGGAGGATTCGGGTTCGAAACCACTTGCGAAGCTAAGTGGAGTTATGACTGAAATATTTGATTTTTGAACCAAACAACTGTTTTTCTGTTTCATTCGTAAAAATGTAGTCCATTCCTTCCTCTATAAGATAATGGTATCAATTAAGTTGCTCCGCCATTTTTAAAGCCCTTAGTGACCATTTAAAAGGAGAGTGCTATTTACAGGCGTACGACATACTCTGAAACAGCGCAATATGTTATGACCTTGTAGCTCACGGCAAACAGAGAAGCCGTGGTCAAGAGAAAGTGAGAAAAAGGCATTAGAAGTGGGAGAAAATATCCAAGGAAGGAGGTCTGAAAGGGAGACACATGGTGCAAGGCAATTCTGAAATGATCAGATATTATTTTGCTCTTTTCTCTCTTAACAATTTTTTGTTCTGTAGAACTTGCTCCTTGCGATTCAATTCTTATCAGAATTTGTTTTAACTTGGTGAGATTTTTTCTCAGAGGTACAAGTATTTAAATGTGTAATGGGTTCGATAATACTTTGAATTTTAATATCAGTGTTAGATTAATATTGATTTTTTTTAACATTTCTGGACAAAATAGTATTCACCTCATACTAAAACCCGTTGTAATTTCTACATGCTTTAGGCAAATGCCAACAAAAGTTCAGCTTGATAAAATGAAAACTGTTACTCAAAGGACTTTCATACGGGACTACTTCTGAAGTATAAAAAATATGTTTGAAACAATACAGCTACACATCTCTAATTTGTACCCAAATGCAAAAAGTAAATTTGGTAAAAATCGGATGTAGAAGTTTCAAAATTCAGTCGTAAGTCCCCTTTAACATTTCATGAATAGTCTATTCTTATTTGTGACCAAGTTTCTCCATAAAGATAATGCATCATTCACCTTGAACGAGTACGTTAAAATAATCCCGTTCTGATAAAAAAAATCCCAGTGGCCTGGTGTCCAACTGATCACGATACAGGAGTAACCCGCGCTGGTAAGGAGGTCGGTATGACAAATCCTTGAGTGAGATTGAAGGAGAGAGGTTAATAGCTGCTTCCAGCGAAACGAACGGTATGGCCAGGTGGAGTGCGTAAAACAAATAAGCCATAGGTACCTTTGTAAAGGTTGTCAAGGCACAAGGCTATCGCCTCAGACGGGACCCGTGGCCGACCTCGAATTGCTCGAGGCAAGTAGAGCTCGTGGGTCGCTGTGCGGCGAGAGGAAGATATTGGGCCCAAAGATTTTGGATGAATTCATATGGACTTTGCGAGGCGATGTTGCTTGCTCTGCACGTGATTCAAGACCGGCTTGAGATCCATGCCGAGAAATCAGCATCAAACATAAACACATGATGGGTTTCAGCCGGTGTCACCGTGGCGTACTTGCTAGGGCGCGATCCTGTCAGCTCGAAGGTCCGTGATATCCCTTCCCGGGCTAAGTTTATTTTTTCTTCGATTGGTGCTCTCAAACCAGTCTTAAACCATGTTCAGATTTAGCAACACTGCCTCACAAAGCCCATTTGAATTCGCCCACGAAGCGATCTGATTGGCTAACTTCAGCAGGTAATGAATTGACAACGGCATGAGATATCGAATTGAAAATGAAAACCTACAACCTGTTTTCCAGTCAGTACCGGGTCAGGGATGGAATGAATGAAGCCCCCATCTTGCGGCGAGGATAGGAATTGTGCCGGCTGCCGAGGCCTGTCGCATTCCTCTGGGGCAATGATTATTGACTGACAGATGAAATGAAATGGTAGTGGACAGTATTGCTGGAATGAAAGATGACAGGGAAACCCATAGTACCCGGAGAAAAACCTGTCGCTCCTCCGCTTTTTCCAACACAAATCTCACATGGAGTGACCGGGATTTGAACCACGGAACCCAGCGGTGAGAGGCCGACGCGCTGCCGCCTGAGCCACGGAGGCTATCGATTTTTTTTTTCAAATTATTATCAATATGACGAACCCTCTAACGCTCATGTGCCCGGTTCACGTTCTTTCCGACCACCCTTATATCAGAAAACCGAACGACTTATGGAATCCATCAAGAAGTGACGATTCAAGTTTTATGGTTACCTATTTAGAATGGATGACAAGCGGTTGACCAAGAATATTTTTACAGTAGTCGATAGTAGACTTAACACATGTGATAAGTAGTTCAGGAAGGTCAGGAAGGATCTGAAAAAAAATTGAGTAGATCGTGAAGACAGCAGATCAACAACTTCAAGGGTTTTCGTGAAGAAGAAAAGCGGGTAAACAGCGGAAAGGAGACAGGCTACGAGAGAGAGAGAGAGAGAGAGAGAGAGAGAGAGAGAGAGAGAGAATACGATACCGGGCTGCAAAGAAAATGAAAATCCACATCCTGTTTCCAGTCATTCGACCGGGTCAGGAATGGAATCAATGAAGCCCCCATCTAGCGGCGAGGATAGGAAATGTGCCGGTTGCCGAAGCCTATCGCACTCCTCTGAAGCAATGATTAATGACTGACAGATAAAATGAAATGATATGGAGAGTGTTTCTGGAATGAAAGATGACAGGAAAACCCGTAGTACCCGGAGAAAACCTGTCCCACCTCCGCTTTGTCCACCACAAATCTCACATGGAGTGACCGGAATTTGAACCACGGAAGCCAGCGGTGAGAGGCCGGCGCGCTGCCGCCTGAGCCACGGATGCTCTGGACTGCAAAGAACACTTCTCAAAATGTGTAACAGTTGATTGTTGTGGTCTCTAATGGCCGTAAATGTATAGGATAATAATAATAATAATAATAATAATAATAATAATAATAATAATAATAATAATAATAATAATAATAATAATAATAATAATAATATAATGCTATTAGATTTACGTCCCAGGAGCAAATTTTACGATTTTCGAAGACGCTGAGGACTTATTTTACTTTATTTGCCCCTAAAACTAGCGTCAGGGACTGGTGTATTTGAACACATTGCCAGGCTGATTGGCTCAGATGGTTGAGGCGCAGGCCTTCTGACCCCAACTTGCCAGGTTCGATCCTGGCTCAGTCCGGTGGTATTTGAAGGTGCTCAAATACGTCAGTCTCGTGTCAGTAGGTTTACTGGCACGTAAAAGAACTCCTGCTGGGCAAAATTCCGGCACCTCGGCGTCTCGGAAAACCGTAACAGTAGTCAGATGGACGTAAAGCAAATAACGTTATTATTAGTATTTGAACATCTCTAATAAACTTGCAGCCGGACTGACCTGAGATCGTACTTGCCACGTTGGGATTAAAAAGCCGCTTCTCTAATATCTGAGTCAATACCCGACGATATGAATAACAGTAAAGATGTGCCCTCGATGTCCTTTCGCTTATTAATAAACTGGAGATACATCGACGGGATTTCGTCAAGCGTCTTTTTAAATATCAACACCACAAATCTTTCACTACCTCGTAATTCGATATTCAGACATATGATTTAATTAATACATCCAGTGGCCGAACGCATAAACGTGGCTCTGTCTACAACCCAGCGATTGGCACAGTGCTTTAGTTACTGGCTGTCCATTGTCAGCGTTCTGATCCACATTGATTGGACTGAAATCCATGTTCTCTACAGAACAAAATGCAAATAAAATCGGGATTCATTAAGATATCTCTCCCCTACCGAGCTCGATAGCTGCAGTCGCTTAAATACGGCCAGTATCCAGTATTCGGGAGATAGTGGGTTCGAGCCCCACTGTCGGCAGCCCTGAAGATGGTTTTCCGTGGTTTCCCATTTTCGCACCAGGCAAATGCCGGGGCTGTACCTGAATTAAGGCCATGGCCGCTTCCTTCCCAGTCCTAGCCCTTTCCTGCCCCATCGTCGCCATAAGACCTATCTGTGTCGGTGCGACGTAAAACCAATAGCAAAAAAAAAAGATGTATCTCAAGACATTTTCACCTTCTGTTTACACTTCAATATCAAGTGCAATTATAATGTTCTAAATCGAAGCAAGTTTACTTCGATGGACACCTTTTAGGGGGAACTTTCCGAAGTTCATTTCAGATGCAATACTTTTACCCGATCGGATACCGAGCAAGAGCTTGCCATATTTGAATCATTAGATAGAGTTACTGTTATTGTAAAGAAAAGGGGTTACATTACAAATGAAGGAGTGAAGAAAGCTGTTCACAATGCTCTCACGATTGTGATGCCAGAAATGTTATGAAAAATGGGTAATCGGACCTGGAAACGCATCCATCCGTACAGACCAGGGATGAACTCGTACGGTCGTTAGGAATGAGCAGTTCCTATAACCCAAAACAGTGTCATGCTTCTATTTTGGTTAAATGTAAAGAAACTAGGCGACGAGACTTTAGCAAAGGAACGTACGCACTACTCGCCTGGAACTAGTGCCTTGATTTATTACACCACACAACGCTTCTGTTAACTGGATTGCATAATGCGGCAGGGGTGCATTGTTTCAGAATCCCTTTCTGCAGAAGGATGCCCAGAAAGGTACAATGGACAAAGAAGCTGGAAGGTCCTACCTGAGTGTCAAATATTCCAATTCATTATAATGGCGATTATTTAATCTCCTAACTACGTATGTCTTAGACACCAACCCTGTTGTCCGACTCGTTGGCTGAATGGTCAGCGTACTGGCCTTCGGTTTAGAGGGTCCCGGGTTTTATTCCCGGCCGGTCGGGGATTTTAACCTTCGTTGGTGAATTCCATTGGCTCAGGGGCTGGGTGTTTGTGCTATCCCCAACATCTCTGCAACTCACACACCACACATAACACTATCCTCCACCACAGTAACAATCAGTTACCTACACATGACGGATGCCGTCCACACTCATCGGAGGGTCTACCTTACAAGGGTTGCACTTGGCTAGAAACAGCCGCATGAAATTATTAGCATACCAACCCTATTTACTTTTGAGTAACATTTTTCTCAACATCTGTGTTATTGTAACGATTGTATTGATAGCTTTATTTTAAACAGTTGAGTTCTCGGTCGTAATGTAGGTCTACTGTACTATCACACTGGAGAGATTATGACAAAATGTATACTCAAGTTAGCCTCTGAAAGTAATTAATGGTATTGGTTTTTACGTCCTACTAAATGGTTTTACGGTTCTCGGAGATGCCGAGGTGCCGGAATTTTGTCCCACGGGAGTTCTTTTACGTGCAAGTAAATATACCGACACGAGGCTGATGAAATAAGTGGTAATTGCATCACGTTCCGTGATGGCAGCCAGGAGGTGCTGTACACTCTACGTGCTGTCCATACTAACTTCCACAATTAGCGATTCTTTCCACTTTCGTTTCGGAGTACATCTCTCTTCGGTTCCGTTCCCCTTCAGCTGACCTGAATGAATCAGTCGATCTGCTCACCACGGATCTCTTCAGTTTTTGCTAGTTGCTTTACGTTGCACCGACACAGATACGTCTTATGGCGACGATGGGACAGGAGAGGGCTAGGCGTGCGAAGGAAACGTCCGTGGCCTGGTGTGAAAATGGGAAACCACGGGAAACCATCTTCAAGGGCTGCCGACAGTGGGGTTCTAACCCACTATCTAACCCACTGGATACTGGCCGCACTTAAGCGACTGTAGTTATCGAGCTCGGTGATCTCTTCAGTTAGTGCTTTGTCTGCCATGCTTGTATTCCCTCTCCTCCCACTGGAGCTTTCACATTTCTGAATTGATAAAACAAGGGGTTCTCCTTCTTCTAGCCTGACCGTATCTCCGTCTTTCAATAGGGGAACTTCGTGTAATTTGGACCTGCGTGTAATTTGGACTGATAATATTTTTGGTATTTGCAAGTTTGGTTCACCCCCTCCCCACTATTTGAGGCAAAGACAGCAAGACAACCGAGGAGCTCAAACCCGGTGGAGGTAGTCAGATTTTTGAAAGGCGGAAAAAAGTCCATTCGACGCTTCATGTTATACGATGTCGGCATGTAAAAGATCTCTGCTGATACATTTGATATTTACCCGACAAAATTCAATAAATCTCAGCCATAGACGCCCAAGAGAGATCTGGTTTACTCTGTCTGCCATCTAGTGGGTCTAGAGTAAAACGGAACGTCGAAATTGACGAGCAGACAGCCAGATGGCGTCAAATTGAAATGTCTGCACACGGTAGCTGAGGCCATACGATTATTATTATTATTAGCTTTATTCCTGGAAGTTGTTTTGCTAATGGACTTAGGGTTGAAGGGGGAAGAGGAAAACAATTTTAATACTCACATTCCTTGTAAGCTTATACGGTGACAAGTAAGTGTACCGTACTGTGAAATAATTATTTCAGCCAAGAAGGTGGTTAGCTTTCACAAGTACTGATGAAATATCTAGGTAAGTTTTAACATACTTTCATTCATAAATTTAAAATATTTCGCATATTATAGTTTTTGAAGAAATCGTTGCATGTCGTGTAATTTGGACTGCCCGAGAGTGTGAAATTTGGACCGTTGAACAATTGTAATAATTACGTTTCTTCGTAGTTTTACTGGAGATTCTAAAAGAACTTGTTTTATGATTTGAGGCCGGCCCCGCAATGTAGGGGTAGCGTACCTGCCTCTTACCCGCAGGCTTTCGGATCAATTCCCAGCCAGGTCAGGGATTTTTACTTGGATCTGAGTGCTGGTTCGAGGTCCAATCAGCCTACGTGATTAGAACTGAGGAGCTATCTGACGGTTAGATGGTGGCCCCGGTCTCGAAAGCCCAGAATAACGGCCGAGAGGATGCGTCGTACTGACCACACGACCCCTCGTAATCTGCAGGCCTTCGGGCTGAGCAGCGGTCGCTGGGCAGGCCAAGGCCCTTTCAAGGGCGTTAAATGCCGTTGGGTTTAGTTGGTTTTTATGCGAAAAGGACGACTACAATTCATAGTTCCGTATTTTATTTCTTAGCGTTTCACAGTAAATACATTAAATAACTTATTAGAGGACCTGTGTGAGAAATCTCGCATGTTCATAAAGTATGTGGTGGAGTAGCCCCCTGGTGAAGTAAGAAATATACAAATCAGTACAATATCAGACAGTCTTACTTACCAATTGATGTAATTAACATTTATGATATCCACTTGCAAGGAAGCAAAAGGAAGTTCATTATTATACTGACGAATGTTCCGGAAGTATTTTTTTGTTTTACAGTCATTCTTTCCTTAACCGATAATTATAGCATATTACAATGACATAGCACAGCGTCCCAGCGGCCAAAATGTGAAGTGGACAGAAATGATGGCGTGTATTGTCCTATAGCAACAGTATTTGCAAATCGCACACTTCGTACAATTTTTAAAACTCATTTTTGAAAGAAATTATCGATATTTATGAAATAAGAGTGCAATTCTTCACTGCTAATATCTATTCTCTTTCTTTTGAATGCTCATTTGTCACGATCGGTTACTTGTGAGCGCCGCAAACGGGATCTAGGCAACTGAAATAATATATATAAGTGTTTACGAGTCCAAATCACGCAATCACCTGGTCCAAGTTACGCGCTATCGGTTCATATTACACAACAACAAATGTTAGAATAAATATTACTCTTTAACAAATTCTAAAGATAATATTATCATATATTTTCACCACATCATTTGATACATGATACCAATTATCGTGTATAAAATTTGATAAATTTTCATTGCGGTCAAAGGAGTTATCGGCTTTTAAAGTGTCCAAATGACATGGACTTCCCCTATTAGGCTCTTCCAAACTTACTTGGGGTCGGCTCGTCTAGTTCCGAGACTGTACATTATTCTTCCTGAAACCTGATCTTATTGTACCCCCTAAGATAAACATTTCTCCATTTGTTTAAATAAATATTGATTCAATCGGTAAAATTTCAGATGAGGTATTTACATTTTAGTAGCTAAATAAAAAAGAAAAGGTTATTATAGCTTATTGTGTTTAATTGCACTTCTATGAATAAACTGAAATTTAGTGATGCATTCTGAGGATTCTTTCTTTCATATCATTCGACATGTCATTGGATAATCTTTGCCTGATACGTCGTTACGCTCAGTAAGAGGTGATAGTCTATATACTAACCTCATATGATGGTGATTTTTGTTAATTTAATCATCAACCTTGCCTATTTCACCATCGCTATTCTGTTTTCCAAGAAAACAATAGGTTAAAAATGCTACGTGCAGTTGTTTCTGTTTGAATCGGTTAGTTGAGAAACCACACATGTCCATTTTCGGACAAAATAGGTTTAATGCATATATGTTAAAATTAGACGTATTCCCATACTTCAGAGAGAAAGCATACATGTCCACCTCATTACAAGGGTTTTACTGGGACCTTGGATATTTTCTCCGTTAATAGGACATATCTGAGGAACTTGAATAACGGACATGACAAGTCATTCTCTTGGCGTTATTGTTAACAGGGAGGATCTCCCTGAGTAAGTCATGGTAAGTGTAATAAGTGATAATGTTAAGACTGAAAATGTTGGAAAATGTTTTTGTATGAAGGGAAAGTTAAACATGAAACTTAGTTACATAATTAAAGTGTGGCTGATGTGTACTGTGCTTAAATGTTGATAAGACTTAAATAACCTCATTTTGGTATGTTTTCTGCTATCACGATTTTACTTATTTGAGAAATCACACATGTCCATTAACTTCCAGTCCCCATATCACTCTTTCGGAAACTTGTTTTATTAAAAAATGATCACAATTATTACAAAACTGATAAATAATTAGAAGGTGTATGCAGTGTTTCAACTTTTCTCAAAACCAGTAGCAGTGGGCTTGTGTACTTTCTCAAATAACCGATTCATTTGGTTTGAGGATATTATTTTTAAACGTATACTCTTGTATAAAAGTCAAACAAATCCTTCATCATACAGGCCCCGAAGACCTGTGGAGAAGTAAGAGTGAAGTGTGCTTAATTGTTGATAATAATTAAATAACCTCATTTTGGTATATTTTCATCTTTCAAGATTTTATTTATTTCAGAAAAAACACATGTCCATTATCCGTAAACCTCGGCACTAAGTGGGATAAAGCTGTTAGCTCTTAGCCCGGCCGCTTTTGTCCCCAGCCATTAACTCTTACTCATTTTAGGTGGAGGCTGAGTGAACCTCAGAGCGTTGTGCATATCCAGAAGCAGATATATTCTAGACAATTTAGTCTCAAAACATCTTAAACATAAAGAAAAGTACTACTATTATCAACACATAAACCGACAGTTCCCTTCGCAACATAATAATAATAATAATAATAATAATAATAATAATAATAATAATAATAATAATAATATTGCTTAACTTCCTTTCAATTGCTGTTAATTTCAAAAGATGCCAGAGTGTCCGACTTTCCTTCCGCAAGAGTTCTTTAACGTACTGGAAATCAAAGGCACGGAGTTGCCTCGTGTAAACATTTTCAAATGCCACTGATCTCGGCCAGGATCGAACCTACAATCTTGGGAACAGAAGGACAATGACTTTGAGGTCAGCCGTACATTAATCGAGATGCTGAAGAATACATACATTATTCTGATGTTAGTTGTTGTCCCAGTAATTAATAATAATAATAATAATAATAATAATAATAATGCCGGGCTGAGTGGCTCAGACGATTGAGGAGCTGGCCTTCTGACCCCTACTTGGCAGGTTCGATCCTGGCTCAGTCCGGTGGTATTTGAAGGTGCTCAAATACATCCTTGTGTCGGTAGATTTACTGGCACGTAAAAGAACTCCTGATGGACTAAATTCCGGCACCTCGGCGTCTCTGAAAACCGTCTAAACGTAGTTGGTGGGACGTAAAGCAAATGACATTATTTAATAATAGTACTACTACTACTACTACTACTACTACTACTACTACTACTAATAATAATAATAATAATAATTGTACCGGGCGGTACACCTCCACGCCGCTTATTTAAAATTTGCGCCAGTTGAAACTCCTCTGCTGGAGGAAGTCTGAACTTTATCTACGGTATTAATTTTCTACTTTCTCAGAAGATGTCACTACCTGGAAATTTTGGAGTTTTTGAACTGTGTCATTTTCGACGTATTTTTGTTTTGCTTGTAGTAAGAAGTGTGAACTTTCTCTTCTAGAGGACACTACTGAAGATCAACAATAGTGCACCCTAGTGCGGAGTGAAAGAACTGGTTTTTTTTGGAGAAAATTTAATTTCAAAAGTTTGTTCTTTGCTAAATTTCCTTCAGTCATTGTTTAAGTTGGCAATATTAACCCTTTCTTTCCCCTTGTTTTGAATTTAGCCAATCCCGAATTTCTTAAATTAATGTTCCACCAATGATGTGTTTCTTCTTCATCTTGTGTAGGGGTTTTCTTTAACCACCAATAAAAGATTGTGGGCGGGTGTTTTCCTTCCTAAAACGCCTCGAACTTTCCGCGAGAGTATATAAACTGCTGATTTTAGGGTCTCTGCGCCACTTCTGTTCCATCTTTTCGTGTGTAAAGTACATAGCAGGGGGCGGGAAGCGCCTCTTTCTTCGGCGGCAGTCAACAACCAGGTAATGGCCGATTAATTACTTCTTTTCTTGCTTGCTCAGCAGTTTAACTCTCGGGGCGGGTCCGAAGTTTTTCCATTATGTAACCTTCCTTAAAATGTAAAGAAACTTGTATCTATTCTATCGTTTAAACTACATATTGGGATAGAGAGTGCTTAACCCTCTCGAGCTCCCACTCATATTGTTTTGAGGTGAACTTATTTTCTCAACCTATTCTTCCTTAACATTATGTAAATTTGTTTCTTTCTAAAGTCACCTCTTTAGTATGGGATTAGCCCTTGCATCAGTGGCCTAGAGCCAAATTAGGTTTTGAAGCAAATGTATTAGGAGTGCAGTTCGCCTCCTCTCAACTTGGTATTTTAGAGGTCATGTAATTATCCTTTTATCGCTTAATAGACCTCAGTAGGTTGGGTATTTTACCCCTGTGCTTACGTCCTTAGAGGACAGCTTGAAAGTAGAGTTAGGTGTGGCCTTGTGATAGGCTCAAAACTTTGAGAGCGGATCGCTCTTTTGCAATTTGTTTCTGCGTTCCTCTAGGAGGTATTACTGTGTAATTCGGAGCAAGTGCTCCTGGGCATGATTGGGGTTTCCTGCCCCTTTGCTAAACCTTATGTACATGTAAATTCGGGCTAACTGCTCGAGAATTGGAAGTTCGGGGCCCGAAGCCCAAAACCTGTAAATACTATTGTTGCTCTTTGTTGCCTTGCTACTCTGTACCTGCCATTCTTGTTATTTCTGAGTTTGAAAAGAAAATATAACCTTGTTAAATTTTAAATTAATTTTACTTTCGTAGCTTGAGACCTGTTCACCACCCCGCACCTTCTTTCACCTCTAACTACCACAAAAACACGGTAACAATAATAGTAATAATAATAATAATAATAATAATAATAATAATAATACAGGGCATGCTGGAATAGGTTCGAATTCCAGTGATTTTGATTCGAGAGTATGGTCAAACTCCGGAAAGACCAGACCAGTTTATTCCACATAAAGGACTTGATATGCAGTTGGCACTCAGTAATCACAGTAACAAGCAAGCAAGCAAGCAAGCAAACAAACAAACAAAAAACCTTAAGTGCGGCCAATATCCAGTATTCGGAAGATAGTGGATTCGAGCCCCACTGTCGTCAGCCCTAAAATGGTTTTCCGTGGTTTCCCATTTTCACACCAGGCTGTACCTTAAGTAAGGCCACGGCTGCTTCCATTCCACTCTTAGCCCTTCCCTATCCCATCGTCGCCATAAGACCGATCTGTGTCGGTGTGACGTAAAGCAACTTATAAAAACGGCGGAATAGCCGGCAATGTTGGGATTACATCTTCCCCCCTCCCCCCGCCCCAAAAAATTAGAAGTTTATAACTTGTGTAATTGTGGCAACCATTTAAGTGAAGATTTTTAGGTGGCTTTTTTAAAATTTGAACCACGTATATGCCAGCAATGTGTCGATGCTTCCATTAATAAATATAAATAAACATATTTGTATATAAGTTTTTCTCCTAAAAGCAATCATCCTGAACCAGTGGACTTCATTTCTGAATTTAACATTTTGCAATACTGATATTTTGCCAACAATACATAGAGTACTGGAACTGTTTGCTGTCTTACTGTATAGTAATCAGTGCCACACCAGAGCGTTCTTTTTCATCCCTGAAATATTTAAAAGGTTATTTGCAGAATATGACTGCACGGGAAATATTGAATGAGTTTTTTGTATATACACAAAGAAGAACACGAGACCGTAGAAAATACAATCCATGAGCTGCCCCCCCCCCCCCAAACAGGAGACGTCTGCTGTTGTATATGAATGTGTTTTAATTAACTAATTGTGTTATTTTGAACGTTTTAATTTAGTGTTTCTATTTTCACAATATGCACCCAACATTACTTTATAGAAGTCCTCAAATTTTAATATTTAATATCCCCCCCCTCCGTTTTTATTGTTTTTTTGCTAGTGACTTTACGTCACACCAACACGTCTTATGGCGACGATGGGATAAGAAAGGGCTAGGAGTGGGAAGGAAGCGGCCGTGGCCTTAATTAAGGTACAGCCCAGCATTTGCCTGGTGTGAAAATGGGAAACCACGGAAAATCATCTTCAGGGCTGCCTACAGTGGGATTCGAACCCACTATCTCCTGGATGCAAGCTCATAGCTGCCTGCCCCAAATCGCACGGTCAACTCGCCCGGTGAAATAATTTCTGCGTATGCCCCTGGGGTCGTGTAAAGGTGTGGCATGTCAACTGACGAACCTGCTTCCACTCTGGGGCGAAACATTAGACTCCTAATTTCACGATCGAAAAGGCTTAAAGTGTTCGAATATTTTAATAACTAAACAATTTGAATTAAGATTATTCCTTTAAAATAGAAGTAGTAATTTCCATATTGATAGCGGATGGCGTTACCGGTCAATAGTAAGTGGTAGCGAATGCTTACAATGCAGGAGTGACACAGCAGTTCGAGCGATGACTCGGATGTGGAGTGTGACTCTCTGTGCGTCGAGGAGAATAAAACCACCCTATTTCTAGATTATTCGTAAACCAGAATATTACATAATCACGTTGAGGAAATAGCACGTGATGCCTTATGTTTCATTCAAAAGAGCACATGATACATTATGTGCAAATAAGTTCACAGCACTGTTTGTAACAATCGAGTTTGATATTACATTTGCCTATGTAGTCTGTGCACGTCTGAAGCAGTACACAACCTACAGTTGTGACAAAAGTGTTTGTGTGTGTTTGTGAAGGACTTTAGTTTATTACTAAGGTATTATTGATTGAATACTGTAGAACACTTCCATAGCATTCACCTGGAGTTTGTATTATTTCTAAGGTAAGGATTGGTTTAATACGTACTGCCTCAGCTTCTGTTTGGTGCCATTTAGGTTCTCTGCTTGTCAATTTCCATGTTCCGTCTTAAAGCTCGCTCCCACCCATTGGAATCGAATCGAACCGAACCGCCGAAATTTCCACTCGACCGTTCACATCTAGCGGAATAGAATCCAACGGAATTCTACGGGAAACTTAAAGCACACAATGAACTGTCTGGTAGCGCTAGCATTTTTGCGAGGAGGCAGAAAATGAAGGGAGTGAAAAGAAAAGTGATCGGAGAATATTCTCGGTGCATGAAATTAATTCTCAAGGGAGCCGAAATGAGAGTATTCAAGCTTATCCGAATGGTTATTGCGCGGTGAAGTTAAATCTCAGTGAAATGACATTTCAACAACTATTTCAGATAGTATTATTTAACAGAAGAAGTCAATTTTACAGGGAGAAATGTTACTTCAGACGGAGTGGGAGTCCGGGATCAATCTAGAAGTACGGTTGGTTGCCTACTGTGGCAGGATAAAATCGTTAATCGAGGTAGCCTCAACAACTGTGAAGTGTGTTTATTTGCCACAGCAGAGCAGTTTCGTATGCGGTATGGTTTGTTGGGAACACATGCACGACAGTGTCAAACGTAGGGAATGCCACGTACGAAATTGTTCAACTGTAAATATAATAAAGACTTAAAGGTACTGTACATCCCAAGTGATTGTCGTACTGATATACTGCATGTGGACTCCAATATAACATGACTTTGTTGATGAAATCAACAATAATTATGACATAAATTGCATACAGGCTACAAAAATCTACCACGAAATTTAATATATTAATCTGTTTTACTTGTCGTTGCCTTGCTTATTTCCTCCAAGGCGTTATTTCTTAACGTTGTTGCAGTTATACGGTACTCATGGGTCTTGTCGTAAAGGAAATTATAGTTTTGAACTAAACTGATAAGCTTTCCGTGTCCGTTCTGAGTAAGTTGAATAAACTGTAACGAACCAGAACGTTTTCGATCGTCTGCAGGAAACAGCTGCCTTCCCAGCAGAAGCTGATACACATTTGCCGCCAAATGGCCGTCCTAAAGATTCCGATCTTCTACGAAGTTGCACGGATGTTGATAATTCTGTTCGATTCCACTCCGCTAGTCGAAAAATAGTCTTGGCAGAGAATCCTGTTCCGTTCGGTTCGGTTCGATTCGACTCGTGGCAATCGCCATTTTCATCTTCCGTCCCTCTGAGTCCCAAAAGTACAGAAAATGAAAAAAAATGCAATTTAAGTCCTTAAACGTTTTAAATACCATTCAAATAAGACACATAGGAGTATTTTCAAAATGCAACAATTCTAAGTATCCATTTTTGTCATGGTACTCTGAAGTACCGTCATTCCACTAGTGACTGGGAACACAATCTAGCAGTTGAACTTTTAAGTACCGTAAGTCCTGTAGTCACCCTTACATATAAGTACATAAAAACTGCCAAAGGACAAAAATTGTTACTAACAATATTCTCAAAATGAATGGGAGTCAATGTCAGTGGTATAACATTCGCAAACCATTATAAAATGAACATAATAAAGCAGAAGTAAAATGAAAGCAAGCAATCTGGCAAAAGTGCCAACTGGGAATGTTCAAAGTATTCTACACGTCTACTTGGTGGCATTCCACAAAGCAGTTCTTCTTCTCGTTGACACAGACACGTCGTTGACGCCTTGTAGTGGCTGCGTTGAGAATGTGGACGTGACTGAACCTACTTCATACTGCACACCTCAGATCGCCCACAAACCTCCACAAATTTAGGCCAATGAATACCCCTGTTTTCCATTCTGACATCTTTTGGGACATACCATTCAAATAAGACACATAGGAGTATTTTCAAAATGCAACAATTCTATCCATTTTTGTCATGGTACTCTGAAGTACCCTCAGTCCACTAGTAACTGGGAACACAATCTAGCCGTTGAACTTTTAAGTACCGTAAGTCCTCCATCTTCTTTCTTTTTGCTCGCAGGGATGGAGGTGACCCAAGTGTTGTCACGGAATTTCTCTTGTTTTGGTGGTTTATCATAGCCGAAAGTTCTTTTGCCACCATCCTTCGAAACTGGAGGACCGTTGTCTTATCGAACATTTCACAGTAAATTACATAGGTATTTACACATATGATTTCAAGAAACCCCCAAAAGAGCCTCAGCCACCATTTCTTCGACTTCCTGTCAACATCACACAGGTTTCTAAAATGGTCGGCAAGGTTAACTCTTCCAGTGTACAAATTGTAGTCATATACAGCTACGGAGCATGCTGCACTGTGGATCCATCTTTCTGAGTTCGTTGCACATACATTTGTTCTGACCCATGGTAATTCGATGCAAAATGTACAGGTTTGTTGTCTTGCCACTTGAAGTCTAAACCAGTATTCGAAAATCTGTAATCATACTCTCTTCTTATCAGGCTCTTCTCAGTTTTAGATATTTTGGACAACCCTGCCTGTCAGATCTTTCTGTCTTTTATAGTTTCAGCCTTTCCAAAAGTCGAGGATAGGTAAAATAATTATCTAAAAATACAATTTTGTTCTTGCTCCACAGATGTTTTGTCACAGACAAAACCACCTTCTCACCTAACCTGTGCTCTCCGAACTCTTCAAGATACCCATTCTTCCCCTAATAGAGTTGAAATGCGAGAATGAATCCCTTCTTGTCAGCTAAACACCAGATGTGCTTGGCAGGATTTTACTGTTTTAGAGAACTACGTCCTTTGAATAGCACAACAATCGTCCACACTTTCCTCTCGAGTCCATTCATATACAGATTGAAACTTCTTATTGCTAACAAAGGTCTTACTTTGTGTAGCTTGCCTGACTTCTCTACCGACACTGCACTGTTATCATTCACATATATGATATGATCTCTTGAAATCTTGCCCTCGTCATTGTATCCGCGCCTAAATCCACACCAAGGTCTTTAGCTGATGACCAACATTTTTTGTAAGATGGGAATCTGTGGTAACCCATTGTAAAATTAAGACCAATAAACGCTAAGACCTCACTGTCCTCATTTCTTCTGTCTAGACCACGTGTTTTACTCACAGTCTTTTCATCACTATTGCAATCACTCACATCAGATAACTCTCCATTATCTGTTACACCAGCCAGTATATCGCTAATATCATCCACTGACCTTATGTTTACTCATAATGTCCTGTTATAAAGATCATGTATAATTAACACAACACAAAGCCACAGCCTGCAACAATCACATTTGATCAACATAAACAAACCATGGTTATCAAAGAAACCAAGAAGCATGGAACGCCTTTAGTTCGGTCGGTACTTAAAAGTGCCTACTACATTTCAAAGAATAAATGCTAGTTCAAGTGACTCTACAGCACGCTGACTGTTTAATTGTATATTTTACAATGTCTCACACAATAATATGAAAAATAATTACATATTTATGGCTTCCATCAACTAAGTACCGGCAGGACACAAAGGGTTAAACACATGTTGAAAACAAATTCCATTCCATTCCATTCCATTCCATTCCATTCCATTCCACTAGGTGGGAGCGGGCCTTTACAGATGACAGAGAAACGGATCTCTGTGGGGCGTTCTTCTTCTTTTCTTCTGGTTCTTGAATGCTAAGCCTTGTCTTTGTAGCCTTAGTTTCCTTTCCTCAACGCCACCACCAGTATAACGTTCTTGCGGCTCCTAAGCAGCATGCCGCCTCCTCACCGGAGGCCCCGGGTGCGATTTCCAGCCAGTCCAGAAATTTTTATTCTGGATTGAGAACTGGAACTGGAGAGCCAGGCTGAGTAGCTCAGATGGTAGAAACGCTGTCTTTCTGCGCCCAAATTCGCGGGTTCGATGTTGGTTCAGGTCGGTGGTATTTGGAAGTGCTCAAATGAGCCAGCCTGGTGGCAGATTTATTGGCACGTAAAATAACTCTCATAGTACAAAATTCTGGCATCTTGACGTTTCGGAAAACCGTAATAAATTGAATTAGAGAAACGTAAAACCATTATTATTATTATTATTATTATTATTATTATTATGGAAATATCGTGGAACAGAGAGGTGTAGGAAGGTGCTGGGGTGAATGGGCGGACAAGGAAATGACCAGAGCATAAGTTAAAGCACTAAATTGTGAAATTTTATTTCTTTCCTTTCTTTTTTAAATTTGATTGATAGAAGATTTGGAACAAACAACGACAACAAATGAGCTCGTCAACTCTGATAACAACAGCGGACTATAGGTCCAAAAATCAGGTACAAACTAGAGAAAATTGTCGACACGACAATCTACAAGTGATGAGCAATATAGCTCTAAACAGGTACACTTTTACAAGAACATGTTTACTCCACGCATTCACATTCTAGGAGACTGAGCTCAAAAAGGTTAGTGTCATCCAGCCTCTAAGAGGCACTAGCGTCTTACAAAATTGTGCCTTACAAACTTCAAAAAATATGTTTACAGTAACTTCTGCTAAACAGTCTGTTACACACTCGTCTGTAAACATTACCAAATAAATAGGGGCAATGAGTGTCCATTCTAAATGACCTTAATGTAAAAATAAAAGGTTTAACACGATCGGCCATGGACAAAAGGCTAGGAGGCGAAACACTTGCACGCCTCTTAGGAAAAAAAAAAACACTCTTAAAACCCTAAATGGGCTTATGGCCCGCAGTTGCAGAGGCCAAGCCTATACTACAGAGGGGTGACTAAACGAGAAATATTAAATGCTGAAAAAGTGTTAAGGATTTAGGGGTTTAGAAAATTTTAGTCACCCCATACCAAGTTGAATGGTAATCAACAGAGGGTGATCACTCTTTGTTCCCTTAATTTACATGTTTCCTAGCATGAATTTGAACAGAGTCCTCAGACTTGCCGAAAATCTACTAAAACCTTAAATTATGACTTTACAAAAAAGAAGTTTAGAAACCTACCCCTCAAGCTATCTGCCTGGAGCTATCACATGTTAAGAAATTTTTACCTTCCGAACGACGACTGGCAGCCCCTGCCTCCGAATAACCCGCCGCACTCACTAGACCGAAGCGCTGAAGATGACGGTACGACCCTAAAGCTCCCAGCTTTTATAGCATTTCCGATAGGAAATTTCCAGAACCTTTTTTAGATAGGCAGGTGGCCTACACACGCCCCCCCCCCCCATTTTAATTGGCTAGAGAGAATATTCCAAAAAATCCTGATTGGTTGATAACTAAGGAAGAAGGAAGCAGTAGGAGTGTTGACAACTTTGATACATGAAAAAAAAAAATCTACAAAAACTTCAGGTTTTCCACCCGTAAAAGTTAACTTTCCCTTAAGAATGAACTATCCTTAATCCCGCCAGATGGGGCACTTAGGCCGATGGTAGAGACATCTAGTGGTAGAAAATCCAAACATCTTGTATTATACTAGTTCCAGTTTCATGACACAGATTGCCTTATAGAAGGCGCGCAGGTTAACAGGACGGAGGTGGTGTACCCCCGGTACTAATTATTATTATTATTATTATTATTATTATTATTATTATTATTATTATTATTATTATTTATTACGCGTGAACTTGCATTCGGAAAATGGTAGGTTCTAACCCCCACCGTCGGCAGGCTTGAATATGGTTTTCCGTGGTTTCCCATCTTTGTGTTACCAAAAACGTGTAAGAACGACGTTAAATCACTAGCAAAAAAGAAATATTACTACAGAGTTAGTTAACGATTCTGGCTTATTTAGGAAGATCGTGCTCTGTGTCGCATGCAGTTGAATGAGAAACCCAAGAAGACGGGAACGTTTTCCGTCTGCATTAAAGAACAATATATTTTTACCTTATGAAATATTGGGGAAAATTCCATGTGGTATCCTGTGTTTTGTACCTGGTACAGGTGGACTACACGTATGTGGGAGCAAGCATTGCTTCAATCCTTGCTCGGGGATAAGTTACGGCGGTGGAACATGGCATGCGGCTATTAAAGGACTCTTTAACTTAGAGACGATTTTCTGTAGTTTCTGGATGACCCTTCAGATGATTTTCTGATAAGAGAAACATTGAACATTCTTCCAAGAAACCTATTCATCTCTTGAATTTTGATACTAGTTTTATCTGAAATGGTTCCAGATTAGTGTTTTTCCATAGGTAATGCACCACATATTTTTACAAAGCCAGTAGTTTGGAGCGGTGAGCAGAAAACCATGAGTCAAGGTCCATAACGCTCGCCAGTGATACACGGATGTCCAGCTGTGCTGCTTTAAAGTTTGACAACTTAGGATTCCAGCTTCGATTTTGGGGCCTTGCGGTGGAAACAAGCAACAATATTTTTGCATGTGGTTTTCTCGTAACACATCGGTTATGTCTTCAAAGTTTCAGGGCAAATTTCTACATTTCTGCATGTTGGCCTCTATGTAGCAACCGTCGCGAGGGGGGTCATCCTTGTACCTCTTTCCACGAAAGGGAGTCTTTAGTTTACCAAAGGCCCGATTTCTCCAACTCTGCGTTCAATTTTACTAAAAAAATGTTAACCTTCGGTTAAAAGCACCCTGTATCACGAACACATTTCCAGCACTTGTTACGAAAGCCAAATTAGCACATTTCCGTGAGATTTCTGAACGCGTTTGGTAGTAAACACATTTTGTTTCTTTACATAAAGCGCTCCTAGCAGAATATTGGAATAGTATTTTGTCACACATGGTTGACATTATTATAGGTTATGGTTAGCGGAGACCGCTAAGACGTAAACATGTGCAGGAAGAGGTAACAAAAGCGTTATTATGATGAATGCAAGACAAATGTTGTTATAGATTTAATTTGAAAGTATGCGAGTGTGCTTGAAAAATGACAGAATAGGCTGTTATATCACAGCATACAATATATTCTTATATGAGTGCAATCTAAGGCTCCTACATCACCGGGAAAATGTGATAATTGATATGTCTCGAATGAGTTTCGGGCATTCTTTCATTGCAGGGGAAATAATGTAATGCCTTGTTAATGCTGCAATGCCAGTAGGAATTCTTTGCAGAATTCTGTACTCTCTTGTCGTGCACTCATGAACTTAATCATCTACATGTGAAAAGTCTGGAACATAATACCTAAGAACTAGAAGCAACTGCTGCACTGGAGACATTGACCAGTTTCAGACTGTGGGAAACTCTAACCTATTTTCAATTTCTTCTGGTACCTTGTTCATTATGGCTTTGGTAATTAGGTATCTTTGTAGAAAACTTTCTTCTCACAACTCTAAAAAAGTCGGTTTTTCTTAGTATGGGTCGTCCTTTGCCTTCTTCAGTTTATAAACAGTCTTTATGCAGCATTAAAACTTCAAACACGTCTTCTACATGCTACCATTTTGAAATTTCAACAGCTATTAGAGATTATTTTAACACAGGACTTCTGCCATGTTAATCTAACACAAGTATTAATAATTTGTTTGAGTTAACAATTCTTGATGAGACGGCCATTTTGTAAAATTATGTGTTAAGTCACCTTAACAGCAATGCTAACACTTAACATTCGTTGAAGAAACTGGGTGAAAGATAGTAATCCTTTTTAATCTGTTTACCGTCCAGGGTTGGTTTTTCCCTCGGACTCAGCGAGGGATCTCACCTCTACCGCCTCAAGGGCAGTGTCCTGGAGCGTGAGACTTTGGGGGCGGGGGATCCAACTGAGCGGAAGGACTAGTACCTCGCCCAGGCGGCCTCAGCTGCTATGATGAACAGGGTCGTTGTTGGGGGATGGGAAGATTGGAAGCGACCGTGGCCTTAAGTACCAACCCGGCACTTGCCTGGAGAAGTGGTAAACTTTGGAAAACCATTTCGAGGATGGCTAAGATGGGAATCGAACCACCTTCTACTCAGTTGACCTTCCGAGGCTGAGTGGACCCTGCTCCAGCCCTCGTACCACTTTTCAAATTTCGTGGTAGAGCCGGGAATCGAACTCGGGCCTCTGAGGGTAGCAGCTAATTACACTAACCACTGTACCACAGAGGCGGAGAGATGGTAATCTGATGGTGCTAAATCAGTGTTGTAGGGCGGCTGTGTCAGTGTTTTCCATCCCAGATTTTGGATATCGTACTTAGTTTTCTGATAGACGACTGGTCGAGCATTGTTGTTCTACGGTGATGAGTTTTGGCATAATCAGATTTCATTAGAATGATTAACAAAATCAGATAAATATCCGTGCGGATCATTTGTAGAGGGAGGAGTGGTATTTTTGTTTGCCTGATGGTGGAGACTGCCATCTCCTTGGGATCTGGCCTGGTCTGTCGTGACCTGTATTCCAACACAGTATCGTCTAGCTCTGCTCTGGCGAGAAGAATCCATTACATACTCTAATCCCGGTCGATCCTGGGACGAGATTTTCATCTCAAGAATCATGTGGCGTCACGAAAGGGATGCAGCTTTAAATTCCCGGCTAAAACCAAAATGAGCCTGGGAGGCTTCGGCGACCCTACAAGTAACTAGGACAAGCTGTAGAGTGTGGTGTTTTTTTAGCAATGTCTATGATGCACCTGTTAAAAGACGTCATCGAAATCCTGATCGAGTTATTGGATATACTTCACATACAGTAATTTGATCATGAAGTCTGAAGGATGTCTCGTGTAGATCGTTTCATGTACAGCGACAGGTTGTGCGTGTTTTATTAAGGGAAATAAATTTTATCTGTTCACTTAGAGGAAGCACGGCCTTTGGGAAGGCCGGTGAGGAGTTTCGCTGGGAGATACGTTGTATCCACTCGCCAGCTGTTGGCTTTCTGCTCGTCTCTCAAGGTGACTGATCGCTCTGCGCGTTATTTTGGAAGCCCAAGGCGTCTTCCGACTTATACCATGGTTTATAGTGCTGCTGTGGAAATAGATCAGAGGGAGAAAGTAACATCCAGAGGACATTCACATTCTTCCTACGCGATTTATTTTCTCCTGGAGCTAATGTGCTAACATATATATTATCTTAGAATACTGCTTCATGCGTTTCTTCTCACTGTTACACCGATTAGTCAGAAGCAGAATATATAATAATATTAATAATAATAATAATAATAATAATAATAATTTTGTATCAATTGCTTAACCTTCCACTGACACAGATAGGTCTTATGGTGACGATCGGATAGGAAAGGGCTAGGGGTGGGAAGGAAGCGGCCGTGGCCTTATTTACAGTCCCAGCATTTGCCTGCTGTGAAATGAGAAACCACGGAAAACCATCTTAACAGTTGCTGACAAAGGGGTTCGAACCCACTATCTCACGAATGCAAGCACATAGCTGCGTGCCACTAACCACACGGCTAACTCGCTAGATAATAATAATAATAATAATAATAATAATAATAATAATAATCTGGGTACAAGCGCTTCGATTATTCGTAACCACGGCAGTGAGTGGGAAGTAAAAGAAAGAATGTAGTTTTACGCGACTCTTGACATCGTGATCATACCCACGGAACCTCCAGTGCTACATAGGATCCGAACCACATGGGTGTAATTTTTTATTTTTAAATCCACATGCACTGGTCGGGAGCCAAACCGCGACTTCCTTGGTCTTTCTACGCGATAACCAAGCACACCTTTACCACCTTGACTAGGCAGCACTGCAGTAAAATAATCATAATACCTTTAAAAAGGCCACGGTCGCTTCCTTCGAACTCCTACTGCATCGTCGCCATAAGACATATCTGTGCCGGTGCGACGTTAAACAACTTGTAAAAAAAAAGTGTAATGTGGGTGCCATCTGACAAAGAAAAAAAGCATATCCAGCAGTCCTTATCCTACCATTTTCCTAAACAATTGTCGATCAGGGAGACTATATCCAGTGATTAGCGGGTCTCACTGAAATGCTAGAACTTTTGTACGTTTTGTTGAAATACGTGAATCATATGCGTTGGCTACAAAAAACAATTCAGCACCATATAGGCCATCTTCTTATCTGGCATTTATCTCCAGGTCGTCAGCAAAATGGATTGCATTTAAAGTGAATCTTTAGTATAAAGCGCTTTTCACCCATTTCTTCGTCACTTTACTAAAATACTAAGATTACTCATGCGTTAAAAGTCACAGTGAGTTTTAATAGAAAAGTTAAGTGATAAATGCATATAATCAGTGAACTGGACCATATTAGATAATAATGTTAATAAATAGGCAGTCCAAGTCCATTGCGTTCTTTAAAGTGAATGGACAAGATATATTCAATTAGACATGTATATAGCCTACATTATTTCCTACCTATACATTAATTTCGCATTTTAATTATTTGTGTCATTACACGTATTTTGTTCCTAACCGCAAGGTTTCGATGTAACTTGTTATACTTCTTCTTCTCCTTCACCTTCTTCTACCGCTTTTCCCACACCTTGTTGGGTCGCGGGTGTGAACTGTGGAGAGCATGTGGTTTTAGCCCTGTTTTACGGCCGGATGCCCTTCCTGACGCGATTCCCATGTGGAGGGATGCAATCAGTATTGCGTATATTTGTGGTGATTTGTAGTGTGGCGTGTTGTCTGAATATGAAGAGGAGAGTATTGGGAAAAACACAAACACCCAGTCCTCGAGCCAGAAGAATTAATCACACGAGATTAAAATCCCCAACCCGGCCGGGAATCGAACATGGGACCCTCTGAACCGAAGGCGTCAACGCTGAGCATTCAGCCAGGGAGTTGGGGCGATGTAACTTGTTAGACCTTTGTATAAAATAATTTACGACCGAGTGAAATGTGCTTGAGCTTGCGCACTACACTATTTTGCTTCTGCACCCAAGTTTTGACTTGAACCCCACCTACCCACCCACCTCGAACTCCCGCGGAGTCTAGGGAATATTCTAATTTATCTAGGCATTTTGTGGTTGTCAGGTTCTCAGGTGCAGAGTTTTAAGGATGCCTGGAAATGCCTTATTAATTTGTCAGTTTTCATTTCTAATAATAAAGATTGGTGCACGTCGATTTCTATTATTGTTATTATTATTATTATTATTATTATTAGCCTATTATTATTATTTACTAAAATATGGTTAAATAAATGCACTAATCGTCCGACTCGTTGGCTGAATGGTCAGCGTACTGGCCTTCGGTTCAGAGTGTCCCGGGTTCGATTCCCGGCCGGGTCGGGGATTTTAACCTACATTGGTTAATTCCAACGGCCCGGGGCCTGGGTGTTTGTGCTGTCCCCAACATCCCTGCAACTCACACACCACACACTATCCTCCACCACAATAACACGCAGTTACCTACACATGGCAGATGCCGCCCACCCTCATTGGAGGGTCTGCCTTACAAGGGCTGCACTCGGCTAGAAATAGCCACACGAAATTATTATAGTGCTACTAATAGTATAGGCTTTTCTGTCTAGCAGTTTTTGGCGAGGTTAGTTAGTCACACAAAATTTGACTCTGGCGGTCGAGCGTTTCCCGAAGCAGAAGAACAGTCCTTTGTTAGAGACTACGGACCTAATAAAGTAACTGCGGGCTTACAACAGATAGAAAGTTCACGGAAGTGACTTCCGGCGGAATGTAGACATGGTGTCCTTCCTCTCCACAGGAAAGTTATTGGCGAATGCCATCCAAGGTTGTTTTTTTAAAGAGTCTTGCGTGAGGAAGTTCGGTGGTCGTTCATTGGGGTCAGGGATGGTATGCTATGCAGATTTCTAATTTTTTTTTTTTCGTCCTTCGATGCTTCTCACGCTAAGATACGTCATTAGCATTTTTAGTATACCTTTGATGTAAAATGGGAGTATTCAGAGACTGACGTGTTACTTCGACTACGAAAGTTGTATGCACCGTATGTCATAAACCGGCTGCTACATTATGTACTAGGCTTAAGATTACTGCGGAAGTACGAAAATTAATACCTGACGGGCCCATCTTTCTGAACGTGTTGAGTTACGCTTCATAGCAGAACTGGCTGAAAGAAAACCTAAATTAGTGGTCCGAATGGGCTGCAGATATTAGAGTGTCGCGTGTTCAAATTGAAGACATTCTCAGAGTTGATGTTTGGGTTTCTTGACCGGCTTCGCTGCCTCTCTTGTCAACAGCTTCACAGTTGATCTCAAGAGGTGTGGTGAATGCCGTTCCAACTCTCGGAACAGGATTAGAATCCATGGACGAGATAGAAATCGAACCCAAGATTGCCGGGTGCCCACCTCTACTGGGTGTATCACAACTAGAGTGGATCGGGGGGAGATGCCTATCGGGAGCAGATGCCTATAGCTTCGTAGTTCCGTTGGGTACCACCAGATCACAATACCAACTTGTCTCGCGCTTGTTGGCCTAGATGTCGAATTTGATTCTTTAGATATAACATTTTCTTTTCGCAGGAAAGCCAACGGCCGTAGCCGTGTTGAAACACCGGATCCCGTGAGATCTCCGAAGTTAAGCAACATTGGGCGTGGTCAGGAGTTGGATGGGTTGCCACGCGCTGTTGGTGGGGGGTAAGGGAATGGAGGAGCGGAAAGGAACTCGCCACCCTACCGCACGTAAACTCCGGCGCAGGAACACCTCTGCGGAGGTTCGGACCTGCCTTCGGGCAGAATAACCCTTACCTTACCTTTCGTAGGAACATCCCAAGAACATATATGAGGACATCAAACCGTGACAGGAATGAAATAGATTATTCAGATAGCAGAGGATGTGCTCCTCCCTCAGAGAAAGACAGCAACAGAGTTGAAGATCCAGCGGTATCAGCGATTGCAAATGAGGCAAAGCCAGGAACATCCTTTGAAGCACTTTCTCCTATACCCATCTTGGATCCGTTACCTAAGCGCAGAAAGAAATCAGCTGCAGTTCTCACAGAAAAACATCGAATAAACGATGCAAGAGCTCGACGAGAGAAAAGTAAGACCAAGAAATCCACTACGAGTCAACCTGTTAGACCAAGCAGGTCAAAGAATGACAGTGACTTTTGTGCCCTCAATTATTATGACAAAAATGGACCAAAGGTAGACTAGATTCGATGCATCGTTTGTGATAAATGGTTACATGAAACCTGTACAGATTCAGAAAACATGTGCAATAACTGTGCTAAAGAACTTCGATACAAGAGTCATTCATACAGCTGATTTCATGTGGTTACAATAAGATTGTATGTGTTTATTTTTTGATAATCATAATAAATATACTTTATGAATTATATTTAGACGATTTGTCCCCTGAATGACATGATACTAGTAGTCAAAACTGATCCAGATGTAACTGCCATCTTACCCCGACGCTCGGGGTGAGATGACTAAATACAAGTCTTTATAAATAAATGTCTAAAACATAAAATTACTAATGATTGGCATCGTTAACTGGTCTATATATAGGAAACACTCGGCAAAATATACTTGCTTTATGTCTAACTCAAACTCTGTTTCCATGTAAATTTTTGTCCTCAAAACACTAAATTGGGCATCTTCCCCCGATCTACTCTATACCGACGGAGAAGTCTGAGATGGTGTTCGTGTTATGTTAAGAACGATGGTGCAATCGGCGAATTTTTTTTCTTTTCGAGAAAATGAGGTTAATCTGTCCGACTCATGTCTAATTCATTCTTCTGACCCGGGGACTGTGTATTTGTGTTTGTCGCAACACTTTCTTCTTCATATTCAGACAATACAATACACTACACTACCAACCACCACAGAAACACGCAATAATGATTACGTCCCTCCATATGGGGTTGGCGTCAGGAAGGGCATCCGGCTTTAAAACACAGCCAAACTCACATGTGCGACATAGTTCGCACCCGCGACCCCGCACATGTGGGAAAAGGCGGTAGAAGAAGAGAAAATTAGGTTACTCTGTTACTTCCGCACGCGCGATTCAAATTGACGAACTCGCTCTATTTGCTATGCCAGAGCACAAGGAAGAGAAGGGGAAGGATGGGAAGTGGGGTGTGATGAAATGGTGGTGGTGATTATTGTTTTAAGAGGAAGTACAACTAGGCAATCATCCTCTATTTAACACTAATCAGAGATATTTTCTTCTTCTTCTTTTTTTTGCTATTTGCTTTACGTCGCACCGACACAGATAGGTCTTATGGCGACGATGGGATAGGAAAGGCTTAGGAATGGGAAGGAAGCAGCCGTGGCCTTAATTAAGGTACAGCCCCAGCATTTGTCTGGTGTGAAAATGGGAAACCACGGAAAACCATCTTCAGTGCTGCCGACAATGGGGTTCGAACCCAGTATCTCCCGAATTCAGATTCAAAGCTGCGCGCCCCTAACCGCACGGCCAACTCACCCGGTCAGAGAGAAAATATGGAAGGGATCAGACACTACGAAAAATGAAGATATCGGCCAAAGAAAGATACGGGCCACGAAGGGCGCGAAAATGAAAGATTTTCTAGGCCTCGCAACGTAATACCGTCGGGGTCGGTAAAGAACAAGAGTTGACCAAGGGAGGTCAGATAGGATAACTGAAAGTGAGGAGGCTGGCAGAAATAAGTGGTCCCGTAGTCTTCAGACAGAGATAATGCTCCGCGCGTATGGACAAGTTTCCTCGTTCGACTCGCACAGGATTGTCCTTGTGTCTTACAGGCAATATCCACAGTTCGTTTATTGAACCAGGGCCGACTTGATGCGTCGCTCTAGCGTATAAGGAGCGCAGCGAGGGATCCAGTTGGCCATGATTAAACAGACGTAACTGCACACACTGTACAAGAACACACTCGTCTATTGGTCGCAGTAACGTTCTTTATTATTTAACTTGCTCTTGTTACCCCACGATTTGTATTGCTTCACTCACAACATTGTAAATGGAATAAAATGCTGAACGAAGGAAACAATACGCCCAGTGGTTTGATTACAATAGATGTTCAATATGACCCCCCTCCTACTTCGATGCGCAGTTCACAACGGTGGACTCTATTCAGGATGTGTAGTGTGTCGCGAACGACCTGGAAAGCTGCCTATATTCTTGGTATAAGTTCCATCTTCTCTTTTTACGGGGTTCGCATAGTAGTCAATTTGTGCAGAATAAATTGTACACTGCCTACTGGGGCTCGGAAGCGACTTTGCGAATCGAACGAGAAACTTGTGCATTTGCACCGAGCATAACCTCTGTCTCCGACTTCTTACCTGCATGACATAGGGAGCGTAATGTCTTAATATCAGGTCTCTAGTTCTGGTCTTTGAACGTGTTGTTGAGCAGTCGTCATAACATCTCCTTGTATGTAGAGATTTTTATCTAACAAGTGATTTTTTGACATTGTCGAAAACCGAGCGAGTGTGGGTCACGGGGCTTTCAGCTTGCATTTGGGAGATTGTGGGTTCGAATCACACTGTCGACAACCCTGAAGATTAAGGCAACGATCGTTTCCTTCCCACTCCTAGCCCTTTCCTTTCCCATCGTCGTCATAAGCACAGAGTTAGTAAATAATACACTAGAGGTATCAGCGGCGCCACCGTCTACGAGAGAACCACTGCAGCGAGCGGAGCATGTTGAAATATCAGCTGTTTGGCAAAAAGCTCATCCGCTGTACTCATCATTGTAAATAGGTGACTTTTAAAACTGTGTGGATATTGATATGGTTTAAAATTCTTACATGTAAACATTCTCAGAGACTTCAGTAGGCCCTATACTACTGACGTTTCTCTCTGGTAGAAAGAAAGTCCAAAAAGAAGAAATACAGGACAAATGCTTGATAAGAGAGGACGGTGCTCAATTGCAGTTAAGTAAACAAAATAAATTTACTGTTCATATTAGGCCTAAGTCTTCTAACAACATATGTTTAGAATGTGGGTACGTATATTTCGCTATCTGTTGTGTAAATGGACAAGACTTCGTCATAATTCTGCCCAACGACCGTAAAACATTCTCTATCGTACGACGTGAATGAGCGAGTTTTTAGTCCTAAAAGCGTTGGCGAGATTTTGGAGCAAAGTAGACAAAATATAAGTCACCGACGGTTAAGGCGCTGGCTTTCTGAGCCCAAGTTGGCAGGTTCGATTCTAGCTCAGTCCGGTGATAATTTGGTGTTTAAATATGTTAGTCTCGTGTCGGAAATATGTAGGCACGCAAAAGAACTCCCATGGGACAAAATTTCGGCACCTCGGCGTCTCCGAAAACCGTAAAATGAATTAGTGAGACGTTATTATTATTATTATTATTATTATTATTATTATTATTATTATTGTTATTATCATCAACATTGTCCGCTGTTGTCTAAGCGTGATTACAAGTGAGAATATGACACTCGGTTGTGGTTTCAGTCTATTATGGAGTTTTTATTTACGTTTTCGTGAAATGTTTGATTTGCTCTAAGATAATAAGTTGTAAAATAACTTCCTTTAATGAAAAGTGAGAGTGGTAAATTATATGATTGAAGAGAACTGAAAAATCTTTACAATCATATTTTGTTTGTTTACAATTTGGTTTACGCCGCACCGTCCGGCTCCGTGCCTAAATGATTAGCGTGCTGGCCTTTGGCCACAGGGGTCCCGGGTTCGATTCCCGATAGGGTCGGGAATTTTAACCATCATTGGTTAATTTCGCTGGCACGAGGGCTGGGTGTATGTGACGTCTTCATCATCATTTCATCACCACGACGCGCACGTCGCCTCCGGGAGTCAAATCAAAAGACCTGCACCTGGCAAGCCGAACATGTCCTCGGACACTCCCGGCACTAAAAGCGATACGCCATTTCATTTTTTTTACGTCGCACCGACATAGATATATCTTATGGCGACGATGGGATAGGAAAGGGATAGGAGTGGGAAGGAAGTGGCCGCGGCCTTAATTAGGGTACATCCCCAGCTTTTGCCTGCTGTAAAAATGGGAAACCACGGAGAACCATCTTCAGGGCTATCGACGGTGGAGTTCGAACCCAGTATCTCCCGAATGCAAGCTCACAGCTATGCGGCCCAAATTCCGCAACCAATCGCTCGGTTTCATGCACGTCAGTGTCATTACAAGAAAGGGAAATAAATACATCAGGTTAACCTCTTAACAGTGGTGGTGGTGGTGGTGGTGGTGGTGGTGGTGGTGGTGGTGGTGGTGGTGGTGGTGGTGATTATTGTTTTAAGAGGAAGTACAGCTAGGCAACCATCCTCTACGTAACACTAATCAGAGGGAAAATATGGAAGGGATCCGACACTTCGAAAAATGAAGGTATCGGCCAAAGGAAGACAAGGGCCACGAAGGGCGTGAAAATGAAAGACTCCCTAGACCTCCATACGTAATACCGCCAGGGTCGGAAAAGAACAAGAGTTGACCAAGAGAGGTCGGATAGGGTAGATGAAAGTGAGGAGCCTGGCACGAGTAAGTTGAAGCAATGCTAGGACTCACCTGAGGGCCCCGTTGTTGCCAACCCACGCTCCAAAGTTCAGAGCCTCTGGGGCCCCTTTTAGTCGCCTCTTACGACAGGCAGGAGATACCATGGGTGTTATTCTACCGCTCCAACCCACAGGGGGATGACCTCTTAATACTGAGTAATCATGGCCATGAGGAGCCAATTTTATGCCCGTCAATATAATCAGCGCTGTAAGAAATATGTTGAGAAATCAACATTACTTCCTGATTATAATGAAGAGTAACAGTGTATCAACCTATTGGTTACGAAACAAAATCTTCTTTGTTAACAAAGGTCCTATGGCGACTATGGGATAGAAGAGGCCTAGGAATGGGAAGGAAGTGGCCGTGTTGCCTGGTGTGAAAATGGGAAACCGCGGAAAACCTCTTCCGCGTTGCCGACAGTGGGGCTCGAACTCTTTATCTCCCGGATGCAAGATCACAGCTGCGCACCCCAAACCGCATGGCCAACTCGCCCGGTAAACCTACTTCTAACATTGGGATCCTGCATGTATCATCTGCCAACACGATGTATACATAGTCCTATATTCGTATACTCTTTCACTGGATTTTCTGGATAATCGCTTTCAAATACATTGCTATTCAGTGAAAGAAAAATGCCTTCCCTTATATTTCCTAAAACATTAATTTCAGTCTTCATGGTAAAGTCCAAGGAATCTCCTTCACGCCAACAGGGAAAGAAACCGCGAAGTCAGCGCAAGTAGGCCAATCCATATGATGATAAGTGTCACACAAATTATTATTTTATTCGCACGAACATGAATTTCAAATAAACATACCTGTGGAATGATACGCCATTGCCCTTTATGAACCTCCCTCTGCAGCCATAAGCTGCCCAGGAGTCTGACATTTTCCTTAAGAGAAGTATAATACTTCATTTTATCGAGACACTCCAGTAGTATATATATAATTTCGTGTGGCTATTTCTAGCCGAGTGCAGCCCTTGTAAGGCAAACCCTGCGATGAGGACTCCAGTAGTGACAGTGCCAAACAATCCAGCTTTTGCGAAATAGCTCGTTCAACTTCGCACGCGACTGCAGCGCAAATGCTACCTCTAGTGTATTATTTACTAACTCTATGGTCATAAGTCCTATCTGTCTGTGTGCGACGTAAAACAAAATTGTAAACACACATTCTTGAAATTAATCATCCGCCCAAATTACGACTTCTTCTTATCCTTCCGATGCCTTTTTCCCTCCTCCTCCTTCGTATTATTATTATTATTATTATTATTATTATTATTATTATTATTATTATTATTATTATTATCATCTTCACTATGGGTGGCAACACAGAATGCAACTGAACAGTTGAAAATAACTCTAGTCTAAATCACTGGCTTCAGTAGAAATGGAGAAGAAATGGTTATACGAGTGGGATCTTCAACATTCGGCGATTCATCTACATTTCATAAGTTTCGAAAAATCGCGTAATGAGCGACTGATAAACTGAAATCAGGCTGTAATTGCGAAGGTTAGTTCATACTTCCCATGCAGCTTTCTGGGTCACCGCAGTCATGTCCTATCCCTGCGAGAGTAACGTGTATCGTTATAGCTTGCCTTCGTTGAATCTTTAATCTCTGTTGGAAATGGAAATAGTTCTGCTAGCTCGTGTCGCGTAGCGTTCAGGGGATGTGAGGCGTGGCCAAATGTACAGTATGTGCAAACCTTGCTGTCCTTGAGTTCACTTGTATAATATCCTGGAAAAGGGTCTTGTAGTTTGAACAGGCTCATGTGGTCCACTGTGGCAGGCTGCAGTGTCACTTATACGAAATAAATAAATAAATAAATAAATAAATAAATAAATAAATAAATAAATAAATAAATAAATAAATAAATAGTCCGTCTCTGTAGTGTAATGATTAATATTATTAGCTGCTGTCCTCGGAGGCCCAGGTTCAATTCTCGGTACTGCTAAAAATTTAAGAATGGTAGGAGGTCTAGTATGTTGTTAAAATGGTATATGCAACTCGCCTCAATTGGGGGTGTGCCTGAAAAGAGCTGCACCTTCTCGGGATGAGGACACGAGTTTACTAAATAAATAAATAAATAAGCAAATAAATACAGTAAATAAAGATAGAACATTTGTTGTAAAATCTTGCTGCTTGCTTTGCTACAGGATGGCAAATCCATCATAAATAATTATGCTGTTTGTTAATTGTTTAATATAAATATGATATTGAAGTTTGTTGTGGTGAACGGAAAAACTCCAGAAAGCATACAAACTTACATGGTCACATTATAATAAGAAAAGCATATCAAGACAGGCCAAACTTAGGCACTACAGAACAGTCGTATTACCAGGAGCATTGTATGTGTCAGAAACGACCACAATTGCAGCATCAGGCATCATGGAGAAAGAAAAAAATAGAACGTAAAATCTCAGAAAAATGTTTGGACCAATACACAGTGATGGCATGTGGATGAAATGACCTACCGAAGAGCTGTACCAACACACTGACAGACTCACAGACATGATCAGGAAACGCAGACTAACTTTCTATGGGCACATACAGAGAATGGACAACAACAGATTTACAAAGAAAATCTTTGATGTAGTAAACAGTTCAAGCAAGAAAACAAATTGGTATCATGAAATAGAGGGAAACGTAAGGCAGGTGGGGATCAACAGGCAAATGATAGGAGACAGAAAAGAATTCAGAAACAAAATTAGGAATACAAAATTATAGTAAATGAGAAGAAGACAGGGACATTGTGGACAGAACAAGGGAAACAGGAGCACAGCCAAAGGATGGAGAGATTTTGGGAGAGAAGATGAAGAAGGGAAAATTGTGTCATCATGAGATATTCGAGTTCAAACACTGTCCATAAGGGGAAAAAGATATGAATGAATGAAAATATGTTGAATAATCGCTACAGAGTAGACGACATTTTTTTATCTTTTTATTTTTTTAAGGATAGAATACTTCCATCCCCTAGTTCCGGATCGCAGGAACTGAGGGGAAAGAAATCATTTATTGCCATTCATATTATTCTGATACATGAATGCTTTTGTTACATTTAAATTTATCTTCTACTACCTTAAAAATTACACTTACACCTAATTACTAGTTCCACATAATCTCTCAATTATAGTTTTTTTAAATATGTTTTTTGTACTGGGCATTGGCAGTGTTTTATTGTCTAGGACAACATGTATCTTCCCCTTATTATTAAATGGCGCGTGTATTTGTTTTGTTATGAGTATCGGCGACAGTATTTTTCACTACATTAATGATCAAAAGATTTTCTTATATCTCCAAACTAAACAGTACGTTTGCCGCAAATCGATAAATCGCTCCCCTCGCCATGAACGACGAAGTCTCTGTTGCCTTTAACTTCCACGATATTTCTCCTTCAAAAAAAGGAATGCAGCTTTCATAGTTCTTTTCTTCTTTTTCTTTTCCTGATTGGCATTTTCGGCTTGATCGATTGTCTTCGTTTATAGAGTATTATTGGGTCAATAATACAGACAATGTTAGAACGTTTCTTCGTCGGTGCAATATCTACAAATCGATTCGTTCCTGTACCATCTAAGGTATGGACTTCTTCATGGGTGTTATATCCTTTATCTTTCAACAACTGGGTAGGTACATGCTTCACTTTATGGTGTCCCTGGTTGATAAGCAGAAATTGAACGGAATTGTCGTAGTGACTTACATAGGTTTACGGTGACGATGGAATAGGAGAGGAGAGAAAGTGGCCGGAGCTTTATATATTAAGGTACTAACCCAGTATTTGACTGGTGTGAAAATGGGAAACATGGGAAATCCATCTTCAGAGCTGCCAAAAGCGGTTCGAACTCAATCTCTCGAATGCAATCTCACAGCTACGCGGTCCGTACCGGGCTGGATAGCTTCAGTCGCTTAAGGGCGGCCGGTATCCGGTATTCGGAAGATAGTGGGTTCGAACCCCACCGTCGGCAACCTTGAAGATAGTTTTCCGTGCTTTCCTATTTTCATACTAGGCGAATGCTGGAGCTGTACCTTAATTAAGATCACGATCGCTTCCTTCCTACTCCTAGCCCTTTCCTGTCCCATCATCGCCATAAGACCTATCTGTGTTGGTGCGGCGTAAAACAACTTGTAAAAATATTGTAACGCGGCCTGTACCACGCTGTCAATTCAATTCAGTTTGCTTTACGTTGCACCCGCACAGACAGATCTTATGGCTAGGATTGAGAAGGAAGCGATCGTGGCCTTAATTAAGGTATAGCCCCGGCATTTTCCTGGTGTGGAAATGGGAAACCTCGGCAAACAATCTTCAGGGCTACCGACAGTGGGGTTTCCCGAATGCAAGCTGACAGCTACGTACCACGCAATCATCTCGCTCATTATTATTATTATTATTATTATTATTATTATTATTATTATTATTATTATTATTATTATTATTATTATTATTATTATTATTATTTGTCGAAATTTCTTGTAAATAGCATAACTTTTTTAATTGCCTGAAGTAATTTCCCATTGCTTTCCTCGCCAAGTCAGGAGGTACTGGTAGATATCAGTCTGCCAAACTCTCTTCAAAGTAGACGACAAGCGAACCTAGAAGCCATTCTTTCACACCATACACACAGTGTCTGGAGAGTAAAGGAATGTTGTTACTGGCGTCTCTCAGACTTCACTTTTACAGTGTCAAAAGCAGACATCAGACTGAATCAGGTCAGTGAAAGTAATTAATTTTCCTAGCCTATAGCAGATGATATAACGTTCTGGAAATACTACCTGAATTGAACCTAGGCTAAGAATATATGCAATAAAATGTGTAGATCTAGAGAAAGCATATGACAGGGTACCGAGGGAAAAGATGTTCGCCATACTGGGGGACTGGAATTAAAGGTAGATTATTAAAATCAATCAAAGGCATTTGTGTTGACAATTGGGCTTCATTGAGAATTGATGGTAGAATGAGTTCTTGGTTCAGGGTACTTACAAGGGTTAGACAAGGCTGCAATCTTTCACCTTTACTGTTCGTAGTTTACATGGATCATCTGCTGAAAGGTATAAAATGGCAGGGAGGGATTCGGTTAGGTGGAAATGTAGTAAGCAGTCTGGCCTATGCTGACGACTTGGTCTTAATGGCAGATTGTGCCGAAAGCCTACAGTCTAATTTCTTGGAACTTGAAAATAGGCGCAATGAGTATGGTATGAAAATTAGCCTCTCGAAGACTAAATTGATGTCAGTTGGTAAGAAATTCAACACAATTGAATGTCAGATTGGTGATACAAAGCTAGAACAGGTCTATAATTCCAAGTATTTAGGTTGTGTGTTCTCCCAGGATGGTAATATAGTAAGTGAAATTGAATCAAGGTGTCGTAAAGCTAATGCAATAAGCTCGCAGTTGCGATCAACAATATTCTGTAAGAAGGAAGTCAGCTCCCAGACGAAACTATCTTTACATCGGTCTGTTTTCAGACCAACTTTGCTTTACGGGAGCGAAAGCTGGGTCGATTCAGGATATCTTATTCATAAGTTAGAAGAAACAGACATGAAAATAGCGAGAATGATTGCTGGTACAAACATGTGGGAACAATGGCAGGAGGGTACTCGGAATGAGGAGATAAAGGCTAATTTAGGATTGAACTCGATGGATGAAGCTGTACGCATATACCGGCTTCGGTGGTGGGGTCATGTGATGCGAATGGAGGAGGATAGGTTACCTAGGAGAATAATGGACTCTGTTATGGAGGGTAAGAGAAGTAGAGGTAGACCAAGACGACGATGGTTAGACTCGGTTTCTAACGATTTAAAGATAAAGGTATAGAACTAAATGAGGCCACAACACTAGTTGCAGATCGAGGATTGTGGCGACGTTTAGTAAATTCACAGAGGCTTGCAGACTGAACGCTGAAAGGCATAACAGTCTATAATGATAATGTATGTATGTATGCATGTATGTATGTATATATGTATGTATGTATGTATGTATGTATGTATGTATGTATGTATGTATGTATGTATGTATGTATGTATGTAAATGGGTAAAGAGATCTTTGGCTCATTGGTTAAGACTAAGCCGTTAATGGCTTCAGTTGTTCTTAAAATAGGCTATACTGTGTTACACATTGTTGAGTGTTAGAGCGCTCATTTTCTGAGCTCTAGTTGGCGGGTTCGATACCGACTCAGTCCGGTGGTATTCGTCGGTAAGATTTACCGGCATGTGAAAGAACTCCTGCGGGTCAAAATTTCCGGTAACTCAGCATCTCTGGCAACAATAAGAACGTGATTAGTTGGGAGTAAAATAATTTAAATAAGACATACACGATGTAGGATAAGTACAGAAGATCTAAAGATCGGGAATTAAGAAGTGTTTAACACAGGCTTTTTCTCGCCGAGAGCTCGTCGAAGCATGTTACAGAGTTTCGTCAGTATCTATATATTAAAGAATATTTATCAATAAGTGGTATATTAGGCCTACTGTAACCGGCCCCGAAGTGTAGGGGTAGCGTGTTTGTCACTTATCCGGAGGTCTCGGGTTCGATTTCGGACCACTTCAGGGAATTTTAACTGTATCTCAGGGATGTTTGGAGATTCACTCGGCCTACGTGATTACAATTGGGGAGCTATCTGACGTTGAGACGGCGGTCCCGGACTAGAAAGCCAAGAATAACGGCCGAGAAGATTCGTCGTGCTGATCACACGACACCTCATAATCTGCAGGCCTTCTGGCTGAGCAGCGTAGCTCTTACGCTATAGAGATTGGTTTGGTTCCGTTATAATGCTGCTTCATCCTCGCCTTATCCCAGTTATTTGCGATTGGCATTAAACCCAGTGTTACGGATGCCCTTCTTAACACCAAGCGTAGAGTAGAGAGATTTACTCGGCATGGTTAAAAATCCCCTACCGGATGAGTTGGTCGTGCGGTTAGTGGCGCTCAGCTGTGATCTTGCATCCGGGAGATAGTGTGTTCGAATCCCACTGTTGGCAGCCCTGAATATGGTTTTCCGTGGTTTCCCTTCCTTCACACCAGACCTTAATCAAGGCCACAGCCGCTTCCTTCCAACTCCTAGCCCTTGACTATCATATCGTCGTCATAAGACCTATCTGTGTCGGTGCAACGTAAAGCCAAAAAACTCCTCGGCCGGGGATCGTACAAGTGCTATGATATTGCGTACATGAAAAATACGTATTCTTCTTGTGTAGTTTTATGACTCCAACGCAAATGTAGCTGCATAAGAAGTAGGCAAATTTAATGTCGTGATACGGGGTTTATAGTAAGCAAGAAACACCTGTATGTAATAATGTCAATGATTATAGGTGAACTTAATACAGTATGTTGATTTAGTACCAAATCGGTGAATAAATGCAATATACTTCGCGATGGTTAAAATTAGATTATTCTTATATTGCAGTTATTGATATTGGCTTATCAATATTTGCTGTTCTGACGCTGGAATGTTCGTCTCCAATGAGTAGAGTTGTGGCATTGAAATCCGACATACTTCTCGGAGTATTTAAACACTATAGATCCGTGTCCTGGTGTCTGTAAGGAAAGTCTGAAAATTGGAGGGAATTAAAACATACAATTACAATCTATTATATAATATAATACACTGACTGACAGAGCAAATGCAACACCAAGAAGGAGTGGTCAGAACTTTATGCCAATTGCAGGGTAGACTGACGTCACTGAGGTATGGTCATGATGTGAAATGCGCCGCTGTGCTGCGCACGTAGCGAACGATAAATGGGACACGGCGTTGGCGAATGGCCCACTTCGTACCGTGATTTCTCAGCCGACAGTCATTGTAGAACGTGTTGTCGTGTGCCACAGGACACGTGTATAGCTAAGAATGCCAGGCCGCCGTCAACGGAGGCATTTCCAGCAGACAGACGACTTTACGAGGGGTATGGTGATCGGGCTGAGAAGGGCAGGTTGGTCGCTTCGTCAAATCGCAGCCGATACCCATAGGGATGTGTCCACGGTGCAGCGCCTGTGGCGAAGATGGTTGGCGCAGGGACATGTGGCACGTGCGAGGGGTCCAGGCGCAGCCCGAGTGACGTCAGCACGCGAGGATCGGCGCATCCGCCGCCAAGCGGTGGCAGCCCCGCACGCCACGTCAACCGCCATTCTTCAGCATGTGCAAGACACCCTGGCTGTTCCAATATCGACCAGAACAATTTCCCGTCGATTGGTTGAAGGAGGCCTGCACTCCCCGCGTCCGTTCAGAAGACTACCATTGACTCCACAGCATAGACGTGCACGCCTGGCATGGTGCCGGGCTAGAGCGACTTGGATGAGGGAATGGCGGAACGTCGTGTTCTCCGATGAGTCACTTCTGTTCTGTCAGTGATAGTCACCGCAGACGAGTTTGGCGTCGGCGTGGAGAAAGGTCAAATCCGGCAGTAACTGTGGAGCGCCCTACCGCTAGACAACGCGGCATCATGGTTTGGGGCGCTATTGCGTATGATTCCACGTCACCTCTAGTGCGTATTCAAGGCACGTTAAATGCCCACCGCTACGTGCAGCATGTCCTGCGGCCGGTGGCATTCCGGTACCTTCAGGGGCTGCCCAATGCTCTGTTTCAGCAGGATAATGCCCGCCCACACACTGCTCGCATCTCCCAACAGGCTCTACGAGGTGTACAGATGCTTCCGTGGCCAGCGTACTCTCCGGATCTCTCACCAATCGAACACGTGTGGGATCTCATTGGACGCCGTTTGCAAACTCTGCCCCAGCCTCGTACGGACGACCAACTGTGGCAAATGGTTGACAGAGAATGGAGAACCATCCCTCAGGACACCATCCGCACTCTTATTGACTCTGTACCTCGACGTGTTTCTGCGTGCATCACCGCTCGCGGTGGTCCTACATCCTACTAAGTCGATGTCGTGCGCATTGTGTAACCTGCATATCGGTTTGCAATAAACATCAATTATTCGTCCGTGCCGTCTCTGTTTTTTCCCCAACTTTCATCCCTTTCGAACCACTCCTTCTTGGTGTTGCATTTGCTCTGTCAGTCAGTGTATATAAGCTCGTAACTTCGGTAAATACGGCGATGGTTAATATCAACTAGTTCCAGAGAGAGCCGCTAGATGCCATTAGTATTACAAAGTTCCTGTTTTCATTTGCTCGAAGCTTAGTGACATTTACGGCTTGATCGATTGTCTTTGTATGCTGGAAGTCAATAAGGAAGAAAAAAAAAACTTTTATGAAAGCTGCATTCCTTTTTCGAAGGAGAAATATCGTGAAAGTTATGGCAACAGGGATTTATTTATTTTAGCAATATAAGAAAATTCTTTGATTGTTAATGGAAAATATTGTCGCCGTTAGTCATAACAAAACAAATACTCGCGCCAATCTATATATCTTATATATCTTATATATATAAAATAAGAGTTTTGTCTGTACATTGCTCAGAATTTGAAAATAATGGCATTTCTGTATCGATCATGTCCACAGTAACAAGAAAATGCAGTTTTTACTTTTCCGTAATTTCTGTCTGTCTGTCTGTCTGTCTGTCTGTCTGTCTGTCTGTCTGTCTGTCTGTCTGTCTGTCTGTATGTACACGCATCACGAGAAAACGGCTGAAGAGAATTTAATAAAAACCGGTATGTAAAGTCGGGGGGTGAGCCGCTGCAATCTAGGCTATAAATTATTTTATTCTCGCTGAGTGAAATGGTAGTTTAGGGGAAGGCCTAAAATTCAATTCTCAAATATTTATATTATTAGTGGTCATATCGATAAATACTACATAACTAAAGTTATATAGAATTAAATTTCTGATCATTTACGTCTTATACATTTTTACCGTACCGGCTATGATAACACAGATATTCATGAATTTGAATTTTTGTTGCTAAGTCCATATCAACGCCGAGCCCCGACAAAATGGGTAAACAGAATTTAATGAAAATCGGTATGTAGAGTCGGGGAATAAGAAACTACAGTTTAAGCTATAAACAATGTTATTCACCCTGGGTGAAATGCTAGTTTAGGGGAAGGCACCTAAAATTTAATTTTTAAATACCTATGTTCTTGGTCCTATGGAAAAGTACTACACAACAAAAGTTATAGAGAATACAATTTCCGATCATTATGTTTTATTCAGTTTTACCGTATCGAGTATGATAAGAGTGGTATTTCAGAACCGGAAGACAATTAATAATGTGAAGGCCTACAATATCGAAAGCGCGTAACTTTGATCAACAATACACTGGCCGTTGTTTGTTGTAATGTTCTTTGTCTCTTATGCTGACGTTCAACTCCGATAGATGGGATTACTGCTGCGTACCGAGTATAACAACCTAACTGAATATTGGCGGGAATAGCTGAGGAGTTAGATAACTTTCTTCTTTAGCATGCCATTCCTCTGGTTCATACATTTTCTGATACTGCTGGTACGTAACACACTGGTTCATCATAGTATGCCAGCTATTCGATACCTACTCTGACGCGCTGTTTTGAATGAGCTGTGTGCGCACTTAAGTCAGAGGCTCAGTTAGTAGTAGTATGGACTGCTCTAGAATTACAATTTAGGCCGATTCCAAATTATAGTACCACAATTCACTAAATAACTCGAAATTCAACCCTGAAAAGAGCCGTTTCTTCAGAAATGCTTCTTCCTCTTCACTTTTATTAAATCTACATTACTTTTTCCAAATTAGCAGCGTAGATGTGGTTTCTTCTCTGGCTTGGAGGAAAAATTGCCTCCACGTCAGATAGTTCTTTCCCCCGCTAGTGTAGTGAATTGAGATTTTCCGACTCATCGGGTACTCCCAGGAAACAGATAAGAAAACGGGCATAGTTTTTGCCTTGGAACTATCCACTATTCGAACCCCCCGCCGAAAAAAGGATGAAGATTGTTCACGGATGTCTGCGTCTTGGTCATTCCAGCTCAGTAGCTTTGTACTGTTAGTTCGGCAGCATAGTACTGTTCGTTACGCCATTCCTACTGACGTCATTGTAATGACCCATGTTCATTTCAGTTGGGAAAACCACTAAGAGAGTCTTTCTGAGAATCTATAAAGGCAGGCTGAGAGTGAATGTCTGCCATTGTAATGAAAACTCCCCAACCTGATCGTGACTGACGGTAGGCAAGCTGGCCTACTATTACAATGAAAATTCCCTAACCCAGTCTTCATATGAGAAAAGACGTTGGTGACTTTCCCGTCGTGTTTCTAGGGCAACGTTAGGAGCTACAATCTTGCTCACAACGTTTACACTACCTAACCTAGAATTCTGTATAAAATTTAGAATTCCGTAGCGAAGCACGGGTACATCAGCTAGTTAATAATAAGTCGAAGATACATGTTGTCCTAGACAATAAAACACTGTTAATGCCCAGGACAAACTGATATCGCATGAGGCAATTCAAAATGAGTACTGGGTGAATGGAGACAATAATTAATTTAATTTCGTATGGCTATTTCTAGCCGAGTGCAGCCCTTGTAAGGCAGACCCTCCGATGAGGGTGGGCGGCATCTGCCAATTGTGGGTAATTGCGTGTTATTGTGGTGGAGGATAGTGTTATGTGTGGTGTGTGAGTTGCAGGGATGTTGGGGACAGCACAAACGCCCAGCCCCCCTGGCCATTGGAATTAACCAATTAAGGTTAAAATCCCCGACCCGGCCGGGAATCGAACCCGGGACCCTCTGAACCGAAGGCCATTACGCTGACCGTTCAGCCAACGACAAGTCGGACAATGGAGACAATAAAGAGGCAGGATATAAATGAGCGAATGGCGGTATGTTGGTATAGAAACGATTGTATATTATATGTAGTTGCAAGATAGATATTCAGAAGCAAGTGAATTTGTCTGAATGTACTGTAGGCTAAGATCAGAATTTTGGAAAGTCCGAGAAAAAGCGAAAATAATAATGAAACTTAGTTCAGTAAATAGATAAATACAAGTAAAAGATACAAATAGGTCTGCATAAATATTTTGGATATAAAAGTTATGAAAATTGTCATATAATATGATTACAAATATGTCACATGCTTTAGTTCGGATTCCACCTAAAACTGGGAGTGAAAGACAATGACCGCAATATAAACAGTGACGCTAGTTTGCTTATTCCAGAGAAAAATAATAAAAGAGATGCACAGAATAAGAATATAATTATTGAATCGGTTAATGTTACATATCAGGGAGATGACGATAAAAATAGAAACAATGAACGAATTCCACAAAAGTGTCGAAAATATTAAATGTGACATGCGCTCTGAAAATCCAATACTTCACATAATAATTTTATATTGTAAGAAGTGTGTGCAAAACGAAAATTACCGAGCTCGATAGCTGAAGTCGCTTAAGTGCGGCCAGTATCCAGTATTCGGGAGATAGTAGGTTCGAACCCCACTGTCGGCAGCCCTGAAAATGGTTTTCCGTGGTTTCCCATTTTCACACCAGGCAAATGCTGGGGCTGTACCTTAATTAAGGCCACGGCCGCTTCCTTCCAACTCCTAGCCCTTCCCTGTCCCATCGTCGCCATAAGACCTATCTGTGTCGGTGCGACGTAAAGCAACTTGCAAAAAAAAAAAAAAAAAAAAAAAAAAAAAAAAAAAAAAAAAAAAAAAAAAAACCGAAAATTACGGAACAAAAGTCTAGAAATAATGTAACTTAAGAACATATTTCATTGTTTAACTTCTAGAGTTGAAATACTTTATGCAGAATATTAGGAGTTACACTGTCCATCATTAATATTAATAAGCATGTACTTATACAGATATAAGATTTATACTCTGTGTACAAATATCGCAAATTAGGATTACGATTGCCGGGCTGAGTGGCTCAGACTGTTGAGGCGCTGGCCTTCTGACCCCAACTTGGCAGGCTCAATCCTGGCTCAGTATACTGCTATTTTAAGGAGCTCAAATATGTCAGCCCCGTACCGTATCGGTAGATTTACCGGCGCGTAAAAGACTTCCACGGGACAAAATTCCGGCACCTCAGCGTCTCCGAAAACCATAAACATGGATAATGGGATGTAAAACCAATAACATTATTTATTATTCTGTTATGTTGCAGACTATTCTGTTTATACTCTTGGATGTGATGATTATTATTGTTGCAAGCAGAAGCACAAATATATGAGCATCCCATCTTAATTATAATCATAAACGAAAGAGAAAGATATCCAACACTTCGAAGAATTGAAAGTATCGACAAGAGAAAGGAAAGGGATATGAAGGACAAGAAAGAAGGAAAAAAGAAAGAAAGAGAAACTCTCTAGGCCTCGAAAACCTTGGTCAGACCAAGAGTTGGCCAAGAAAGCTCGTGAAGATAAAATGTGGACACTGACACAGTTTAGTGGAAGGAATGCTATACTCAGGTAGGGACCCCATGGTCACCACTCCACGCTCCTAAATCGTGAGTTTGCAGGAGAGGGTTTTTATATCCTTGTAATTATGAAGGTATCATCAAAATCCCATTCGTAGTACCTTCCATGTTGGCAAGTGCATGTTCGATTCCCGGCTCTATCACCAATTCAAGACTAGTTCAAGGGCATGAATAGGGATTCGCAAGAGAAGTAGAATAGACCGGGTGAGGTGGTTGTGGTGATTATTGTTCTTCTTGGGGCGGGGGGAGGGGCTAAAAGGAAGAGGATCGAGCCTTCTAAGAATGAAGGACGTGAAAATGGAGGACTGTCAAGACCACTGCGGAGTCGGAAGAGAAACAAAAGTTGACAAATGGTCGGATAGAAAAAAGTCAATAAGGAGGTTCGCACAAGTAAGTAGAAATAATGCCAAACTGAGCTGAGGAACCCTAGGGCAGGGATGGTGAACCTATGACACGCGTATCACCTGTGGCACGTCAGACAACATATTAACATAATTTAATGTAATAAACGGTAAAGTTGTTAAATTCAAATACCTTGATGAGATTACACAACCTAATGGGCTTGATAAAGAAGCAAACCACGAGAGAGCCAAAAAAATGGAGCTTGCAATCCACCTTACAAAAAACACATACAACAAGAAAGCGATCTCTGTTAGGACAAAACTACACCACTATCAGGCAGTAATTCAACCAGAGTGCTTGTATGCTTCAGAATGCCTGGGATTAACAACCAGGAAAGACATTGAAGAAATTGAGAAGGAAAGAAAGATTCTAAGAAAAATCCTCGGTCCAAAGAAATGTACTGACACATATCGATTACGCAGTAACAAAGAAATATATAAAACATGCAGTAGGATTTCAGATGTCATTCGAAAGCGAAGAGTTAAATTTTTGGACATATTTCAAGAATGCCTGATGACAGACTTGCCAAGAAAATCTTTAACCACTTCAATAAGTCCAATAGGAAAGGCAGCTCTTATGAAAAATGGTTTGTTAACACGAAGAAGGATTTGCAAGAAATGAACATCACCCATCAAGACATCCGCAATAGAACCACCTTCAGAAAAAAGCTACACTCATTTAAGGGTTTCCTAGAGCCAGAAACAGCGACCAAGAAGAAACAACAATGGACGGCTGAAAGAAAAGAAGCAGCAAGGAGGAGGATGAAGGAGTACTGGCGCCAAAGAAAGTTTAAATCATGAGGAGTTATTTACGTGGTCCACAGCTGGCCAAAATCGATAAAAGAAGAAACGGGTCTAAAATCTAGCAACATAGCTTATTTTAGCATTGCGCTTTAAGAAAGAAGTATATCACAATTAATTCTATGGCCATTATTATTATTATGTGAAAGCAAAAATATATCTTATTCTGAAGATTTACCTGTTTTTTAATAATGAAATTTTCATTGATGTTTGCAAAATAAAACCATGAAAAATTCAGTCGAATGGATTTATATGTAATGCAATCTAATACCTAAATGAAATCAAATGAGGGGTGTCGTGATTATTTCAAAGGAAAATGACCGATGACACACCAGACCGTCATCATCTCATCCTCTACAGCTTTTCCCATACCTTGTAGGATCACGGGTGCGAACTATGGAGCACATGTGGATTTGGCCCTGTTTTACTGCCGGATGCCCTTCCTGACTCAAACCCTATACGGAGGGATGAAATCAGTATTGCGTGTTTGTGTGGTGGTTGGTAGTGTGGCGTGTTGTCTGAATATGAAGAAGGGAGTGTTGGCACTAACACAAACAACCATGCCCCGAGCCAGAAGAATTAATCACACGCGATTAAAATCCCCGACCCGGCCTGGAATCGATCCCAGGACCCTCTGCACCGAAGGCTGACCATTCAATCAAGGAGTCTGATAATAATATTATCGAATAATAATAAATCATATCTTCTTCTCCTTAATCCGTTTACCCTCCAAGGTTGGTTTTTCCCTCTGCCTCAGCGAGAGATCCCACCTCTACCGCCTCAAGGGCAGTGTTCTGGAGCGTGAGATTTTGGGTCGGGGATACGACTGGGAAGGAGGGCCAGTACCTCGTCCGGCGGCCTCACCTGCTATGCTAAACAGGGGCCTTGTTGGGGGATGGAATGATAGGAAGGGATAGCCAAGGAAGAGGAAAGGAAGCGGTCGTGGTCTTAAGTTAGGTACCATCCCGGCATTTGCCTGGAGGCGAAGTGGGAAACCACGGAAAGTCACTTCGACGATGGCTGAGGTGGGAATCGAACTCCCCTCTACTCAGTTGACCTCCCGAGGCTGAGTGGACCCCGTTCCAGCCCTCGTACCACTTTTCAAATTTCGTGTCAGAGCCGGGAATCGAACCTAGACCTCCGGGAGTGGCAGCTAATCACGCTTTCACCACACAGGCGGGCAATAAATCATATTCCAGTACGAACTTCCAAAATTATGTTGAATTTCGCGCTGTACAAACGTTTTTTACAAACACGTACAGTACATGAATATATCGCATTATTAGTATAAATACTTCTGTGTGGGGGCTGCCTGGCCGAGGCGGTAAAGGTGTACTCGGTTCGCCCGGGAGTACGTGGGTTCGAATCCCCGTCAGGAAGTTGTAAAGTTTAAGAAACGAGATTTCCACTTCCGGAGGTGCATATGGCCCTGAGGTTCACTCAGCCTACATCAAAAATGAGTACCAGGTTAATTCCTGGGGGCAAAGGCAAAGCTAACCACTCTACCCCATCACGTGCCGAGGTTAACAGTGGTGAAAGCCTTTACCTTCCACTCCTCCAAGGGCTTTCATGGCCTGTACAGAGGTGACTTTGCTTGACTTTGCAAATACTTCTGTACCACTTTTATGCTGTAGAATGAAATATTTGCCATTTGCATAAAAACGTTCATGTTATTATTTTAATATTTTATTAGCACGGGCGGGGACACTTCTCGATTCCTTTTTGGAATTAAGCCGACTCATAATTTAGTCAGCCTATCAAGATGCATTGCAGTGGCAACTTCGATACACCACGTTCCATTAAAAAGTAATAAACTAAGTGCGGCCAGTATCCAGTAATCGGGAGATAGTGGGTTCGAGCCCCACTGTCGGCAGCCCTGAAGATGGTTTTCCGTGGTTCCCATTTTCACACCAGACAAATGCCGGGGCTGTACCTTAATTAAGGCCACGGCCGCTTCCTTCCAGTTCCTAGGCCTTTCCTATCCCATCGTCCCCATAAGACCTATCTGTGTCGATGCGACGTAAAGCAAATAGCAAAAAAAAAAAAAAAAAAAAAAAAAAAAAAAAAGTAATAAACAAAACCTTAATTCACAACTAGTCGGTAAAGGTTTCCCTGCCCTGCCCTAGGGGAATGCTCGACTCGTAACAGATACCACATCAATGCAGAGGAGAAAATGAAGGACTTCATAGCAGATTGACATTGTCAGCCAAGGGAGGTAAAATGCAGTCCTCGTTTTGTTCAAGATACAGTGATTAAGATCCCACGCTCCTTACAGTACGAAACAGTAACAAAAATCCCAATCAGTTTTAATGTGAAAGTTGAAGGAACTAAATATTTTCTCTCCCACTGAAAACTGCGCACAGCGAATGGCGTAGTAGAAATGCCAGGGCATTGAGTTGTGGCAAATAGAGACTAATTTTATCCGTATTCGCTGTTGAGTACGCACGTGCAATGCAATAGTAATGCAATAATAGTTCTATACAGTACGCGTTAAGAAAGGAAGAAAGACCAGCAATGCCAGTGGAGTTGGCCCGATGTCAAGTGGTCCGACCTTTGTGTAACCTCGTAACAGTATTTCTCTTTTGTACGGGACTGCTTCATATTTTATTGGCTCCAATTCTACACCCACCTGTCTCTGCTTTCGGCACGCACGTTTTGTTTCAGTGGTGGATGCTTCAAGATGGAATAACTTGGGGATTATGGGCCCCACTTAACCATAATCGGAGAAGAAACAGGGGTGCGTGACAGCAGCGTGTCATCTTCATTCAAAGCAGCCACGGTTCGAATTGAAGGGTTTGGTGCAAGGGAGGAGGTAACTTCGTTTTAGCAGTTTCTTTCGGGAGAGACGAAAATTGATTTAACATTCCGTAAGGCTTGAAGAAGTTTTAAATGCATATATTTCAATTCCCTACTTTCAGCCGGCTTTCTTTTACTCTAATTTGGAATTATATCCCAGTTAACGTAATTGATATTAACACAAATATAAAATAAAGTCACCTCTTTCTTGCAATAATAATAATAATAATAATACTAATCTTTCTTTCTTTCTTAATCCGGTTACCCTCCAGGGTAAGTTTCTCCCTCGGACTCAGCAAGGGATCCCATCTCTACCGTCTCAATGGCAGTGTCCTGGAGCGTGAGGCTTTGGGTCGGGGAATACAACTGGCTGTCTCACATGCGGGCCGTGTGGAGGGATGGGAAGATCGGAAGGGATAGACAAGGAAGAGGGAAGGAAGTGGCCGTGACCTGAAGTTAGGTACCATCCCGGCACTTGCCTGCAGGAGAAGTGGCAAACCATGGAAAACCACTTCGAGGATGGCTGAGGTGCGAATCGAACCCACCTCTACTCATTTGACCTCCCGAGGCTGAGTGGACCCCGTCCCAGCCCTCGTAAGACTTTTTAAATTTCAAATTATTATTTCCGTACCATATAATACATTACTCGTAAGTCAACTGTTGACGTTAAGTACTGCTAGTTTCCTGCAACGAAGTGGATTTGTTTTGTTAGCTTCATGTTCTCCATTTTAATGTTTAAAACATTTCTTAGCAAAGTAGGGGTCCCTTCCTCAATTGTGCCTAACGTTGAAGGGCTAAAGGGCCTGGAAAGGTTTCAAATTGTGTGTGTTGGATAGCTCTATCAAACTAAAATGCAAATTTCAAAAATCACTTTCGGCTTAAATGCAGTTCCGGAAAAACAGCTTAAAATTGCTTGTTTCTTTACGCGTTTTCTTTCTGATTCATGTCCTAGCCAAATTGACTTATTTACATAATTCTTTCTGTAGTGTATTCCTTTTTTTCAGTACCTCAGGCGTTCTTTTTAAATGTCCACACCGAACATAGTTATAAGGGGCTTAAGTGAAATTCTGCATTGACTCACATTAGCGCTCGTAGTGGTGCTTAAATGAAACAATGTATGACTCACATTAGCGCTCGTAGTGGTGATTAAATGAAACAATGTATTGACTCACATTAGCGCTCGTAGTGGTGCTTAAATGAAACAATGTATTGACTCACATTAGCGCTCGTAGTGGTGCTTAAGTGAAACTCTGCATTGACTCACATTAGCGCTCGTAGTGGTGCTTAAATGAAACAATGTATTGACTCACATTAGCGCTCGTAGTGGTGCTTAAATGAAACAATGTATTGACTCACATTAGCGCTCGGAGTAGTGCTTAAATGAAACAATGTATTGACTCACATTAGCGCTCGGAGTGGTGCTTAAATGAAACAATGTATTGACTCACATTAGCGCTCGTAGTGATAGAAAAAGGCAAACTGCTAATCTAATCGACCGGTTAACGATGCATAAGAAAAGGATTGTAATTTCTAGGGATGAATAAAGAATATATGCTCATACTTTGTTATATTTTATTTACGAGTGCCTAAAATTCGTAGCTTATATCCCTAAGATGTTTTCAACATTGAGTTGCTTGCCTGAAGGGAATTTAAAGGATGTTTAAAACTATCCGGAAATTCAACAATTTTTTGTTAATGTTATTGCTGTATTGGTTCGTACATTTTAGCACTGATAATCACCAGTGTGTGTATTTAGATACGTAAATAATACAATAGCGATACAAGGGGTGAACTAATCATTTTGCGTGTAATAAATAAATAAATTAATTAATTAATAAATGTCTTACAACGGGACGGCCATATAGACATGTCAGTCCAAGAGAGCGAGCTGCAGTGCGGCTGTGTGACGCCCCACTCCCGACCTCGGCGCTATTCGCAGGCTGTTGAGTTCCGAAATAGATATCGGGCTGTCGCAAATCTCGAGTAAATAAACAGTAGGCGCACCTCAGTTAGTGCTAGCTCGCTACCATGGACGTCCCCTTGTGGCGGTGTCGAAGCCTTCTCGACAGCCCTGAAGATATGGAAGTCAGGTGATTATCTCATACAGAGCAAAGTGATTTGTGACAGTTCAAAGCATTTCCCTTCTGGTATGTTTCATCTCCTTCAGTCAGGAAAAATTAATTACCTGTTAATCGTATGTAAACATGGACGTGGGGAATCTGTGTGAGTGGAGCCGAACTCATTCTTAACCTTATTCTGCCGCTTTGCCAACACCCTGTTGAGATCGCGGGCGGGAACTGTATCGCACATGTGGACTGGCCTGTTTTGTGACCGGATGTACTATTGTGTGTTTCTGTGGATGTTGATAGTGTGGTATCGTGTGTATATGAAGAAGTGTGTCTTGAGACACACGCCCAGTCCCCGAGCCAGAAGAATTAACGCGATGCGGCTAAAAACTCCGACCCGATCGGAATCGAACGGTGGAACCTTTGAACCGCAGCACGATGCTGACCGTTAGACTTTTCCGTGCTTTCCCATTTTCAGACCAAGAAAATGCTGGGGGCTGTACCTTAATTAAGGCAACGGGCACTTCCTTCCTAAGCCGAGCCTAGCCATTGGATAATCAAATACATTTTTTTGCTATTTAATTTACGTCGCACCGACACAGATAGGTCTTATGGCGACGATGGGATAGGAAAGGCCTAGGAATGGGAAGGAAGCGGCCGTTGCCTTCACTAAGGTAGAGCCCCAGCATTTGCCTGGTGAGAAAATGGGAAACCACGGAAAACCATCTTCAGGGCTGCCGACAGTGGAGTTCGAACCCACTATCTCCCGGATGCAAGCTCACAGCTGCGCGCCCCTAACCGCTCGGCCAACTCCCCCGGTCGAATACTTTTAATAATCGAATAACCTCCATCCGATTATTTAAATAATCAAATGAAATGGAATGAAGTGGCGTACGGCTTTTAGTGCCGGGAGTGTCCGAGGACAAGTTCGGCTCGCTAGGCGCAGGTCTTTCGAATTGACTCCCGTAGGCGACCTGCGCGTAATGATGAGGATGGAATGATGATGAAGACGACACATACACCCAGTCCCCTGCTGGGAATTGAACCCGGGACCCAGTGACCAAAGGCCAGCACGCTAACCATTTAGCCATGGAGCCGGACAATAATCAAATAAATAATCGAATGAGTTTCAAATAACATTTAGTTGTATCGCTTAGAATATTTGGATGCGTCATAAATGAATTTTTCGGTGTAAGTGTGTCGGATAGAAGCGAATAGATGAACTGTTATGAAAAATAGAAAAATGCCTTTTTCCAAAACGTATCTCCAAATGTTGAAACTAAATGAGAGATTCAAGTGTCTTAATAACATCACTTTTCATTCGATTATTTCGAAAGCATTCATTATTCATTTGCCTCATTCATTCGAATGCAGTTCCGAATGAATAATCGAAAAAATAATAAAATGGAAATATTCACTGTTCGAGTGCCTCATTCATTCGAATGAATAACCGAAAAATAATCGAATGGGAAATATAATCGAAAATCGGATAAAATGAAATAATCGAATAAGCGATTATTTTGTATTCGATTATCCCATCGCTAGCCTAGCTTTGTGCTACCCTTTCATCGCCAAGACCTATCTGTGTCGGTGCAATGCAGAACAAATTACAAAACGTATTTGATCTCTGTCAGTCTACCGTGGTGGTTGGTCTGATAAATTCCCTACTGATTCAAAATAATGATGTTATAATCGCAACAAATTTTCATGATTTAAATGGGGAAGTCTGGGAAGAAATGTTACTCACGTTAGGTAATCATTGTTACCTTGACCCGGAATCGATCGACTCACCTTGGCTCTGTAGCATTGCCGACAGGTCGTATCACGCATGTTGGGGCTCAGTGGCGGTGGAAGCAGAAATAGATAAATGATCCTTCCTGAGCTTGAGATTGGATTTTAAATGCTGAAAGCTTCAGTTATACATATTTATATTATTATTGGTTGCCTTGGTAGTAGATGAAGGTTGAGTGGCTCATGATTTCAAGATCGCAGGTTGTCATGGTCGAGGTTGTTGGCTTTTGAAGGGCGTTTTTGCTGCCAGATGACAGCGCAATTGGAATGTCGACATAAGCAGGCAGGTGTCCTATATGGTGCCACTTCAGAAGGTTTCCAAACCAGAGCTGAATTATTATTATTATTATTATTATTAATTCATAATCTTACAATTGGGTTTATGTGCTTTTCGGTACAATGTGCATGGAAGAAGTACTAATTAGTACATACGCACTTATGCTCCATACATACCGGTATATACTTACAGTACATTGCTGACAAATAAATTTGGTAGATATTTATAGGATATTTACTTTGGATAAATATTCAGAATTATTAGTAGACGATTTTCATTAGTCTTCTGTATATGATGGTTGATTGATACTGTTTGGAGCGTGGGACTTTGCGTCGAGGATACAACTGGGGAGGATGACCAGAACCCCCCAGACGACCTCACCTGCTATGCTGAACAGTGGCCTTTTGGGGGTGATGGGAAGATTGGAAGGGATAGACAAGGAAGATGGAAGAAAGCGGCCGTGGCCTTAAGTTAGGTACCATCCCGACAATTGCTTGGAGGAGTTGGCAAACCACGGAAAACCACTTCGAGGATGACTGAGGTGGGAATCGAACCCACCTCTACTCAGTTAATCTCCCGAGGCTGAGTGGACCCCGTTCCAGCCCTCGTGCCACTTTTCAAATTTCGTGGCAGAGCCGGGAGTCAAACCCGGGCCTCCGCGTGTGGCAGCTAATCACGCTAACCATTACACCATAGAGGCAGATAATTTCATTATTATACTTCATTGAAATAGCCGTAATATATTTTAATATTTAACAGATCTTTTGTCCTGTGATATAAAAAAATAAAATGTATTTATTTTATTAATAAATTAGAGGAAAGGGACTTCTTTGGACTGGAAGCTTGTGAGACGTGCGTAGCAAACTAGGGACCCTAAATGAATCTGGCATTGCTCCAGTCTTCTCATTCATCTTTCATGTTAGACCACCCTCAGCCAGCACTTGTTTTTCGAACTCGATTACATTAAACTTGCGAGGCCTTTGAGAGCGTTAATTTTCCTTTCATGATTCTGAGCAAGAAAACAAAAAACAAGTATACAGTCAGTCTAACTACTGTCAGATTTGACACCTATGCGACAGCGACACGACCAGCAGAAGTTGACAGTGAGGAAAAAAGATACAATCCCTGAATTTCCTACTAAATACTGTATCACCTCAAGCACCTTCAAGTCGTGGGACTTGAAAGTCGGAGCCAGATGAACGAATGTTTTTCTTTATCGACTTCTACAACACATTCAAAATCAGCAAATATCACATTGGTCTCACACTACTAGAAGGGATCAGTCAGGATATTGAGAGAGTACTTTCATTCATCGTGATGTTAGCACATTCGGGCGCCGTTAATCGCAAGTCTTTATCTGTGGTATTTATATTTGATTTCCTTCGTTCATAATTCTGCCGGCCACAGGGTTTATGAGTAGCATGTCTGCCTTTTACCCGAAGACCACGTGTTCGTGGTGGTGGTGATTATTGTTTTAAGAGGAAGTACAACTAGGTAACTATCTTCTATATAACACTAACCTGAGAGAAGAAAAATGGAATGGATCCGACACTTCGAAAAATGAAAGTATCGGCCAATGGAAAACAAGAGCCACGAAGGGCGTGAAAATGAAAGACTCCCTAGGCCTCGAGTGCTCTAATACCGTCGGGGTCGGAAAAGAACAAGAGTTGACCAAGGGAGGTCGGATGGGATAGATGAAAGTGAGGAGCCTGAAACAATTAAGTGGTAACAATGCCAGGACTCGGCTAAGTGCCCCTGGTCGCTAACCCACGCTCCAAAGTATAGAGCCTCCTGGGGCCCCTTTTAGTCGCCTCTTACGACAGGCAGGGGATACCGAGGGTGTTATTCTACCTCCCGTACCCACAGGGAGATCCCGGGTTTGATTCCCGGCCAGGTCAATTATTTTTACCTGTATCTGAAAGGCTGGTTCGAGGTCCTCTCAGTCCGCACCCAACCTATGTGATTACAATTGAGGAGCCATCGGACGGTAAGAAAGCCAAGAACAATGCCCGAGAGGATTCGTCGCGCTTACCCATCGCCGTTGGGGTTGGGAAATTACGGTATTTGTTTAAGGGGTGTCAGATGCAGTGGCATACGGTGGGTTCGTACCTTTGGGAAGCCATGATATGAATTGACCTGGCTGACTGAAAACCACAATATTTAACGTTTCTGTTATGCGCCCTAATGAGATTCCGTATTGATCATTGGTTGAATAACGGTTGCTATGGTAACCCCCCCCCCTCCTCCCGACCTTCAAAGCCTGAATTGGTGGGCTCGATCCCGGTTCAGTCCGGTGGTATTTGAAGGTGCTCAGATACGTCAGTTTCATGTGGTCAAATTTACCGGCAAGTACAAGAGCTACCGGAAAAATTCCGGCACTTTGGCACCTCTGAAAATTATAATAGTAGTTAGTGGGACATAAAACTAATAACCTTATCATGAACTTGAGCAACGTCCTTCCCCTTCTCGTTACAACGCTGTTACCGAGACTCAAATCATTTCCAATAGATCACGGCCGTCTACTTCATAGATATGTATTGTTAACGAAGCGAATTACCTGTGCTACATCACGGCCGACTCCATAAGTGTTATAAATGCACAGGGTGGTGCAGAAGTCATCGTTAACTTTTGAATCATTGATGACTTTGCTGTTTTGAAAGAAATCCAGATGTTTCTGCCGTTGACTTTTAAATACGTACTTTGGAATTGTGTGTACACTGCTTGAGACAATTGAATTGATATTTTTAGACATGATATGGGCTTCTGGGCGTATGCCTTGTCAAGAAATCAAGGTGAAACTCTTTACCTATGGTCTTCTGGGCTTATGTCTTGTCAAGAAATCAAGGTGAAACGCTTTACGTTTCGCAGAGAACTTGGCTTCGCGTCTTCAGAAGAAGATGCCTCATTATTGTAGGAGACTTCTTCGGGAACAGTCGAGTTTTATTCTAGAAGAAGATGACTCATTACTGTAGGAGACTTCTTCGGGAACAGCCGAGTTTTATTCTAGAAGAAGATCCCTCATTATTGTAGGAGACTTCTTCGGGAACAGTCGAGATTTTATTCTGAAGACGCGAAGCCAAGTTCTCTGCGAAACGTCAAGAGTTTAACAACCTTGTTTTCTTCTTGACAAGGCATAAGCCCAAAAGCCCATATCATGTCTACAAGTAAGGGCCGTGAAACTATTAATGTTAACATTCATATTTTTGTTTTGTTTTGAAAGAAATGGCAATGTTTCTGCAGTAAATTTTATACATACATGTTTTTGAATAAGCTTCCTTCAGTAGACTGCTGAATGAAACAGAATGGCATTGTAAATACGAGGGGCGTACTATATTGTTTTACACTTTATTTTTTTGTACGTCCGGGTATGGTTCACATTTCACTTTTGAAGGTGGTGACGTGTAACTAGTGTCTTGTTCCACCGTTTGGTAGCAGCACAAGCACAGGGACCAACGAATGCACTCGTCATAGCCATTTCATAACAACACTGTCAGCGTAGGAGCAGACAACATGGAAAGCAACTGTCAGGGACAGCGCTATACGACGTGGTTCCTATGGAAAGAAGGCGTGACCACTGCAGAAATATATCGGCGCTTGGTAGTAGCAGTCTGGAGAACATGTGCCGCCACGGAAAACAGTTTACATCTGCGTGGAAGGTTGGAAATCAGGGCGCACATCGGTGGACAAGGGAACTTGTTCTGGAAGGAATGTGACAGGGTCAACACCAGCCAACATTGCCCAGGTCGACCAGGCCATCCAAGGAAACAAATGCATCACATTTACGGAAATGGAGGCAGCCACGGGAATTAGCCGAAACACCCTGCAGCGGATTGTGCACGTCCACTTACAGTTGGGGAAGGTGTCATTCACGTGGATGCCTAGATTCTTGTCTGTAGACGAAAAGCAGAGGCGTGTGGATGTGTGCAGAGAACTTTTCCAACGCCATGATCAAGATCCAGGGCTAGGCTTGTGACTGGTGATGAGGCATGGCTCCACCGCTGCCATTGATCAAAAGGGATTCACGGTGCTGCCACACCCACCGTACTCTCCCGACATGGCACCAAGTGATTATCACCTGTTCGGGAACATGACGAAACCTCTGCGTGGTCACCGTTTTACGGATTTTGCAGAACTGAACACAGCGGTCAGGGCATGGGTACGCAGCACTCCGAAAGAATTGTCTCAGGAAGGTCTGAAGAGACTGACACATCGATGGCAAAATTGCATACAGTTAGAAGGAGATTATGTTGAGAAGGTGGATGTAACAACTGATGTGTAATGTACTTCATTTTGGTAGAAAAAAATAAAGTGTAAAACAATATAGTACGCCCTTTGTACAAAAACTTAGGAAAATTGTGTTTTTATGAAAGTACAAATCTTAGAAATGATTTTAAATGAAAATCCTTTTTAACCAATCTCTCTGTCAGTGATACCAGTCCTACACGGTTTTCGAGAATCTTTGAATTTCCCCTTTATTAGGTATTTATCGTTCCACTGGACTAGTACAGCATCCTCATTTTCTTGGCCCGGGCTGCTCCTAATATTTTATCTCATGTATGCTGAGACTAATATTCGGAGGTAGGCAGTGATGGCCAGCGCTTCCTACAGATATCATACAGCTTAGTGCAGAAGTATTTATGGGTTGAAATATCTCATAACTTCCTGCCCTGCATGTAGAGTTGTGGCGGTGGTGGTGGTGATTATTGTTTTAGGATGAAGTACAACGAGGCAACCATCCTCTATATAACACTAATCAGAGAGAAAAAGTGGAAGGGACCCGATACTTCGAAAAATGAAGGTATCGGGCAAAGAAAGCAAGGGCCACGAAGGGCGTGAAATTGAAAGACTCCATAGGCCTCGAGTGCTCTAATACCATCGGGGTAAGAAAAGAACAAGAGTTGACCAAGGGAGGTCGGGTAGGAGAGATGAAAGCGAGGAGCCTGGCACAAGTAAGTGGAAGAAATTCCAGGACTCGGCTAAGAGTCCCGTGGTCTCCAATTCACGCTCCGAAGTTGAGAGCCCCTGGGGCCCCTTTGTGTCGCCTCTTACGATAGGCAAGGGATACCGGGGTGTTATTCTACCGCCCCCACCCACAGGGGGATCTGCATGGAGACGGCTTTGTACTTCCTTTGGACACTCAAAATCTTCTTGCAATGGGAGTTGAGACAGTCCCAAACTATGCCCCCAATCGATGAAAAACGGTCACCGTATACATTCATTATATAATTTTCTTGGCCATTGGATCACCTTACAATGCACAACTTACTACATCTTAAGCAGAAAATCAAGGAAAATAAGAAATAAAAATAGCACAGTACTCCATTTCAATTAATTTAAATTGCATGCAGATATTCAGCTCGCTTAACCGCAAACACAATTCACTATCTATCACACTTCATCAAGTGTACGGATCTCATGTAAGTACTCTGTTCTCAGCCCACGTTTACGTCCATGTAATTTTGGGAACGCCCAAGATATTAAAGTCACGACCGGCTACTACATGCAGGAATGCGAAGAGGAGAAGAAATTCCTAACAGTGAAATAAACATTATTACTAACCTTTTGTTCATTGGAATGTTTTCAACGCTAGAATACACAGAAAGGGAAACGCCACGTGGCCGTGGCCTTAAGTAAGGTTCAACCCCAGCATTTGCCTGGTGTGAAAATGGGAAACCACGGAAAACCATCTTCAGGGCTGCCGACAGTGGGGTTCGAATCCACTATCTCCAGAATACTGGATACTGGCCGCACTTAAGCGACTACAGCTATCGAGCTCGGTAAGTTTACTTAAGAAAAAGTAAAATGTTTCGTATCTTGATAACGTTCGACCATCGATTGCGAACTTGTCCACGAGGAAGTTGAAATTCTCTCTTTTTTTTTTTTTTTTTTTTTCTTTAATCAACTGACCGATGATTAATGTCTGTTCTCTTGTGCCTGCATCTCGGGCATATCCAGCTTATTCAGGGGTCTAAGTACAGGTACTCTTAAAATGCGATGACAACGGTTAAAGAACAAAATTTAAACCTCTTATTTATCAATTCAAGTAGCCTCCGTGGCTCAGGCGGCAGCGCTCCGGCCTCTGACCGCTGGGTTCCATGGTTCAAATCCCGGTCATTTCACGTGAGATTTGCGCTGGACAAAGCGGAGGCGGGACAGGCTTTTCTCCGGGTACGCCGGGTTTCCCTCTCAACTTTCATTCCAGCAACTCTCTCCAATATCATTTCATTTCATCCGTCAGTCATTAATCATTGCCCCAGAGGAGTGCGACAGGCTTCGGCAGCCGGCACAATTCCTATCCTCGCCGCTAAATGGGGCTTCATTCATTCCATTCCTGACCCGGTCGAATGACTGGAAACAGGCTGTGGATTTTCATTTATCAATTCAAGTACATAAAATAATATATTGTCTTTCAGCGGTCAATAAAATGTAGAGCACAGCGTATTGGTTTCGAGGTTACAGCTGTTGCCGAATTGTGTTGTAGTTGTTGTTGTTGTTGTTATTGTTATTGTTATTCGTCTTCTGCGATGGGATCGCAATTTCTGTAGCACATGTGGAACTGTCCCAGTTTTACGACTTTACGTTCCTAATGCCAATGCTATGTGGAAGAATATACTCACTATCGCATGTCTCCCTGGTGTTCGGTCGTGTGGTGTGGTGTGATGTGTGTGAAAGAAGATGCGAGTATTAAAAACGTTCTGTCCCCGAGCCAGAGGAATTAACAGGCATGGTTAAAATCCCCGATACGATCGGAATTCGAACCCGGGACCTCCTCTATGCTGACCATTCAACCAAAGAGCCGGACTGTAATTTAGAATATATCCGCCGTTGTATGGAAGCTGAGTGAGTGTGTTGCACGTTCACGACATCATCCTATGCTGTGCACGAAGTGACAAGAGCGGAACCCGGATATCGCGCGGCAAGACTCGTGTACTCAGCGAGGTGGAACAGAAACCACTGCCGTTATTTACATTACTATCACCGAGCAAGTCGCCCGTAAATAAGATCTATTTTCAGATGCATGTTGCAGTATTTACCATGGTGTCAATATTATGGTATATAACCTACCTATTTTGCCTGCTGCCATTTATTGATGGATACAGTACTTTTGTATCCATCCCTTGGCACAGGCCAGAGTAAAGTGTAGCTTTCACCGAAGTCCCAGTCTCATCCATGGCTGTGACAATATGGAAGCTGCTGGGGTATGGGTGGTGCTGAGTAATGGCATTCAGAGCACGACTAGTGCATCTGAGTGTTATGAAAGGTGTTGCTCATAGGGTCAGTCGTGCTGCAATAGCACTTTCTGACCCAGTGAGGAAAGCAATGGCAAACTGCCTCACTCCTCGCCTTGCCTAGTACGCCTCATTTTGGTGCTGCCATTGGTTTTTGCGGTTTCCTGATAACCGCATAACCTTTGGTGGTGCTATTTGAGGATCCAACCAGCCTCTGGGCTGATGACCTAACAGACACAGAACCGACCTATGTGGCTCGTTGTTCTGTGTCCAATATGGTAGTAATGATTATTGTTTTAGTTAGGGGCACAACCATCCTCCTTCAACACTGGTCAAAGTGCTCAAATACGTCAGCCTCATGTTGGTAGATTTACTGGCACGTAAAAGAACTCTTGCGTGTCTAAATTCCGGCACTTCGGTGTCTCCGAAAATCTTAAAAGTAGTTAGTGGGAAGCCATTATTATTATTATTATTATTATTATTATTATTATTATTATTATTATTATTATTATTATTATTATTATTATTATTACATTAGGTCCGCCTCTGTGGTGTAGTGGTTAATGTGATTAACTACCACCTCCGGAGGCCCGGGTTCGATTCCCGGCCCTGCCACGAAATTTGAAAAGTGGTATGTGGGCTGGACTGGGGTCCACTCAGCCTCGCGAGGTCAGCTGAGTAAACTGGGCTTCTATTCCCTCCCCAGCCATCCTCGAAGTGGTTTTCCGTGGTTTCCCACTTATCCTCCAGGACAATGCCGGGATGGTACCTAACTTAAGGCCTCGGTCGCATCCTTCCTGTTACTTGTCTAAACCCTTCTAATCTTCCTACCCCCACCACAAGGCCCCTGTTCAGCATAGCAGGTGAGACTGCCTGCGTGAAGTAATGGTCCTCCTCCCCAGTTGTATCCACGGCCCAAAGTCTCACGCTCCAGGACACTACCCTTGAAGCAGTAGAGATGGAATTCCTCGCTGAGTCCGAGGGAAAAAACCAACGCTGGAGGGTAAACGGGTTAATAATAATAATAATAATAAGAAGAAGAAGAAGAAGAAGAAGAGTATTACACTAGTCGAAGGGAGACATCAGAATACCGACACTCCAAAGAATGATGGTATTGGCAAAAGAAAGGAAAGGGAGACGAAAAGTGGGAAAACGAAAAATTCCCTAGATCTCGCAAACATACAGTAATATCATCGACACTCGGAGTCCGGCTCCATGGCTAAAGAGTTCGCGTGGCCTTTGGTCTCAGGGGTCCCGGGTTCGATCATTGGTTAATTGGTTAATTTCCATGGCAGGGGGGCTGGGTGTATGTGTTGTCTTCATGTGTTGTCGCCTACGGGCGTCGAATCAAAATACGTGCATCTGGCGAGCCGAACCCGTCCTGGGATCTCCCGGCACTAATAGCCATACGCCATTTCATTTCATTTCATTTCATTTCATCGACACGCGGAAGAGAACAAAGGTTGACCAACAGAGGTCAAATAGGATAGATGAAAGTGAGGAGCCAGGTACAAGTAAGTGGAAGCAATACCAGGGCTCAGCGAACGGCCCCACGATCGCCAGCCCACGCTCCAAAGCATAGAGCCCCTGGTACTCCTTTTAGTGGCGTCTTACGACAGGCAGGGAATGCTTTGGGTGTTCTTCTACCGCATCCACCCATAGGGGGATAATACTGGAAAAACTCCTTTGGCCTCGCAAACCTGATATCGCTGGTATCCGAAGAGCAAGAGATGTCGGATAGGAAAGTGAGGAGCTTGACACCAGTAAGTGGGAAGGAACTACAGACTCAGCTAGGGACCCCGTGGTGGCTACAGTACCGTCTCACATGTTGGGAGCGTGTTTTGGTGGGGGGAGCGTAAATTCGAATAGAAGCGGTTTCCAAGTTGAGACACCCCCACCCCTCCCCAGGCGAAGATAGATTTATATTTGACAAAAAATCGATATAGACGCATATTGAACCCTAATTCTGTTAATTTTTAAATACACATTTTTGTTGTCTTGAAAACAACCCTTACAAAATACACTGACTGACAGTGACAATGCAACACCAAGGAGGAGTGGTTCGAAAGGGATGAAAGTTGGGGAAAAAAACAGAGACGGCACGGACGAATAATTGATGTTTATTTCAAACCGATATGCAGGTTACACAATGCGCACGGCATCGACTCAGTAGGATGTAGGACCACCGCGAGCGGCGATGCACGCAGAAACACGTCGAGATACAGAGTCAATAAGAGTGCGGATGGTGTCCTGAGGGATGGTTCTCCATTCTCTGTCAACCATTTGCCACAGTTGGTCGTCCGTACGAGGCTGGGGCAGAGTTTGCAAACGGCGTCCAATGAGATCCCACACGTGTTCGATTGGTGAGAGATCCGGAGAGTACGCTGGCCACGGAAGCATCTGTACACCTCGTAGAGCCTGTTGGGAGATGCGAGCAGTGTGTGGGCGGGCATTATCCTGCTGAAACAGAGCATTGGGCAGCCCCTGAAGGTACGGGAGTGCCACCGGCCGCAGCACATGCTGCACGTAGCGGTGGGCATTTAACGTGCCTTGAATACGCACTAGAGGTGACGTGGAATCATACACAATAGCGCCCCAAACCATGATGCCGCGTTGTCTAGCGGTAGGGCGCTCCACAGTTACTGCCGGATTTGACCTTTCTCCACGCCGACGCCACACTCGTCTGCGGTGACTATCACTGACAGAACAGAAGCGTGACTCATCGGAGAACACGATGTTCCGCCATTCCCTCATCCAAGTCGCTCTAGCCCGGCACCATGCCAGGCGTGCACGTCTATGCTGTGGAGTCAATGGTAGTCTTCTGAGCGGACGCCGGGAGTGCAGGCCTCCTTCAACCAATCGACGGGAAATTGTTCTGGTCGATATTGGAACAGCCAGGGTGTCTTGCACATGCTGAAGAATGGCGGTTGACGTGGCATGCGGGGCTGCCACCGCTTGGAGGCGGATGCGCCGATCCTCGCGTGCTGACGTCACTCGGGCTGCGCCTGGACCCCTCGCACGTGCCACATGTCCCTGCGCCAACCATCTTCGCCAGAGGCGCTGCACCGTGGACACATCCCTATGGGTATCGGCTGCGATTTGACGAAGCGACCAACCTGCCCTTCTCAGCCCGATCACCATACCCCTCGTAAAGTCGTCTGTCTGCTGGAAATGCCTCCGTTGACGGCGGCCTGGCATTCTTAGCTATACCGGGCGAGTTGGCCGTGCGTGTAGAGGCGCGCGGCTGTGAGCTTGGATCCGGGAGATAGTAGGTTCGAATCCCACTATCGGCAGCCCTGAAGATGGTTTTCCGTGGTTTCCCATTTTCACACCAGGCAAATGCTGGGGCTGTACCTTAATTAAGGCCACGGCCGCTTCCTTCCAACTCCTAGGCCTTTCCTATCCCATCGTCGCCATAAGACCTATCTGTGTCGGTGCGACGTAAAGCCCCTAGCAAAAAAAAAAAAACATTCTTAGCTATACACGTGTCCTGTAGCACACGACAACACGTTCTACGATGACTGTCGGCTGAGAAATCACGGTACGAAGTGGGCCATTCGCCAACGCCGTGTCCCATTTATCGTTCGCTACGTGCGCAGCACAGCGGCGCATTTCACATCATGAGCATACCTCAGTGACGTCAGTCTACCCTGCAACTGGCATAAAGTTCTGACCACTCCTTCTTGGTGTTGCATTTGCTCTGTCAGTCAGTGTACGTTATTAATAAATATATTAAGCTGCCACTTAAAATCTTCCAGACTAAATCCGTTACAAATGTCATTCGTTGTCTGAGGAATGGCGTCGCTAAATGTCAGTATAAAAAAGAAGAAAAAACAAAGCATCATGCCACTTAAATTGGGATCAGTGGTTCCGACCGTCATAACAGAATTTTCGCCCTCCATATATCCTCGCTGGTTGTACAGGGACAACTATAACCATTGCACGGTGTTGCTGTATTCCTGCATTCTTTTCTCCTTCCCTTCGCTTCCGCATTTCTTGTTCGTTCGTCCAGACCGCTGTGTTCTGTTGTATGTAACTCGGAAGTGAGAGGTTTGGCAAGTCCAAGCAAGACGAGCCGGCCATCAGGCTTATATCCATGGCAACCGTACTACCTACTCCCTTTTCCCCACCCAAGCAGGCAGTAAACAAACCTCTGTCTAAGAACTGTCCGAACGCATCTCTCAATATTACGTCCATAGACAGGAAGCTAATATGGTAGCCCCAACACCTCGTTGACTAGGCAACTGTTCCAAAGCAAAGCAAAGTATAGCAAAGCGAAGAGAAGTATCTCTATACAGGCCACGAAGGCCCTTGAAGGAGTGGAAGATAAGGTTTCCACCATCCGTAACCTCGGCACGAAGTGGGATAGACTGGTTGGCTCGATGCCCGGCCGCCTTTGTGCCTCTGCTGAAGTGGAAATATATTTTTCTAAGTTTTTCGACTCACTAACAGGAAATCGAATCCACATCATTCCGGGTGAAGAGAGCACCCTTTAGCTGCCTCGGTTGTGGAGCCCGTGGATTGGTTCTATAGCTCAAAATAAATTATTCTGTAAGACTTCACCAGTGTCGTTGACCGAATCCTTTATGGCTGGCTCTTTATATGACAGTATGTTGTGATTACATAAGGACTTTTCATTTCTAATGATTACGCGGGCTGTTTACGGAAAGAAGAGCACATTACCTCATTTATCTGTCCACCACTAGGAGTGGCTGGCTCTCCAAATACGTGTTGAGTTGACTGGAAAGGAGTGTTTGGGTCATTGAACATTCAGCGCCTACCTGGTATGATACCATTTTAGGTATCCATTATATTATATCCAGTAGCTGATACCAGCGAACATTCAGAGCTTCTGTACTATAGGGTAATCCACGATAAGTTACCACCACATATGGAGCTGATTGCTGAAGACGTTTTAAACAAGAGATGTCTAACGAACCTGTGTCTTGTCCTCAGTACTTAGCACTTTGAAAATCGTTTGGAAAACACATTTTTCATTTCCTTGAAAGGGTAAAATAATTTTTTGCTAGTGGCTTTACGTCGCACCGACACAGATAGGTCTTATGGTGACCAAGGGATAGGCAAGGCCTAGGAGTTGGAAGGAAGCGGCCGTGGCCTTAATTAAGGTACATTTGCCTGGTGTGAAAATGGGAAACCACGGAAAAACCATATTTAGGGCTGCCGACATTGGGATTCGAACCCACTATCTCCCGGATGCAAGCTCACAACCGCGCGCCCCTAACCGCACCGCCAACTCGCCCGGTAAAAGTAAAATTAAAACTCCACTGTTGTCTGAATCTCAATGTGTGTGTGTTTTGAACTCTTTAAGTGCTTCGTACAAACATTGTGACATTTCTAACTATGGAGGTTAGCAAGCAGTTGAAGAATTCAAAACACATTTTGACGTTAGAACAGAACCCAATTAATAATTGTGAATATAAAGGATTGTTTGTGAATAGTTAATTTTATCCTCCCAATAGCAGGAACTAAATACAAGTAGCAAAATAGGTTTTACAAACAATTCTTCAAATTATTGTAACTGTCAGTATTGAGAATAGTACGCAGGTTCATATGCCATTATGTGCTCAAAATGTTAAAGAAATCAATTCTGTAATTGGAGGTAAGTCCTCATGAATAACTATGTATAGTATTTCAAATTGACCTTTGTCATACTGTGACAATGGGTGATTGACTGCAGTGCGATCAGTTACGTTAATTGTCCCACGAGTATTTAATGGAAATGAAAATGTAAGCAACATTCAAGTTTTAAAATATAGAATGAGGGATAGTATTAATATTTCTAAGAACTAAGAAGTCGGGGCTACATGCACAACGACCTGTTAGACAAGGCCGTGTGGCTGACTTACTCAGTACTATACGCGAACCTTTTCTTGATACCAAGTTTTACGGGGATGAGGAGTAAGGAGGGAGCTCTCCCGTTTCCGGTTATACTGCCAACTGAATGGATATGAAATCTGAATTGAATGGATAGTATGATCGATCGATATGAATGTTCTAAACCGTTATTATCTTAAGCCAACAACTGTGTCACACACACATTATATAACATTATATAAGATTTCTCGATAAGAATCTTGTTCCTAGCATGAATTCTATGGTTTGGCTTTGCTGTGTAAACAACAACAGTACTAGTACGTACAGTGTACGCCAGATGTCTCACGGCGATGCATAAGCGATTCCTAGTTTGTGTTCCAAAGGTTGCCAATACGAATCTCGAACATAACCGAGGTCTACCGATTGAGCTCAGGTATCAAGAAAAGGTTCGCGTACTACATATATGATGGTCTGATACAACGTGTATATGAGCCTTAGAGGGTTGGTAGTACTGATAAATAATTCTAAAAAAAATATCGATATCTCGTGCCGTTGTCGTTTTATCAGCTGCTAAAGTTAGCCAATCAGATCGCTTCACGGGCGAATTTAATTGGGATTTGCGAAGTGGTGTTGCTAAATTTGCAAGTGGCCTGCTTGATAGCTATCCTAAAAATCAGCATCAAACACAAACACACCGTGAATTTCAGCCGGGGTTGTACCTTAATTAAGGCCACGCCCGTTTCCTTCCCACTCCTAGGCCTTTCCTATCCCATCGTTGCCATAAGTCCTATCTGTGTCTGTGCGGCGTAATGCAGTTTAAAAATATAAAATGAGTTTCAGCCGTTGTCACCGTAGTGCACTTGATATGGCGCGATCCTGTCAGCTCGGAGGACCGTGTTCAGATCTCTCCCCTGACGAAGTTCGTTTCCTTCCATTGGTGCTCCAAAGCTGATCTTAAGCCACACGTATATTTAGTAACACCGTCTCGCAAAGCCCATTTGAATTCGCCCGCGGAGCGATCTCATTGGCTGATAAGATTGCAACGGCGCGAGATATCAATCAAAATATAGCCTATATATCAGTATGGCCAACCCTGTAACGCTCATATACCCGCTTCACGTTGATTACGACTAGCCTGTAGAAAGTGATAAGTGCAGCCTCATGTGAGCAAGGCCTCGCATAAATCGAGAATACCTTCCAAGAACTATAACAGTATTATTGATTTTATGTCCTATTAATTAATGTGACGGTTCTCGGAGATGCTGAGGCCCGAAATTATGTTCCACTGGAGTTCTTATACGTGCCGGTAAATCTGCCGAAATAAGGCTGGCGTATTTGAGCGGGTTCAACCCCGTTTGAGGGATAATCAGTTTTTGAAGTATGGTCAAGAATCTTGGCACTCTGTCATTGAAGTCCGCATGTTCAAGGTCTCTTGTGGCGCACTCGGTGTTCTCTGACAAAATGAAATTAATTCAGCAATAATCTGTCCTCTAGAATTCTATTTTCGTTGCTAGACAGCAGCACAATCGGAATGTAGACATTGATAGATAGGCCGCCGAGATGGCACCACTTCAGAAGGTCTCCAACTCGGTGCTGAGGCCATACGATTATTATTGTGACGTAACGACGATTGGATTTCGTGTTTCGGTTCTCTAGTTCTTCTACTGAACCTGCGTGCGACTGTTGAACAGTTTGCGTAGCTCCATTGAATTTAGCGGTCTGAACTGAAACCCACGTGAACCAGACTTGGATTTAGTACTTGAACAGTTAGACAGAGGAAAAGAGATCGCCTTCTGCTCCAGGCATATCAGCTCCGCTGATCATATGACTCAACATTCTCATCCTCATGCTGGTCACGTCTTGTCGGGGATTCCCAGATCATGAATAATGGAGTGAGGCTCGCTGCTTTCTCGACTTCGGCGCGAAGGTTTGTGCTATATTGAGGTAACCATTAGCTCAGCTTTCTTTGCGTTACAGGATATTGCAGAGGCAACTTTTCATGTATGAACTGTATGCATTTCGGGGTTGGAGATGAGGTGAGATGAAATTATAAGGATTATCTCAGTGATCGATCACAGTTCGTTTCATATGAAACTGCAAAAAGGTTATCTCCCTATATCCATTGGTGTTCCTCAGGGTTCGGTGCTGGGTCCGATTTTATTTCTAGTATTTGTGAACGATACAGGTTCTCTAAAACTACAAGGACAACTATCTTTTTTGCAGATGTTGGTACTTCTGTTAAAGAACATGAAGTAAAATGCAGTATGATATTAGCTCATTACAAACTTGGCTTGTAAACTATAGAGTAACCATCAATCTTAGCAAGACCAGCTACATAATATTTCACAAGCCAGCTTGTGCAACTCATCTTGAACTTACATTAACATTTTTTTTTTTTGGTCATCCTTTACGAATACTGCAATTTACTAATTTCTAGGTTTAAAAATACATGAAATGCTTGACTGGAACGAGCAAGTTAAACCATATGCAATAAATGACTCCAGCAATTGGAGTGTTTCACAGACTAAGATATAAATTCAGAATAAGTTTTTAAAATCTATTTACATGCTCCCATTGAAAGTCATCTGTTTTACGTGATCTATGTTTGGAGATGTTGCAGTTAGGAACTCATTGAGAAAATGACCATTTTACAAAAAAAGAGCACTAGAAGTACTTTATAGCAGATTTTTGCCACTCCATATGTTGCATGACAGAGCCCTCCATGGCTAAATGGTTAACGTGCTGGCCTTTGGTCAGGGGGGTCCCGGGTTCGATTCCCGACAGGGTCGGGAATTTTAACCATCATTGGTTAATTTCGCTGACACGGGGGCTGGGTGTATGTGTCGTCTTCATCATTTCATCTTCATCACGACGCGCAGGTCGCCTACGGGAGTCAAATCGAAAGACCTGCACCTAGCGAGCCGAACTTGTCCTCGGACACTCCCGGCACTAAAAGCCGTACGCCATTTCATTTATTTCATGACAGAGCCCGAGCTATGATGGTATATAAAATTAAGCATAATTTGGTTCATATAAACACTCTCTGTATCATAAATTCTGACATACACTCATATAACACATGTGGAACTGAGAGAGTCCATACAGAATCTAGTAAGTATGGTTGTACCTCCTTATGGCACTATTGTGTGAAGGTGTATAATGCTCTCCCTAAACATATACAACAGGCAGCAACAATTTCATTATTTAAACAAAAAATAAATAACAAATTGATAGAAGGAAATGAGCAGTACATTTACATTCCGAGCAATGTACAGTGGTCTTACATATTTCAAATGGTATCCTCTTCTCTCAGACTGTACCGTATTTGGAAATAAATTATTATTGTATTGTCAATATTTTGTAAACTCCGCCAATATTTTATCCTTGTATTGCACCGTTAAGAGCCTCGGCTCTGGTAACCTTTCTTGAGTAAATATAAATTAATGGTTTTACGGTCGGATGCAGTTCATATTTTAACTATTTAATGGATATTAAGATATCGTATTCTTATCGCGTTCTTTTGAGCATCTTATTTCATTAATTTATTCCTATGTTATTTAGCGAATGGCTTTTAGTCGGATGACATGTTTGCCAGGTGCAGGTCTTTCTACATGGACGACCTCTGCATCTGGGTGTGAGATGATGATGATGATGATGATGGTAAGAAGAATTTCGTGTGGTTATTTCTAGCCTAGTGCAGCCCTTGTAAGGCAGACCCTCCGATGAGGGTGGGCAGCATCTGCCATGTGCAGGTAACTGCGTGTTATTGTGGTGGAGGATAGTGTTATGTGCTGTGTGTGAGTTGCAGACCCCGGGCCATTGGAATTAACCAATGAAGGTAAAAAATCCCCGACCCGGCCGGAAATCGAACCCGGGACCCTCTGAACCGAAGGCCAGTATGCTGACCATTCAGTCAGCGAGTCGGATGATGATGCTGATGTGGGAAGAGAGTTAAACCCGGTGCCGTCACATAACCTTCTCGTGTCGAATAACACCAAGGAGACTGCCCAAGGCTTAACGTCTCTATCCGACGGAAGAATAAAATCACCAGCTCCATGTGGACACTGTGAACAGGTTTAGAGTTCAATCCAGGCTCTTGGCGCTCACTCTACTGATTAGAAATGGTATACCACCACCTCTCGTACCTTGCCGTCCAACATTCTCATAGTGGCATTACTTTTCTCACTAACGGGACTCGAACCAGCTAACCACGGTGTCACACCATAAAGATTTGATGTGTAAACCATCATGGCTACCAGGCGGGCATTTCTTCCTATAAATCAGAGCGAATACAGAACCTTCAATGTCGTACATATTTTGTTTGTTGTGTCCTCAGCCCGAAGGCTGATTGGAACCCTCAACAGATCCACCATCAGCTGTTAAAAATAGCCTGGGTGACGCCGGTGGTGGTGGTAGTGGTGATTTTTGTTTTAAGAGGAAGTACAACTAGGTAATCATCCTCTTTGAACAAATTAAGTGGAAAAGAAATGTAAAACAAAATTACTTATTCAACGAAGGAATTTGGAAACGAAGTACAAAATAAAACAACAAATTGTTGAATTAAGCCGAAAAATTACTAACGAATCAAAAAGGAACTGCGTTGCCTTAGAAGGCAACCATCCTCTATATAACACTAATCAGAGAGAAAAAAATGGAAGGGATCCGACACACGAAAAACTTCTTAAAACAATAATCACCACCACCACCACCCCATCTGAAGAAGCGTACTAGGGAAATGAGGAGCGAGGTAATTTCCCATTGCTTTCCTACCGAGCCAGGTGTTGTTGATGTTACACATCAGTCTGCGAACCCCACTGAAATGCGTGCACCAGTCGACGCAATGGGCAACACCCTCACACCATTCATCACAGGGACTGGCTGCCTAAGAAGTGGCATTACATTCAAAGAAACCGCGAGTACGCTACTGGCTTTTCTCTTTCTCATTGATTGCGTGGTTGTGGTGATGTCAGCTTATGATCTTGCACAGCTCATTGTTAAAACAAGAAAGGACACTTTTCCCTTTTCGAAAAATCACATGATCATAAATATGTTTCCCGGTCATGGCCATCCATCAACGGCTTCTAATTTCAGATGGCAACCAGCTTTAAGACATAGCCTGCACGGTTGCTATGGTTACAATTCCGTCACACATTTTGTCATGTCCCGTACACAAATGAAATGTAATGTCGTATGGCTTTTAGTGCCGGGATATCCCAGGAAGGGTTCGGCTCGCCAGGTGCAGGTCTTTCTATTTGACACCCGTAGGTGACCTGCGCGTCGTGATGAGGATGAAATGATGAAGACAACACATCCACCCAACCCCCGTGCCATTGGAATTAACCAATTAAGGTTAAAATCCCCGACCCGGCCGGGAATCGAACCCGGGACCCTCTGAACCGAAGGCCAGTACGCTGATCGTTCAGCCAACGAGTCGGACACGTACACAAATATTCAGATAAGACATATGTGAACAATCAATTACGTTGTTCATATACGCTTTCCCCTCTAAATCCAGTGTTAAAGAACTAAAATACTGTACAGTAATTGTTTTGGTATTCTGTGGTGGTGACTATTGTTGTAAGGACAGGTAAAATTAGACAGCTATCCCCTCTTAAACTCTAACCCGAGTAGCAGGAGAAGAGGTCCAGCCATCGAAAAATGAAAGTATCCGCAAAAAGCGGCAGGGCTACGAAAGGCGTGAAATTATACATCGTTGGCCTTGCAACCCTAATACCGAAGGGTTGGAACTGGTGGTGGTGGTGGTGGTGATTATTGTTTTAAGCGGTGGGTCGGAAGAGAACATGAGTTGCCCAAGGGAGATAGCATAGAATGGCTTGAGAAACCTGGCTCAGCTAAAGGCACCCTGGCCATCACACCACTCCCCCTGTGGGTAGGGGCGGTAGAAATAACACCCACGGTATCCCCTGCCTGTCGTAAGAAGCGACTAAAAGGGGCCCCATGGCTCTCAACTTGGGAGCGTGGGTTGGCGACCACGGGACCCTCAGCTGAGTCCTGGTATTGCTTCCAATTACTTGTGCCAGGCTCCTCACTTTAATACATCCTATCCGACCTCCCTTGGTCAACTCTTGTTCTTTTCCTACTTCGACGGTATTAGAGCACTCGAGGCCCAGAGAGTCTTTCATTTTCACGCCCTTCGTGGCCCTTGTCTTTCTTTGGTCGATACCTTCATTTTTCGAAATGTTGGAATTCTCTCGATTAGTGTTACATAGAGGATGGTTGTAGTAGTTGTACTTCCTCTTAAAACAATAATCACCACCACCACCACCATCACACCACGTTCATGAAGTGTAAGCCTCTAGCGGGACAAGTATCCGCAGGTATTGAAAGAGCTTCAATGCATATTACCGTTAATAATAATGATAATAATAATAATAATAATAATAATAATAATAATAATAATTGTAATAATAATAATGTTGTAGATAAGACACCGAAGAGTCGGAAATTTGTCTCGCAGGAATTCTCTAAAGTGTCTTGAAGCCAGCGACACATAGTCCTCAGATGAACTTAGTTAGAATCGAACCCATTGTCTTGGACACAGAAAGTTCACCGTCTTCGCCACAGACCTTTAAATTTTTCAGCCTCAGTGTTTTTTTTATTGTATGCTGTATTTCCTCGCATTCAGTTCACAAGTAATTTAATGTTTTTTTCTCTGGAGGCAGGTTATTTTACCTCTGAATGTAACTTCCCACTGTTGGTCATTGGCTGTGTGTCGTGCTGCACGTGACTTCTGACGTCAGTCGAGGACGTGATGTACCCGTACTGGAAGGTCAAGGTATTTTCTCACACGGCCTGAGTATTAAACATTTCACTTCTCAATTCACTGCCTTAATTGCAGTTATTAATTCTAAATGGCAAAGCATTCTGCTGTTGGATCATCAGGATCAACAGTTTTTTGCAGACGAAACTGCCCAAGCTTATGACGACAAAAACTGCAGTTCTATTGATAGTGTGTTAATTTATTTAATTTTTACAATAATTGTAATTGGATTTACGTGCACCGACACAAATAGGTTTTATGGCGACGATGGGATAGGTAAGGGATAGGAGTTGGAAGGAAGCGGCCCAGGCTTTAATTAAGATACAACCCCAGCATCTGCCTGGTGTAAAAATGGGAAACCATCCTCAGGGCTGCTGACAGTGGGGTTCGAACGTATTGAAATAACTGTGGGTTTCGCTTTCCTGTGGAATCTTTATATGGTAGTTACGGTGCTAATCGTAACTATTAATGTTCATCCATAAATAGTTGTAGTGTAAAAAAATATTCATTTTAATTGAAGCTTATTTTAATGTTGTAAACATTTCTTAGCTGACAAACTAGGGGTCCCTATACTCAAAAACGTAAAATTAAGCAATTTTCTCAATTGTACCGAAAGTTGAGGGGCTAAAGGGCCCGTAAAGGTTACAGATTGTGAGCCTTGCGTAGCTCTATCAAACTAAAAAAAAAAATTAAAAAAAAATTCGAAAATCACTTCCGGCCTAAATGCAGTTCCAGAAAAACAGCCTAAAATCGCTTGTTTCTTTACTCGTTTTTTGTTTGATTCAAATCCTAGCCAAATTAACTTATTTACATAATGTGTTCCTTAGTTCAATACCTTGAGGCCTTTTTTGATTTTTTGAAAAATGTCCACACCGAATGTAGTTATAAGGGCTTAAGCGAAACTCTGCATTGACTCACATTAGCGCTCATAGTGGCGCTTAAGTGAAACAATCCATTGACTCTCATTAGCGCTCGTAGTGTTCGACTCGTTGGCTGGCCTTCGGTTCACAGGGTCCCGGGTTCGATTCCCGGCCAGGTCGGAGATTTTAACCTTTATTGGTTAATTTCAATGGCCCAGGGGCTGGGTGTTTGTGCTGTCCCTCACATCCCTGCAACTCACACACCACACATAACACTATCCTCCACCACAGTTACCTACACATAGCAGATGCCGCCCACCCGCATCGGAGGGTCTGTCTTACAAGGGCTGCACACGGCTAGAAATAGCCACACGAAATTATTATTAGCGCTCGTAGTGGTAGAAAAAAGCAAACTGCTAATCTAATCGCCTCTGTGGATCAGTGGTAGTGTGTCGGCCTCCCGATCCCAAGATAGCGGGTTCAAACTCGGCAAAGGTAGTCGGACTTTTTGAAGGGCGGAAGAAAGTCCAGTCGTCACTCCATGTCGTACGATGTCGGCATGTAAAAGATCTCTGGTGACACATTTGGTGTTTATCCGACAAAATTCATTAAATCTCAGCCATAGACGCTCAAGAGAGCGGTCTGCCATCTAGGAGGCCTAGAGTAAAACAGAACGTCGAAATTGACGAGCAGACAGCCAGATGGCGTCAAATGGAAATGTCCGCACACAGTAGCTGAAGCCATACGATTATTATTATTATTATTATTATTATTATTATTATTATTATTATTATTATTATTATTATTATTATTATCGCCCGGATAACGATGATTAAGAGAAGGGTTGTATTTTTTAGGAATAAATAAAGAATATATTCTCATACTTTACTATATTTTATTTACCTAAAATTCGTAGCTCATATTCCTAGGATGTTTTCAACTTTGAGTTGCTTGCCTGAAGGGCTAGAACTCTGGATTTGTTTTGTGCTACTTGTTTACGCTGCACTAACACATCGAAGATTTTCGATGACGGGAGGATGGGAAAAGGCTAGGGTGGGAAGGTGGGAGCCGTGTCCTTAATTAAGGCATAACCCCAGCATTTGCCTGTTGTGAAAACTATCTTCAGGGCTACCGATGGTGGGATTCGAACCCAAGCTCACAGCTATGTGACTCTAACCGGACGGCCAACTCGCTCGGTAGCTTATGTATAAACATTAGCTGTAAATAATCTCAAAAATAGTAATAGTTTCCAAGAGGGAACTTTAATTTCTTGCTTTCGATTGGAAACTTTCAATAAATTCAGGTTACTCAGTCGTAAAACACCAGTGTCTCGTTCCAATGCGGCATTGCGCTCGCCAGTTGGAATATCGCACTCTTCTCCAAGACACTGGCCGGCTAGTATTACACCGTTGTAACACCTTATAAGCTATCTGTGGCAGGCTGAATACAAGTTTCCTCATGGGAAAGTTTTGATTGTGAAAGCCTAGGAGGGCATATATAGCAAGTGGGGATATCTCCCCTAATACTGTACATCGTCAGTGTATCGGAAGTGATAGAAGTCATCCATTGCTAGGATTACACGCATACACATCATTCAATTTCAACTTAAGCGTTTCCATCTCCGGTAGTTGTTCATGAGAGCCTTTTACGACTCCGTTGAGATATCCTGTGAGCTAAACTTGTCGTGGTGACTTTAGACTTTAAACCTGCACCGGCTTGTGCATTTTTAAATCCCACAAACACTCGCAAGGGGCTATCTCCCGCCCGTCACTTTTTGTTTATTTTTATGGGTTCTTATCTACTTCTCCGCGTAAATGATGGTAGTTTGCATTGGGGGACTCTATAAATAATTTAAAATGTGCATTTTTGAGCAAGAAAACTAAATTTGTTCTGGCTGATTTCCGACAAAAGAGTAGCGTTACAAAAATGTTGCAATGTTTGGGCTGGGAAGACTTGGGAGAAAGGGGACGAGCTGCTCGACTAAGTGGTATGTTCTGAACTGTCAGTGGAGAGATGGCGTGGAGTGACATTAGTAGACGAATCATTCTGAGTGGTGTCTTTAAGAGTAGAAAAGATCACAATATGAAGATAAAGTTGCAATTCAAGAGGACAAATTGGGACAAATATTCGTTTATAGGAAGGGGACTTGGGGATTGGAATGACTTACCGAGGGAGATGTTCAGTAAATTTCCAATTTCTTTGCAATCATTTAAGAAAAGGCCAGATAGGGAATCTGCCACCTAGGCGACTGCCCTGGCGTCAGTAGCACCACATCTCAAAGGATCGAAGTTTTTTGTGGTATTCTCTGTTAGGGTCCAAGTCTCGGCACCATAAAGTAAGAGAGAAAATACATAGCACCGAAGTAGATGGAGACGGAGATTGTTACAGAGAAGTTTGCTCATTCTCTTGAATGCAGTTCTTGCCTGTTCAATCAGGGACCAAATTTCAACAGCATTGTTCCATCTGTGATCAAGTACGCTACCGAGATAGTTAAAGCATTGGACTTGCTCCAGTGATGTGCCTGCTATTAACAGGTTGAATGACATGTTTGCTTATGACAATTACGTTGGCCCTTTTCGTTTTTAAACTCAAATCTGCTGCAGCATTTATTAGTCAGTAACATGCGTATGTTTCCATAGTTACGAACTGATGCTGTCAACAATGGATACATTAGTTGAGAAGTTACCATGGTAATTTAATGTTCGTTGGAGTGTATTGCTATTTGCGAGTGTTGGTCATTAAGTTAGGAAAATCCATATGCCTTGCTACGACATGTTGCCCACCAAAGACTGGAAACAGTACAGGCGTGTCCGGGGCAACTATATAAAAGATCCTAGCTTATGGTAAATACAAGAAAATTTATTTTTTTCTCAGCTCTGCTTTTCAAATCTTTCGTTAAGGGGAGTCGGAATCTTAAAAATAGAGAATTACCTGGTAGACAATGTTCGATCTTCGTCCTGCTCAATAATTTCATATTTCATTTTAATGTTGGTATATTATTTGTTAACTTTTTATAGCGTAAACGTTTTAAAAAATTAGAAAAAAACACTTTGTTTTTCATTTACTGCTGTCCAGACTGTTATAACTGTAACATATTCATATTTTCCCTTTTACATGAAAAATAAGTGATAGTCCTCTTAAATACTTTCTAGTAAAATATTCTCTAACAAGCTCAAATTTGAGAATACAGTTATTCTTAATTGCCAGTAACCTACACTGCAAATAAAATACCAAGTTATATTTACTCAAATTATCAGAAATTCTTAGCTTTTCCAAAAATCGACACCCCCCCCCCCTTCCTATTATAAAAAAGGTTCTACATTTATATGCCAAATTACAGGTATATACCATAAATGGACAATCGTTTTCACTTTCGTCAAAACCGATGTCTCTGATTACTATGATAGTTTAATATACGCCTGTTTGAAATTAATACATACGTTTGAGTTCGTAAATACTAAAAACTTGGAAAATATAACATGGATGGTAAATTATTCTACCAGTGAAACACGTTTCTGATGATTACCAAGTTATAATTAAAATTGTTCCATTTCCATGTGGCTCTATTGGAACTTCTCTATTTCTCAAGCCAACTAATGTAGAACGCTTTGTTTTCCACGAATTTATAGAGGAAGCTTCATTGCTTATGTTGTTATATACCAAGTATGACTGTCTAGTGTGCAGTACTTGATAGCAGTTAAATGATTCATTGTAGGAGTGCTGTTTTCATAACGAATTACTTTGAACATTGCTTCTTGCATTCCATTCTCTGACAAACTACCGAGCGTAAAATATTTCAATTTTCATCAGCTTCGTAGCACCATAACGAAAATGCACCGAATCAAAAGCGTCGACAAATCTTTCTCATTGTTTGAATCTCAGAGATTTTTGTAATACAGTATTTGTTTCCTTCAGACATGGATTTAAGTAAAAGGAAACTATAAATCTTGTTCAAACTATAGGAACACTTAATTCAGTTTCCAGATCAACTTATATATGGTTAGGAGCATGAGTAGGAACGCATAATAGGACACACAAATTTACAGGCCAGCATCGGCAGTAGGAAGGATGTAATGACAAACATGAAAGCACAGAAGACAAGAATAAGCTGAGCATTACTTAGTTGTGGTTCCGTGTTCTTACAAGAGATGCCAAACAATTCATTTAACTTATGAGAGATGTAGGGAATCATCATTTTCCCACTTGTTCCGCACGATTGTGCGACTGACGGAGAGCTTTTGCAATCTGGACTGCAATGTGATTGGCTAGCAAATGCCAGGCATAGAGTTTGTCGATATAAAAGTAAAACCAAAATTCGCAGTGTGTAATGCGTTGTCTATCTGTGTCTCTTCAAGGAAAACAACTGTTTAAAAATGTTCCACACACATGCGTAATGTTGAGAGATGGCCTTCTAGAAACAGATCAAATGGAATGTTTCTATGAATCTTTTCAGTTATGCTAAACAATTGTGAGCAGTATAATTTGTTGCCGTTATTTGGCATTCCACCCCCAGAGAATTTGTTGCGAGCCATTTCCATTTTACTTTTGTGTCAAATTATGGGAAAATTGCTTCTTTTTTTTTCTATTTGCTTTACGTCGCACCGACAGATATGTCTTACGGCGACGATGGGATGGGAAAGGCCTAGGAATTGGAAGGAAGCGGCCGTGGCCTTAATTAAGGTACATTTGCCTGGTATGAAAATGGAAAACCATCTTCAGGGCTGCCGACAGTGGGGCTCGAACCCACTATCTCCCGATTACTGGATACTGGCCGCACTTAAGCGACTGCAGCTATCGAGCTCGGTAGGGGGGGGGGGGGGGGAAATTGCTGAATAAACACGTAGCACCTTTCCAGAACGCTTATGGCAGAAAATGTTTTTAAAAGTTTTTTTCCACGCCGTATTCTCATCCCAAAATATACTTTTAAAGAGAATATTCAACAAAAATCCACAGTTCTATCCCTTCAGATAAGCAACTCAGTGTTGAAAATATTCTAGGGATAGGCCTATGGGCTACGAATTTTAGGTAAATAAAATATGATAACATATAAGGATATATTCATTGTTTATTGATACAAATTACAATCCTCTTCGCAATCATCGTTATATGGTCGATTAGATAAGCAGTTTGCCTTTTTCTACCACTACGAGCGGCAGTGTGAGTGAATGCATTGTTTCATTTAAGCACAACTGCGAGCGCTAATGTGAGTCAATGCAGATTTTCACTTAAGCACTTATAACGACATTCAGTGTGGACATTTTTCAAAAAGTCAAAAAATACCTGAGTGTATTGAACCAAGGAACACATTACATAAAGTATGATAAAAATAAGTTAATTGGGCTAGAGTTTGAATCAAAAAGAAAGCGAGTAAAGGAACAAGCAATTTTAGACAGTTTTTCCGGAACTGCATTTACGCCAGAAGTGATTTTCGAAATTAATATTTGTAGTTTGATAGAACTGTCCAAGACTCACAGTCTGAAACCTCTCCGGGCCCTTTAGCCCTTCTACTTTCGGCACAATAGAAGAAATTGCTTAATTTTACGTTTTTCATGTTAGTGGGTCCCCTACTTTGTTCGCTAAGAAATTTAACATTAAAAGGTTTCTGGGTGGGAAAGGGTTACAGTATATTACGTGGTTTGAACACTGGAGCGAGAGGATATTCCAACTCCCCTTAAGTTTGTTGATATTCAGTTACTGACGTTCTTGTATCCTTCATTTAAGGGCTAAGAACATAGCGGTCATTAGCCCCTGTGAACGTGCTATCCATGTAAATCCTGCATCCTAATCCATGGACAGACCAAGAACAGCGCGTTATCCTTTGCGGAGGTGAGACTCCTTATTCTGCTACTATTATTCAACCAAGTTAGATCAGATCGATTAAGAGTTGATCACGTTGTTCAGTAGCTGTGGAGTCTGAATACAAATGGGTTTGAATTCCACTGTTACCCTCGCGCCAGTGATCAAACGTGTGATGAAGACTGCACTGTTAGGAAGATCAGTGTAAGATTTGTAAGATCGGTATCAGAGGGATCTCAGCTGTTTCAGTGATTGCTGACATTAAGGACGGGCAAACCTACACTGCTGCATAGTGCCGCTGTACGCGTGTAAATGCAATATGCTGTCGTATTCTCGCTGGGCGACAGAAGTTCTTCAAGTCATGCTATAATCATTACACATCCGTAATTTAATAATAATAATAATAATAATAATAATAATAATAATAATAATAATAATAATAATAATAATAATAATTCAAGCAGGATTTAGAAAGGGAAGATCATGTTCAGAACAAATTTTAAATCTAAAAACATGATAGCTATGAGGAAGATCAGAAACTCTAAATTTCTAATCACTTTTGTAGACATTAAAAAGGCCTATGATTCAGTTGGTAGAAATGCTCTACTTGATATTTTAAATGAATTTGGACTTGATAATAAAACAATTGATTATCGTCGCCATAAGACCTATCTGTGTCGGTGCGACGTAAAGCCCCTAGAAAAAAAAAAAGAAAAAAAAGAAAAGAAAGAAAAATTGAAATAATTAAAGCAACATTAACAAACACAACATCCAAAGTAACATTTTTGGGAGAACTCAAAAAACCATTTGAAATAAGATCAGGTGTACGACAGGGAGATGGTTTGTCACCTCTGCTCTTCAATTGTGCATTAGAGAAGGTAGTTCGAGAATTGAGGAAAGCCATCAATACTAAAGGTGTTCAACTAGGAAGAAATCCAAATCAGATCATTATAGAATGTTTAGCTTTCGCAGATGGCATGGCGTTAATTACAGACTCATGAGATAATCCTCAGAAACAAATACGAGAATTACAGAAACAAGCGGCCAAAATAGGGTTGCAAATATCATTTGAAAAAAAAAGTTCATGGCAGACATCATTAATGTTCCTCAAAATATCACAATTAACAATAACGTATCTCGGACAAATTGCTTTGAATACCTGGGAGAATGCATAACAAACAACACAAAAGAAAAGGTAGCTATAGATATAAGAATAGATAAAATGGAAATGATGTTTCACATGACAAAAAATATATACAATAAGCGTCTATCCTGGAACTTGAAATTAAGACATTATCGAACAGTAGCCCGGCCAGAAATTTTATATGCTGCAGAAACTTTCAAACTTATAAGAATTTGGGATCTTGAAATATTAGAAAACGTTAAAAGAATTTTGAGAATGATACTGTGACCTATATGAAACAACAATGCCGAATTTAGACTACGATCAAACAGTTTAATAGTTGATAAACTGGCAACTGAAATGAAGAAAAGAAGACTCCAGTTTTTTGGACACATTTATAGAATGAACTAGCTGATGTACCCGTGCTTCGCTGCGGGATTCTCAGAACGACTGACTTTGTAGTTTTCCTAACTGAAGTCAACATAAATCATTATTAAAAAGTCAGGAAAACAGCGATTAAAAGCAATGTTATCATATAAAATACTCGAACAAATGAAGAACCGCACGTTTTCTCACTTTTAACGAACAGTACTACGGTGCCGATCTAACAATCCGAAGTTCTAGAACTGGAATGACGAGGCCGCAGACAGCCGTGAACACTCCTCTGCCATTATTCCGCTAAATACGGACACTGCTCATTCCAGTCAGTGCCTCAGAGTAGTAATTAAATAGCTCGAATGCTGTGGTGAACCAGTGTATTACGTGCCAGTAGTATCAGAAAATTTATGAACCAGAGGAATGGCATGCTAAAGAAGAAAGTTATCTAACTCCCAGCTACTTCCCGCCAATATTCAGGCAAGCTGTTACACTCGGTACGACCGGGCGAGTTGGCCGTGCGGTTCCGAGCGCGCACCTGTGAGCTTGCATCCGGGAGATAGTGGATTCGAACCCCATTGTCGGCAGCCCTGAAGATGATAAATTTCGTGGTTTCTCATTTCCACAAAGGGAAAATGCTGGGGCTGTACCTTAATTAAGGCCAAGGCCGCTTCCTTCACACTCCTAGCCCTTTCCTATCCCATTATCACCATAAGACCTATCTGTGTCGGTGCGACGTAAGGCAAATTAAAATACAGTAAATACTCGGTACGCAGCAGTAATCCTGTCTATCGGAGATGAGTGGCAACAGAAGACACAAAGCACATCCAAACAAACAGTGGTCAATGTAATGTAATTGATCAATTTTTGTTTTTTTAAGCTTTCTATATGTAGGCCTTCACATTTAGTTTTCTGTCCACTCTGTGATATTAGGGCGTCTTATAAAATTATTTATAGGGTAGACTGTAGTTCCGTATTCTCCAACTTTAAATCCTGTTTACACATTTTCTCGTGACTCGACGCTGATATGGACTTAGTAACAAAAATCCAAATTCATGAATATCTCTGTGATCATAGCCGGTGCGGCAACAATGTATAAGACATGAATGATCATAAATTTAGTAGTATGTAATTTTATTTACGTAGTATTTATTGATACGACCACTAATAACATAAATATTTGATAATTAAATTTTAGGCCTTCCCCTAAACTACCATTTCACTCAGCGTGAATAAAATTATTTAAGGCCTAGATTGTAACGACTTATTCTCCGACTTTGCATACCGATTTTCATTAAATTCTCTTCAGCCACTTTCTCGTGATGCGTGTACATACATACATACATACATACATACAGACAGACAGACAGACAGACAGACAGACAGACAGACAGACAGACAGACAGACAGACAGACAGACAGACAGACAGAAATGACAGAAAATTTAAAAAAAATGCATTTCCTTGTTACTGTGGACACGACTGATACAGAAATACCATCCTTTTAAAATTCTGAGCAATGTACAGACAAAACTCTTCATTTGATATATAGATGTATATATAGAGAAATAACAATAGGCTAACTAAACAAATCTTCAACCTATTAAGCAGTTACAAATCCGAGCCAACGTGTTTGAAAAGGATATGAAAAACGCTGGAATAAAAGTAGGTACGATAGGACACAGAACACGTTTCAGAGAAATAACACGAAAGGCAGGATTTCAGGAGGGAAAGAAATTAACGACCGGGAGAAAATGGACTCAAGAGGAAAAGGAACAACATTCTCAGAAATGAAGGAAGTTTGGAAACGAAGAAAGTTAAATGCAAAGAAAACCAAAGTTGATTTATCGTACCCTCAAAAGGGTTATTAGAAGAAGAGGAAAACAAAAACGAAGAAGAATATTATATACCTTAATATGTTTCTTCAGTTTCTTCCAGTTATTTCTAAGATCATTGTAGCAAGTTGAATTTTGAAAGGGATTTAAAGCGTGATGTCCTTGATATTGTTATGAATAAAATACCATCTGTTTTATCGGTATAATATATTTCAGAGTGACCCAGTAAATGCACAAACACACAATTGTGTTCAACCATGAATGGCCATACTCACTAACAGCAGTGAGTCCCGGCTCGTTGGTAGCCCTTCACAGGCCTTTCACTTGCGCAAACTAGTCCGTCACTCCGTACAGCAGCTGCGTGCAGAGAGGTAGGTTTGAACACAGGACTGCTGGCTACACAACACACGATAACTGTTCCTTGGTTCGGATCCAGAGACAGTCCAGTAATTCACACAGTCAAACACAGTGAACAACTAAACAGCAACAACTCAACAGTGTTAAACATCAGGACAATACTCCTCACAACAACGACAGTTAACACTGTTCGAATTACACTCACGATAGCTGCTCCATTCACTGACTACGGCGGTCCTCAGTCCGCGGAAGTAGCCTACACAAACACGTACAGTACTTTAAGACAGTACACACAGTACTGTATTTCGTTCCGTACCCGACGATACCCTTACTCGGATGGGATAAGTACTGACAGCAGCCGCTCCAGTCCTCCAGGTACTCACCGGACACTCCGCGACGCAACCACCACTCCTCGTTCAGACACTAGTGACAGCCAACACCGCTGTCACCCTCAGCTCAATCACCGAACCCCGACACACGGAGTCCAACTCCAACACTGACTAACTGTTCGCGGCTACTCTCCTTTTCATAGCTCGGGTGATGTGTACCGGAATATTCGCGATGTGGCTAGAGACGGAACATTCTCGCTGCACCTTACAGAAACGCACGGGGAAGACGAAGAGAACAATACATGGAAAGGCCGGCTGGCAGCTCCCTGGTTGTCTGACTCACATGTCCCTTCCAGGAAGTACCGAAAGGGGCTACCACAGGGCTGGCACGTAACAATATCACCCATTTTTCACCCGAAAATCCTGCCCGGCTGTCATCGAACAATGGGTCATCTGGGTGAAAAGTTGGCAGCTAAGACATTATGCTCACACATCTCCCCTCCTCGCCCCCTCTCTCACTAGTGAAGGTAATATATACAATATAGGTACTTTCGCCGTAAGAGGTTTTTACCATCATCAGGCATTAGCAACTTTTAAAATTCTTAACTTGTGGTTCTCATATACCAACTGCACGATATCTCTTGGGAACCTTCTTAAAGACTGGCGAGTAACCCATCCCAATTCTATGTCGGGAAAGAACATTGCTGTTGAAATATTTTAAACCGCCACACAACGTCAGTTCGCGGGCGCAGTATTAGTTGTTAATAGGAAATATTGTGCACAAGAGAACAATGGAGAACTTATTAGCGCGCGTGCCAGTAGTGACTGGTAAAAATAATGATAAATGGCACGCGCAGGAAAGTAGTATATTAATATATTTTTAAATTATTCAGCTCAATGGAAACTTCTCAAACAAAGATCGTTCTTTTTGAGATACATTTTTCACCGGGCAAGTTGGTCGTGCGATTGGGGTTGCGCAAGTTTGAGCTTGCATCCGGGAGATAGTGGGATTGAACCCCACTGTCAGCAGCCCTGAAGATGGTTTTCCGTGGTTTCCCATTTTCGCACCAGGCAAATGCTAGGGCTGTACCTTAATTAAGGCCATGGCCGCTTCCTTCGCACTCCTAGGATTTTCCTATCCCATCGTCGCCATAAGACCTATCTGTGTCGGTGAGACGTAAAACAAAATTTTAAAAAAGTACATTTTCACCGAATGATATTTCCAGTTTTCCGCAAACGAAACAGCTCTCTGCATTGAGGTTCCAGATTTGTCAAAATATAAGCAATTTCTGTCTAAACTGTAGTTAATTTGAAGCCATTTCATGAATGAGAACCAAACTCTTCAGCTTTTCTCAAACTCCTTCTCTGCTCTACAGTATATCTGTGGAGGGCATCATAATTCCTGTATCTTTAACTTCCCGATGACTCTTGGTAGACTTCTTGCTGATGTGGATAGAATTTGTTGAGCATTCTCCAAGACTAACCAGGAACTCGTCCCAATTCTGTGTCGGGAAAGAACAATGTTGTTGACTATTTTAAACCGTCACACAACGCCTAGTTTGCGTCCGCAATATTAGCTGGTAGTGGGAGAAGATTGACAGGGCAAGGTTGAGAATTCTTTTGATCAATAATAATATACTAATTATAATAATAATTTTATTATCATCAACGATATCAAGCTTTCCCAATCTCAAAGTGGGTTAGGTTTCTGCTACGACTAGGTGCTCATAACGAGGAAACAGTTATTCTTAAGGGTATTTCCTTGAAGGGATGAAGGAATAAAAATAACTTAAGTCGGCTTTAGGCGGCACTAAGGACTTGGAATGGAGAAGTATAATAGATTCATGATGCAGTGTTAAATGTGTAAGTAATCCTCTTTGTTTACGCTTTTAGTTCTTTGTTCTTTACTGCCTCGAAGGCCGCATTTCCACTGTTAATGTAATGAGCCATTACAGCCTGTTTAACGCCCATGGTTAAGAAAGTAGCCGTGGTCTTCCCCACAAACAAACCTTGACTCGAAACTTCCGTTATCCTGCCACAGGACGCCATGTTTTCTCTCTGTTCCCTCGCTGCGAGAACTGTTGACGAAAGAGGGCATAAGTGACGAGGATGTAGAGAATTTGTTCTCTCAACACAATTTGTTTTACTCAAAATTTTCTTTCACTAAAGTGTAAAATTACGTAGTCGAGGATGGTTAAGTTTAAAACAGACGTGTTTCCTTTTTAGTTCCCTTATGCAAATATTCCTCCTTTACAATTGATTTTTTAGGCTTGATTTTATATTTGCTCCTTAATTTTGTGTGATTGTCGCACAGAATTTCTTTGAGAATATATGTTTGTGTAACTATTATTCAAGGTTGAAATGTTGCGGAAATCACATAGAGTAATGTTAAATTCAAGAACCAAAAATAACGGAAACCAAATCGAGAACTCCGACAATTTCGACATCGGTCGAAATAATCTAGGCAGACGGTGAATGTTCAGTTCAGTTTGTTTCTTCATCGTCGGATGTTACAGTGACCAGAAAAAAGAAAGGAAAGAAGTAATACTATACGTATATTTATTGTCTTGTGCTGGGTTCTTATACTCGTATATATAGAGTAGTTCACTCATTGTGCGCACAATACATATATATTTAAAGGGTATTAAGTCAAATATTATTTCACTATAGGCTTAACTCAGTTTTATGAGTTTTCATTGTTTATGTCGGAAACATTTTCCGCAGGTATGTCAGTAAAAAAAAATAAAATAAAAAAAATGTTCAAACGGACCAAAATATGGTTCCCAGTACGGCATTGCATCATCAGTTGGATACCGTACCTCACCTTCTCAAGACACTGGCCAGCCAGTACGTCGCTAGCGACGCCACTGCAAGCTATCATTTGAAAAGCCCATGCCACACTGGGGCGAAAATCTGGTATTTTTGACGATTGAGTTTCCTACATTTTATTATCATGTTCAGTGTTTGTTTCCTACACTTTTGTTATGTACACTTGAAAACATGCTGAAAGTATGTGCAAAATACTTTTACAGGGTCACTCATATAAACTCAGACCGAACGCACGGTGTTCGTACTCTCCGCTAAGGCAGCTGCCTCAGCCGAACTTATGTCACGTGCGGCCGCCCTGCTTTATGCATGTATGCAATCTTATATGAAATTTTATGTTATAAAAGTTGCTGGAAGTGTCGTCCTTCCTGGGTTATACAGGCATTGTATTTGGTAACCACATTCTGACGCAAGTGAGTTCTGCCAGTGTAATGTTTCTGATTTCATTCGTAATGTTTTCTTTCAGTTCCTTCAATGTGTGAGGATTGTTCTATACATTTTTTTCTTTCAGTTTACCCCACAAGTAAAAATCACACACTGTTAGATCTGGAGAATGAGGGGGAAATAGACCAGCACTGATCACTCTGCAAACATTTCCGAGACTGTAAGAAGGGAGGAATCTTCTGCTGTATGAGCAGGGGCTGTATCTAGTGGAAACCATCCACGCGACGTTTCTTTTTCCGTTAACTGATGGAAGATGTCATCTTGGTATCTCCCTGCATTTACTGTCGTCTCGAAAAAGTAGGCCCAATTATTCGTCTTGCACTAACAGCAAACCAAACACCAGTCTTTCTATCGTAATGAGGGACTTCATAAACACCATTAGGATTGTCTGCACACCAGTGGCAAGAGTTATGACTGTTCACACGACCATTAAGATGAAACCAGAACTTTCACATACGAAAATACGGTGGTGCAATGATAACTGTTTCACCATGTCAGCAGATGAGATTCAGACTGGCGACTGAAGCTTTCCGGGTCGAACACGTGCAGGCTGCTTGCAAGGTCAAGAACTATGCACCCGCCTCCCATACTGCAGTTTCCGTAACGCAGAGTACGAACACCATGGGTTCGGTCTGAGTTTATATGAGAGACCCTGTGCTATCTCCCCATAATTCCTCCCCCCCCCCCATTCAACTAGGGGTATTATAGAAATTCGTAGCCTAGCTTTCTTTCCATAGTGCCTTCTGCTTAAATACCAACTTTCATGTCAATCACTCCAGTAGATTTGGAGTGTTTCATCAGCAAACGGTTCAACAAAAGTGAAATAATAATAATTATTATTATTATAATTATAATAATAATATTATTATTATTATTATTATTATTATTATTATTATTATTATTATTATTATTATTATTATTATTATTATTATTATTATTATTATTAATGATAGGTGAGTAACATTGCGGATAGTTCACATTATGACATCGTCAGCCTGTACATGTGAGTCACACTATTCCCGTTATGGTAATGAGTTCTCCCTATCATTTCGCGTTTCGCATATTCGGCATTGGATTGTGGTATTCATCTGAGATTACTCATTTCATATCCGTGGCTCAGTATGTTTCTCCTACTCATTTCCATGAGATGTGACATCTTTGTTTCACCTGTATCTGGAGGTGTCACAACTAAATGAAGAACTGTCTGCCATACCTGAGGCAGTCCGGGTATCTGATAGGTTACACATAGCAACCAGAGGTTATTACTGTCACGCCACCTAATGAGGTGTGGAGACATTTAGTTGCGGGGAGAGGAAAATAATACATTCGTCGACCTACGCAATTCAGATGGAGTGAGCAACTGCTGGGACCCCGCACAATATTGTGATCGAACATGCAGCGGTTTAGCTCACTCGTTCCATGAAATATTGCTGTATTTCAATAAATATACTATCTGTTTAACGTCCCTCCTCAACTACTGTTTGTCTTCAAACACAGACTGCAAGGCCAGTCTTATTGTGACACTATTGTATCGTTGCTAGGCCACGTCGAACAAACGAGTGACACGCTTCGTTTCAGGTTTGGCTACACCAGTTACATCAGGCTGATATCAAGCGGGATTTAAACTTGTAGATAGACTGTAGATAGACTGGCGAGACTTCTGATGGCCGCTCTCGATCTTCGGAAGAAAAACTCTCAGGAGAAATAACAGTGAAAATGAAAACCTACAACCTGTTTTCTAGTCAGTGACCGGGTCAGGGATGGAATGAATGAAGCCCCATCTTAAGGCGAGGATAGGCTTTGTGCGGGTTGCCGAAGGCGCCACACTTCTCTGGGGCAATGATTAATGACTGAAAGATGAAATGAAATGATAGTAGAGAGTGTTCCTCGAATGAAAGATGACAGAAAATCTGAGTACCCGGAGAAAAAGTCCCGCCTCCGCTTAGAAGAAATATAACAGTATTATATAATAATAATAATAATAATAATAATAATAATAATAATAATAATAATAATAATAATAATAATAATAATAATAATAATACCGAGCTTGATAGCTGCAGTCGCTTAACTGCGGCCAGTATCTGGTATTCGGGAGATAGTAGGTTCGAACCCCACTGTCGGCAGCCCTGAAAATGGTTTTCCGTGGTTTCCCATTTTCACACCAGGCAAATGCTGGGGCTGTACCTTAATTAAGGCCACGGCCGCTTCCTTCCCACTCCTAGCCCTTTCCTGTCCCATCGTCGCCGTAAGACCTATCTGTGTCGGTGCGACGTAAAACAACTAGCAAATAATAATAATAATAATAATAATAATAATAATAATAATAATAATAATAATAATAAAAATCCACAGCCTGTTTCCAGTCATTCTGCCGGGTCAAGCATGAAATGAATGAAGCCCCCATCTAGCAGCGAGGATGGGAATTTTGCCGGCTGCCGAAACCTGTCGCACTCCTCTGGTGCAGTGAATCAATAATAATAATAATAATAATAATAATAATAATAATAATAATAATAATAATAATAATAATAATAATAATAATAATATATAATTATTATTATTATAACTTAGACCCAAACAGATCGTGAGGCGGTCCTTTTTGTGCAACGTACGAGCAGTGCGAAGGAAGGGAGGAAGGGAGGAAGGAAGGAAGAATAAAAGGTGGTGGTGGTGGTCATTATTGTTTTAAGAGGAAGTACAACTAGGCAACCCATCCTCTATATAACGTTGTTTGTCCAACCCTTGTCCCGTTTTTCTCCGGGTACCCCGGTTTTCCCTGTCATATTTCATTCCAGTAACACTCTCCAATATAATTTCGTTTCATCTGTCATTCATTAATCATTGCCCCAGAGGAGTGAAACAGGCTTCGACAGCCGGCACAATTCCTATCCTCGCCGCTAGATGGGGCTTCATTCATTCCATTCCTGCCCCGGTCGAGTGACTGAAAACAGGCTGTGGATTTTCATACAGTAACTTATATATTAAAAAAAACAACAACACGAAGTTCATCGTTTATATTTATATACCGTACCTTGCGTATGACCATATGTAATGTCTGTGCCCATATTTTTTTATTCTCGAAAAATTTACGAACTTGTTCTGTGCTCCGGTCAGTGTGCTGTACAGCTATGGCTACGCACATCCTACACCAAGCAACCCAACTTTAAGCAAATAGACGTTGTTTATGTCGGTTTATAAACGGACGTTGGCGTGGCTGTCAGATAGCCACCTTCTGTAGTTCTGTCTTCCTCGTCTTGTCTCGTTTGTTGCGTGAGGAGATAAAACCTTGCGGTTTGGTTCGTGTCAGAAGGAAGTGATCGCATGTTGAAACCGGCCAGTCGACCGGCTTCTTACTGCTAATTGTGGGTGGGGAAAGTGTGTGTATCTTCACATCAAGTGGGGAGAAAGCAAGGTCGTATCTACTTAGTGCTATATAGATAGCTGCGGAGGTGTTCGCCTGTTTTACGGCCGATCGCACCCAATTGGGCCTCAAACGCAGACTGCTCCAGTAGCGTTCTCAAGACGTGGATATTGGAGTCGTGGAAGTGATCGCTAAAAGCATTTGTTTTGTTTCAGTACTGTGTAACCTGCGGTGGAAGACTTTATCCGATATGAGGCAGAATTCTCAAAATGAGATTTGTGATTTTTCTTTTTTCTAACGGAATTACACGCTACTGTTGTTAGGTGTATATTGTGGAAGTATGCAATATTCTGTGAAAATAATTGAGTTTCTACAAATGCCTATCGTGTTTGTAAAACAATTCTTTATATGACAACTTATATGTTAAAAATCGGGATTTCTGTTTATAAGAATCTCATAAAGGTTATGGCATTGTGTTGAAATGATTAGGGCGAATTTTCTTTAACTCATCATTCTGAAATCTGAATTAATTGATTCAATGATACATGTTCAACATTCACAATATTACATAGATATATAAATTTGACCTTATAATAGTATTTTGATAGTAACAACAACATTATTTCAAAGATAATTGATTTTTCGTTAATTCCTGGGATAATTGTTCTGTTGTACGAAGATAGTTTTGCAACACTTTGATTCGTGGTTGGTTTTGCGATACAATATTTCCTCCTGTTTGATACATTGAAAGATAGTTGTTCGTTTTCTGTTGTTTAATATGCATTGGGCATGCCCATAGTCGATTTCCTCCATTATTACTTAGTTGTCCGAAATATCCTCGAATTCTTGATTCTTGCCATCCACTATAATTAGATTCTATTCGTATTCCGTTCTCTGGAAATCATTGTTATGTTCTAGAATTTAACTGGAGATTTCGTATTAATGAATGGTTTATTTGCAAAGTTCTTTACATTCCTGCCTGGTAGATAAGATAACATCAGCTAGGAGAGCTACGTGGTGTTTTCCCAAGCATAGCTCCTGTCTGTCGACTGAACGCGCACTGAGCAGTGTGGTGTGTGTGTTAGTTAGGAAGGTCAGAGCCCTTGAAGACTGTTGTCGAAGTGAACCGAGTGTTTGTTCTTGTGAACATTTAAGGTTTGAGTGGTGTATGAGAGTGTTAGATCTTCATTTTTAACGCCAAATTCTTGTTGAGTGTTATCTGCGGTAACTTTCAAGAGACTGATAAGAAAATGGGGGACTTTGGAAACGCAAATCGTCCTGATGATTTAGTGGGCATTGATTGTGACGATGTTCTGACGGAGGCAGTCTGGGAACAGAACATCATAATGTCAGCGTCCTCGCGACGTGGTCTTTTGAGGTGAGTTTTCTTATAGTGTCATGGAATTCTACCAACCATTTTAGTATAAATTATGTTTTCCTCAATGGCTGCTCTGCATTTTACTCAGTTGCTGTTGATTGTTTAAGTCCTCCATTCTTATTAATTAGTTAACCAAAATATCCACGAAATGTTGATTTTGTACATTTGATATCGGAAGTGCGATAAGTTTATATTTGAAGCCTGAGGCCCTTACCTTTGCAAACGCCTGCTATAATTTTGTCATCATTGGTTTTAGGTGGTACGTGTGGGATTTCACAAGTGAGATGTCACGTTACTGTAGTTCGGGGACAACGTACAGCTAGAGGTTCGTGGCTATGATTAGGTTATCAGCAGTCACGATAACTACAAGCTTCCTCCTCCCTTGTCTGTTTTAATTAACGTTCCGTTCTTCCTGTGCGCAATAAATCATTATGAAAAGTACACAGTTGTGTGTTTCTTGACTTTTTTGGTTGTTGATGGAATACACTGAGGTATTTTCGTGTTAGACATTCGACATTTGATATTGCGGTAATTTTATGTTATTTTGTAGTAACACTAGTCCTTTAAATATGTCCATTTCTCGTAAATTCGCGAGTTTAATTTAGTTTCGTGTGGCTATTTCTAGCCGGGTGCAGACCTTGTAAGTCAGACCCTCTCGTGAGGGTGGGCGGCATCTGCCATGTGTAGGTAACTGTGTGTTATTGTGGTGGAAGTTAGTGTGATGTGTGGGTTGAAGAGATGTTGGGGACAGCACAAACACTCAGCCCCCGAGCCATTGGAAGTAACCAATGAAGGTTAAAATCCCCGATCCGGCCGGGAATCGAACCCGACACCCTCTAAACCGAAGCCCAGTACGCTTCAGCCAACAATAAGATAATTCACGAGTGATTAGTGTGATATTTTAAATAAATTCACTTCTTTGGGGAAGGTCACTTGTAGTTACTGAAGGCGATCATTCTTACAGAAGGAAACACTACTCAAATATCTAGACATAATAGAAGAGACAAGAGACCAAAACAAATATTGTGTTTAATCGCCGGGCTGAGAAGCTCAGACGGTAGAGTACTGGCTTTCTGAACCCAACTTGACCGGTCGATCCTGGCTCAGTCCGCTGGTATTTGAAGGTGCTCAAATATGTCAGCCTCGTGTCGGTAGAGCGGACACCTGGAAGGACTCTCGCAGGACGAAATTCCGGCACTTCGGCGGCTCCGAATACCGTAAGAACTAGTTAATGGGATGTAAATCCATTATTATTATTATTATTATTATTATTATTATTATTGTCCAACTCGTTGGCTGAATGGTCAGCGTACTGGCCTTCGGTTCAGAGGGTCCCGGGTTCGATTCCCGCCGGGTCGGGGATTTTAATCGCTTCTGATTAATTCTTCTGGCTCGGGGACTGGGTGTTTGTGTCCGTCCCAACACACTCCTCTTCGTATTCAGACAACACGCTACACTACCAACCACCACAGAAACAGGCAATAGTGATCACATCCCTCCATATAGGGTTGGCGTCAGGAAGGGCATCGGCCGTAAAACAGGGCCAAATCCACATGTGCGACGCAGTTCGCACCCGCGACCCCACAGGTGTGGGAAAAGTGGTAGGAAAAGATTATTATTATTATTTTGCGTCAGGGAGATGTGTCGGTGCGACCTAAAGTAAATTGTTAAAAAAATATGTTTAATCAAATAACCTATTGCGAATGAAACTACCCGACACTTAAACATGACCTTTTTATATTTTTAAATATTTATTTACGATTATTTTTCTTTACGTTGTACCGACACACACTGGCTATTTGGAGGCGATGGGATAGGAAAGGGATAGGTGTGGGAAGGAAGCGAACGTGGCTTTATTCCGGTATTTGTCTGGTGTGAAAATGGGAAACCACGTAAAACGATCTTCAGGGCTGCCGAAAGTAGGGTTCGAACCTGCAATCTCCCGAATGTAATTGGACAGTTACGTGACCCAACCCGCACAACCACTCGCTTTGTCACAGAATTACTTCAAAAGTGAACAATATGCATGGTAACCTTCCTACCACCGACCCAGGATTACGCAGTCCTGCTTGTATTGCAGCAGGAGGACGCACTTGCCAACATTTTTTGTAAAAAGGTAATAAGCTTGTTTGTTTCTCACTCACGTCGAAATGAAGTAGCTCAATTATCCATTTCCGACCTATTGATATTTAATCAAATATATATTTGTATTGATATTTTCCATTATCCTCAGAAGTTTGAGAATTGGATTATTTTACACCCGGAATGTAAAGTTTGGTTGGACTGGTAAAGGCGTGTTCGGTTTACTCAAGAAGGACGTTGGTTAAATTCCCTGTCAGACATTTTTGAAACGGGATTTCTTTGAGTGATAGGGTCCGCTTACCCTACACTAGAAATGTGAGCAAGGTTATTTTTGGGGGTTAAAGCCGACCGGGCATAGAATTAACAACTCCTTTCTAGGCTACGAAGTGGAAGCCTTTATCGCCCATTCGTCTAGATTTTTTTTTTTTTTTTTGCTAGGTACTTCTTTAACGTCACATTAACCCTTAGAATATACCGAGCTCGATAGTTGCAGTCGCTTAAAGTGCGGCCAGTATCCGGTATTCGGGAGACAGTGGATTCGAACCCCACTCTCGGTAGCTCTGAAGCTGGTTTTCCGAGGTTTCCCATTTTCACACCAAGCAAATGCTTGGGCTGTACCTTAATTAGGGCCACGGTCGCTTCCTTCCCACTCATAGCCGTTTCCTGTCCTATCGTTGCCATAAGACTCTATCTCTGTCGGTACGACGTAAAGCAACTTGTAAAAAACAGAAACAGTATATTTTTTAGCGACGCAAGGATGAGAAAGGGATTGGATTGGAAAGGGACTGGCCGTGCCTTTAATTAAGGTACATCTCCAGCTTTTACCTGTTTGGAAATGGGAAACAACGGAGAACTATTTTCAGGGTTGCCGACGGTAGGATTCATACTCACCTCCTTCCGAATGCAAGCTCACGACTACATTACCTTGAGGCCTTTATGACTACTACGTTATATCGTTCTGCTGCTTTGAAGCACAGCAGAGTTGCTGTAATTTACTCCATCACTGCGTAATAATAAACATCAATGTTCAAGTGATTTTTGAATACTGATGTGTTTCAGAATTAGCCTGTGTTACTTATAGAAATGTAGGAAGAAACACCAAGACAAACACTCCAGATAGAGAGTGAATGTAATACACAAGCACTCGGTACTGGCTCGGTGGATCAGTGGTAGTGTGTCCGACTCATGATCCCAAGTTTGCTGAATCGATCCTGGCTGAGGTAGTGGATTTTTGAAGGGCGGTCAAAAGTCTTGGCACTCCATAATGTTGTTGGCATGCTAACAAAGATCTCCAGTGGCGCACTCTGTGTCACCCGTCAAAATCAAATTAACTCAAGCCATAGGAACCGTTCCAGTAGAATTCCACTTTCGTTGCTAGATAGCAAACAGTCGGAATCTCGCAATTAGGGAGCAGGCCGCCACTACAGATAACTGAGGCCGTTACGACTATTATTATTATTATTATTATTATTATTATTATTATTATTATTATTATTCTTTCTTTCTTAATCAGTTTACACTCCAGGGTTGGTTTTACCCTCGGACTCAGCGTGGTTTCCCACCTCTACAGTACCCCCTCAAGGGCAGTGGAGCGTCAGCGAGGGTATAACTGGGGAGGAGGACCAGCACCTTGCCCAGGCGGCCTCACCTGCTATGCTAAACAGGGGCCTTGTAGGGGCAATGGGAAAGTCGGAAGGGATAGACAAAGAAGAGGGAAGGAAGTGGCAGTGGCCTTAAGTTAGGTACATCCCGGCATTTTCCTGGAGGAAAAGTGGGAAACCATGGAAAACCACTTCGAGGTTGGCTGAGGTGGGAATCGAACCCGGGACCCCTGTGACCAAAGGCCATAACGCCAACCATTTAGCCATGGAGCCAACACACTACAACTAAAACATAATAAATGACTACATTTAAACTACTACACAATCTTAAATTGAAAACACATGCACAAAAAGAGCGACAGAGCAGTGCCAATTGGTACCGGCATCGGTATCCTAGATATCTCTCAAGAGATACGTGCACCTACGGATGACCAGGGGTCGGCGGGTGCAGAGACGCGGTGGTGATTCATCATCTGTGTGAATATCCATCAGTAGATAAAGATCGAATTCTTACTCCGGCTCTTAGCTTAATGGTTAGCGTACTGGTCAGGGTCCTGGGTTCGATTCCTAGTCGGGCTGACGATTTTAACTGCATCTGGTTAACTCCTCTGGTTTGGCAATACACATGTCACAGTACTAACCACTACAGAAACACACAGTAGTGAATGCGTCACTCCATATAGGGTTAAAGTCGGGAACGGCATCCGGCCATAAAACTAGGCCAAATTCATATCAAGCGCCGACTCCAATAAATTGAAGAAGAAGAAGAAGAATTTCGGTGCTTTGGCATTGAATTTGAAAAGAACAGTCTTAAATTCGTCTGAATTAGAATAATTTGCGGTCTTATCATCCAGTCCCCGTGTGGTACATTGCGCAAGAGTTTTTATCTTATAAAAAAGGAAATTACGGTTTAGGGGAAGCGTGCCTGCCTCTTACCCGGAGGCCCCGTGTTCTATTACCGGCCACGTCAAGGATTTTTACCTAGATCTGAGGGCTGGTTTGAGGTCCACTCAGCCTACGTGATTACAATTGAGGGTCTATCTGATGGCCAGATGGCGGCCCCGCTGTAGAAAACCAAGAATAACGGCCGAGAGGATTCGTCGTGCTGACCCCACGCCATCTCATAATCTGCAGGCCTTCTGGCTGAGCAGCTGTGGCTTGGTAGGCCCATGGCCCTTCGGGGCTCTTGCACTATGGGGTCAAAAAGTAAATTATTTGGATTTTCTTTTTGTGTTTGGCAAATAACTTCTTTGTAATGTTCAGTCATCACTGACTTCGAATGACAAAAGTGTTCTATGAGCTATTTTAGTAAGCTAAGCAAATGTAAAGCCACATAGGCCATGAAGCCCCTTGGAGGGGTGGAAAGTAATGGCTTCGACGTGCAGTACCCTCGTGACTAAGTAAGATAAAGTAGTTAACTCTGTGCCTGGCCGTCTTTACTACCAGGAATTAACGGTACTCATTTTTGGTGTGGGCTGAATGAACAGGTCTATGTGGAAATCCCGTTTCTAAATCTTTCGACTTACTGGCGGGGAATAGAATACGCGTCCTTTGGGTGAATGGAGCTCACCTTTACCGTCTCGACTAGGCAGCTCTTAGCTTTTTTCTTAGTTGTAGTGGCAAATGTGCGCAGCAATTCAAACTGATTAGAAAACTAGAACTCGTTTTCCATCTACCCTTAAGGAGAAAAACAAGAACAAAAAACAACCACTTTTCCCTTTGCGAAAATCAAATGATCGTATTTATGTCTGCCGGTCATGGCCATCCATCAACGGTTGCTAATTCCAGATGGCAACCAGCCATAAGACATAGCCTGCACAGTTGCTAGGTAACATTGCCTGACCGTCCATCCATACCTTACATCACTGCCTGCATGGTTGCTATGGCAACACTTCCGTCACACACATTTTCGGATGATTCCCAGCCATAAAACATATTTATGTCAAAAGAAAATAAATTTAAACAATTACTAACATGGAAGTATTTGCAAAGAAAAAAAAATATCACAGAGTTCCTCAGAGAGTGAAGATTATGCTTTTATATTCCACCGTCACAAATCTACTGTGTACTATCTTTACTCTTTATCTTATCATTTAAACTACTTTCACTGTTTCTTACTTCTGTTGCATCGATGGCACAATCGGAAAAGGTGATATTCGCAGTAGAACCCAGCTGCATAGTTACCTGATGTAAGATATCGATTATTAGAATGTTTTATGATGTGAGAAATATGTCATTGTTACCATTCAAAAGATGAGCTAGGCAATGATGTGCTTTCCGTACCGCCAACTCTGTAATTCGCCTAGTAATCTCATGGTTTGTATCAGGGCCCCTCAAACGCCCAAAATCTCACGCGTGAAAAGAGCGGCGCAGAGTTCCTGTGCACAGTGCATCGGTCCCGCTCGGTTCGGACCAACGCTTCGTCTCTGGGCTACTCGGCTAAGCTCGGCTCAACTCAGCTCGGATTCGGAGCGCTACGGAGGAAGTGAGGAAGAGGGAGACAGGGGGAGCGAGCGAAACAGGCGTGGGGAAAGAGAGAGACAGCGCTATTGCTCCAAATCGAGGAGTGGGGGTCTGCACTCTGGTCAGCCAAGCGAAGTCGTCTTTTGCACCGTGCACAGTGCATACACCAGGCACATGCACCCTGAGAGGTCCTTTTTTTGTATGAACGTGGCTATTGTTCAGGGTAGGGAACTGGTACCTTTATGCGATAATGTTTAGGATAAATGTCATTTTTTGTCATTTTATGTTCATTTCATAATTTTTACAAAACTTTTCAGTGAATGTCAAATATCCCTGTTTCTAATGATGTTGTATGTTACGGTTACAGGCGAACCCGGTCGCTGAATGCACCGTCCCCCATCCAGCAGTTCGGGCCGTGTGGCCGGATCATGAAGAACTCTGCAATGGTGATGTAAGTACAAGACATTTGTTTCATAATTTTAACAGGATGTGCCTTTAGGTTTTCTTTCTTTCTTTCATGCATTATTTCTTGAAACTGTTAGTATTGGACATTCATTTCAGGTTTTTTAAGGATGTGCCAGTTAATGTCCTTCTCTCTTGAGTGTGCCAGTACTATTTCTTGATTACTTTTTCCTTGTAGTTGTCAGAGCAAGACATTCATTTCACAAGATGTATCAGGTGTTGATTACTTTCTCTCTTGCAATTGTCAGAACAAGAAATTCGTTAATTAATTTTTACAAGAAGTGTCAATATTCTTTCAACTGTCATACAGGGTATGATAATACTTCCGCATTTTTGGGTACTTAATGACCAGGCTGCAACATCGTATGAACAACTGTCAATGTATATTTTCCTTCCTTATTTCCACTTTCGAAACTTATTTCTGAAGCCATTTTCACTAGAATGGTATTAGGAAATCCTGAGTCGTATTCTTAATATGTACAGAAGATGTTATCTTCTTTGTCCTCTTCTTGGAACGGGATTAAACTATCTTCTTAGATTAGGAAGCTAAGAGTTCACTCTTCTTCTTGCTCGTCTTTTCTCTTCAATTTTTCCTTGTACAGTGGCCTGAAGAAGGCCATACTTTCGCTCATCGCTCATTATGTGGCGGACGATTTTTTTGTTCCTTGACTACTTCCATGTGTTCTTGTTGACAACCCATTTGCGACTTCCTAGTTAGTAGTGTGTTCTCTCCAAGACATTGAAAGTAGTCTACGATAGATCTACATCTAGAAAACTTGAACCTTCTCTCCATTGTCTGTGACATCGTCCAAGCTTAGACGCCCAAGAGTTTTTTTTCAAATTTAGATTAAGATTAGACTTACGTAAAATAAGGGACGCATTTTTATCAAAGTTTCTCTAGATCTTCAAGCTCTGCACTTAATCTGGACTGAGTTGTCTCAGTTGTCGTTATTTGTAGGCTACATCCGAGATAGGTAATATTATGAGAACTATTGTTGCAAATTGCTCTAATTTTGACGATTGGAGTCTTTACAGTTCTCTTTCTGCTGCTGAAAACCTGTCGTGGATCCATTAATTACATTTACGTACATATTTTATTTTTGTGCTACCAAATTGGATTATTTCTGAATCAAAACAATTGTTGCAAGTTACCCCAATCCAATCACTGGAATCTTTACAGTACTGATTTCCATAGATGAAGAGTGTATTGTGAATTATGTAATTGCTTCGTAACGACATACTTTATTACTTAACAGAACAATTGTTGCAAATTACTTCAGTTCTAACGATTGAAACCTTTACAGTTCGATTTTGTATTCGATTTTAAAAATCATTCACAAATGCTACCATCCACTTCGATACACTTGGCCTCACACTAATGAATCATGCACGTATCTCTTTCTTGAATTACCCTGTATTGATAATAATCAGAATTCAAAATATCGTTCACATTTTACTGCAGCCGAGAGCGTACATTCCTTTTATTTATTGCGGTTTAGAAACGACTGCTCAGTTCATAGAAAGTTGTCTTAGGAAGACATTCATGTCTAAGAATAGATGTACACAGTTCCTGACGACTGGAGTCGTTACAGTTTTCTTTCTGCTGCTGAAAATATGTCGTGGATCCATTAACAGAGCGCACCAGGAAATAGTTTCGTTATGGTCTAGTAGAGGAGCGCTTTAGACAGATAGCCATGCAGTATTATCAGGCTTTGGGCAGTGGCCGTTTCAGTCAGAGAACCCGATTGAATTCTGTTCCTAGAGGTACTTACTTTTGTTTACTTTCTGCCATCTAGTGGGGGTCTAGAGTAAAACGGAACGGCGAAATTGACGAGCAGACAGCCAGATGGCGTCAAATTGAAATGTCTGCACACGGTAGCTGAGGCCATACGATTATTATTATTATTATTATTTTTTTTTTTAAATTTTTAAGGGGCCGTATTATCGGCTTTTTAATGAATGTTTGAACAACATGAATATTTCCTCTGTAATTTCTGCGCTTATGTCGATGTTCTTGCAAACTAACCAATGATCGCCTAGAAGTTTGTTGTCCATCCTGTAACACATAGATCTCGTTTCGACGCTGCTGGTGGCGGGGTTTTATTTTTCGTACTTTCCGAACAACAAAACATTACGTCGTTGCGCTATGTTTTCGGAGAAATACTGACCCGCAGCACTTATTACATGAGGAGCGGTGTTCGATAAATAAACACATTGTCCAAGGGCAAGGGTTGGGGCATTAGCTACAGCAACTTTTTCTGTACGAATGTGGGATCTACCAGATAAATGGAAATATGCAGATAGGAGTGGAAGTGTAAGGTGCAGGTTTACAAGCAAGGAAACTGTCACCCAGAAAATCCTTGTGCTACATAATGTTTATTCTCAGAAAGTACAGTAACCTTTAGTTCCCTAGATTGTCCACAACACGCTGCCAACGATGCAGGAGACGTCGGATACAGGTCTCCTCACTATGTGTGCATTTTACAGTCTCGTTGGGAGGCGTAACCAGTCTTAAGGTGGATAATGGACATGAAGAGCATTGTGGGATACGAGGTATTGCTCGTGCAGTGACGATATGCTTGCTAAAGAGTGTTTTCTCATGGAAGACTTGAAGTATAACCTTCAGCTGCCATCTACGCCACAAGTAGAGCAATTACTAAGAAGAAGAACAAAAAGAAGACAAAAAGGGATTAAACATCAACAGAGTTCTTACCAACAGAGGCTATGCTAAACCGAAGATGGATAGAACCAATCCAGGAATTGCAGAGCGCTATAACAAGACTATCCGTCCATGGCTTTAATCATAGACCGTGCATGAAATCGCGTAAGTGAATATAGCATAGAATGACAAGTAGTTATATCAACATTTGTGCGCATCTTTAATTAAAATTAAACTTGTTTAAATTCTGTTTTAAAATATGTTTCGATTATCAATATATAACTTACATTCACATACTGTACCTCACACCCCCCCCCCCTCCCACACACACACTCGAGCATTGCTATTTTCCGCCATAGTTGCCTGTAAACAGGATACTACTGACGCGATATTGCGATAGAAAAACAGGCATACATCTTCCTTCCTTTAAACCGAATACAGTATGTAGTCCAGTCCCCTGAACATTCTCAACATTCAGTTCATCCATACAAATAAAATTGAAGTGTATGTTTGTAATGTCAAAATAACAGCATTTTACTAAGTTTATATTAAAGCATATACGATACGTATACCTAAAAATCAATTTTTACAATTTTTGTCTGTCTGTCTGTCCCGGATAATCTCCGAAACGGTTGGACCGATTTTGACGGACTTCCACTGGCAGATAGCTGATGGTATAAGGAGTAACTGAAGCTACTTTTAAATTTTCAAAACAAGTGGAGGTGGGGGGGGGGGGGCGACGGGGAAGGTATAAAATAATAGGTGAAATATCGAATTTGTCGTACAGGGACGAGACAAAGCTCATTTTAAGTCCCTTGACGCAAAGAACAAAACTTCGTAAGCCATACGGGTCCGAAATCCATGTTTTAAGGCCCTAAAACCAACCGTTATGGAGATATTAGCACCACACTACCCCTGCTCTAAGAATCCGATAAAGAAACGACCAGCCGTAACCATGGCAACGCCAGCTCGAGGATTCTACAGCAGCGAGATTTGCCACCGAAAATGGGTACACATTTGTAATAGTTACGAATGTCGGATCAAACAAGTACATTCATTAATATTTATACTTGTGGCACTATGTAGCGGCAGTATACTTAAACTATAATTTCAAACATGGCAAATAATTTCTACGTACTTAAGTAGGCCTAAATACACCAGTGATATGATTTTCTAATGAAGTCACTCACACCGATAGTATGAGTAACTAGAGCCAGTTTCTGATAACCCGTACGAAGAATGGGTACTTCTGCTAGTTCCGCAATGTATTCACTGCAGTACTGATATTTAAAAAAGTGTGCAAAACATAATTTCCGCGAGCACCAGCTTTACCGGATAACAGATACTGTACGCAGTGTCCGTTTAAATCTTTGAAACAATAATCAGTGTTGTTTTGGAAATGCTTTTGTCAACCCAGCTAACAACCATCTCGAAAGCCACATTGTGAGATATTTCCCGTAACATATATACTGTAAATTATTATTATTTGAATTCCTGTTATGGGAACAATATATACTGTATATTGCACATGTTGGACATAGGACTACTGAAGCAAACTACTAAATGTTCGAATGGGAGAAGAGATTATCTGTAGTGGTGCAGAACGCGTTAATCTCGTAATTCAGTCACGTCTCTAGCTCGTGCACACATGGCTTGAGGGTAATGTGTTCGTGATAGTTACTGACTGACCTAGCACTGAATGGATGCCTGCCCTTGAAGATCCCTCAAATTTTTAAGGTTCAGCAACAAATTGTATTTATCTTTGGTATGACTTTATAATAAACGGTACCTGGAAATTAAATGTATTGTTGTAAAAGACACACGGTTCTTTTAGTGGGAGTCTTTTAACGCAACGCTAATGAAGGTAGTTTTTCGAAATAATTATAATTATTATATGTCGGTTCGACGTACTGAGAACCACGGGGCTCGTATCTTCTCGTCACATGGGCTTTCTCTTTTCTCCTCTTCCAGTATTCCTTCATTTTCTGGCTGTGAGCCAGCTTTCTTTCCTCCGTCCTGCTGGTTCCTGTGTTCTTCCTACTCGTATTATTATTTCTTTGATTTTGGCCTACTTTGGACCATGGTAAACAATTCACTTGCTGGTTAGTCCTTTTTTTTTTCTCCCAGAACTTCTTCATTTCGCTGTGGTTCTTCTTCCTCTCCTCTGACCACATGTTCTTGGACTTTTTATTTTGTATTTCCTGAAACCCTCTGAATTTATCAATTTTAGCTCGGAACATATCTCAGATTCCCTTGGATTGATGCCAACTTGCTCCATGTCTTTTCTTGTTTATTCTACCCATTTAGTAGTTGCTTTTAATTTGATGATCTAGTTACAGATTATTTTTTTTTTTGCTAGGGGCTTTACGTCGCACCGACACAGATAGGTCTTATGGCGACGATGGGATAGGAAAGGCCTAGGAGTTGGAAGGAAGCGGCCGTGGCCTTAATTAAGGTACAGCCCCAGCATTTGCCTGGTGTGAAAATGGGAAACCACGGAAAACCATCTTCAGGGCTGCCGATAGTGGGATTCGAACCTACTATCTCCCGGATGCAAGCTCACAGCCGCGCGCCTCTACGCGCACGGCCAACTCGCCCGGTGCAGATTTTTTTGTTGGTCGACTCTCGTCCATTCTTGTGAGGTGCCCATAAGACTTCAGTCTCCTCTTACGAATGGTGTCTGTGATCTTTCTCTGTTTGTCTCTCTGTATACTTTTCTTCTCCTCTTCCTCCCTGTACCATCCTTTCTTTTTTCGGGTCCGAAGATCTTTCTCAAGAATTTTTCTTTCTTCTCTAGCTCATCCATTTCCCCTTTCTTATTAATTATCAAACTTTCTGAACTGTGAAATTCCTCTGACTTGTTAACCGTGGTATACAGTCTGATCTTTGCCCTGTAAGATATCGTTCTTTTGATGTCTCTGTTCTGTACTAATCTATAGGCTAACCCCATCTTTCTGGCCCTTCCCTCATTGCTTCTTTATCAAGCCAATTCGGCTGGATCCATTCACCAAGATATTTAAATATATCTGACCTCTTGACTTTCCCATACTTTGTTTCCAGATGCTTTTCTTGATTATGTTTGTATTCTATGTACTCTGTATTTTCATATGAGATGCTGAAGCCTGCTTTCTCTGCGATTTCATGTAATTTTTCAAGCGTTGTCTGGGCTGCTTCTTTATCTTCTGCCAGCAATGCCATGTCATCACCGAATGCTAAGCAATCCACTTCACGTTCTGTTTCTTTGTACCTAAATAGATTCCTTCTATCCCTTCTTATTTTGTGGTTTTCCTCTAAGTTCCTATTACTTTCACCAAGACAATGTTAAACAAAATCGGTGATAATTTCGTGTTGATTTTCAGTCCTGGTACAGCCCTTGTAGGATAGACTCTCTGACGTAGGTGGCCATAAATGGGAAACTGCGTGCTAGTGTGGTAGATGATTATGTTGTGTGTGCGTGTGTGTGTGTGTTGTAAGGATGTTGGGGACAGCACAAACACTTAATCCCCGAGCTAAGGGGATTAACCATTAAGATTAAAATACTTCGACACCCGGCCGGGTATCAAACCTGGGTCCCCGAGGATCAAAAATCAAGACGCGGACCTATCAACAAGGGAGCCGGACGATGCTGGGATAGGAAGGGGCTAGGACTGGGAAGGTAGCAGTTTTATATTTAATTAAGGAATAGCATCTGGATCTGCTTGAGCAACCACGGAAGATCATCTTAGTCGAACATTTGTTGAAAGTAAGCTTACAGCTTCACGAGCCATGCGCAGCCGAGATTTGGAATTTAGAAGAACAAAAATAAGCTGCAACATACGGTTATCCTCTTCAATCCTAATGGAACGGAGCGAGTGGCTGCTTGGTCTGTGTCAGGAGATAGTGAGTTCGAACCCCACTGCCGACAGCCCTGAAGATGGTTTTCCATTTTCACACCAGGTAAATGCTGGGGCTGTTAATTAAGGCCACGGTCGCTTCCTTCCCACTCCTAGCCTTTCCGTATCCCATCATCGCCATAAGAGCGGTGTGACGTAAAGTAAATTGAAAAAGACTTTGTGTCTTTCCCTTTTTCGAGTATGAAGGAAGAAATGTGTTGGACCTGCGGTATCATAAATGAAGACCGGGTTTCTGAAAGTATTAATCTCCTCATCCATCAGTCTGCTCCTATAGGCCTGTACTTCATCCGCAAATCAACTGAACAAGTCCTGGGTCTTCACGTAGCTTCTTTTACATCCAGTTATTGTCCACCATTTGATATTCTCCTCTCATCTCCTTTCTACGTCATCAACCGAGCATTCTCTTCTCATGCAATATTGAGCCCAGTTTCTCCTCCTCGTTCTGATAACAATTTATTTATTTATTTATTTATTTATTTATTTATTTATTTATTTATTTATTTATTTATTTAGTAACCCCACGCTTTCTGACAAGACCCAGTGTATCAGTACGATACATTAGCACTCCAGCTTATTTTCGTCCTCCTTCCTCATTGTCCAGACCTCGGATTCATATGTCGACAAAAGACAAAGACAAAGTCACCTCCGTACAGGCCAAGAAGGCCCTTGGAGGAGTGGAAGGTAAAGGCTTCCACCATTGTTAACCGCGGCACGTGATGGGGTAGAGTGGTTAGCTCTACGCCCGGCCGCCTTTGCCCCCAGGAATTAACCTGGTACTAATTTTTGGTGTAGGCTGAGTGAACCTCAGGGCCATATGCACCTCCGGAAGTGGAAATCTCGTTTCTTAAATTTTATGACTTCCTGACAGGGATTCGAACCCACGTCCTTTCGGGCGAACCGAGCACGCCTTTACCGCCTCGGCCAGGCAGCCACTACATTCTAAGCAGAACCTTTAAAATACTACTTTACTGGGCGAGTTAGCCGTGCGGTTAGGGGCGCTCGGCTGTGAGCTTGCAACCGGGAGATAGTGGGTTCGAATCCCACTGTCAACAGCCCTGAAGAAGGTTTTCCGTGGTTTCCCATTTTCACACCAGGAAAATTCTGGGGCTGTACCTTATTTAAGGCCACGGCCGCTTCATTCCAACTCCTAGGCCTTTCCTATCCCATCGTGGCCATAAGACATATCTGTGTCGGTGCGACGTAAAGCCGCTAGCAAAAAAAAAAAATGCTGTCTTCTTCAGATCCCATTCTAAGCTCCTGCAGATGAGTTCCTTCTTTCTGATGAAAATTATGCCATTGCGAGTTATCACTTCCCGGCTGTATATCATATTTACTTCTGTAACTGTATGTTTCAGAGAACTTCCGTTTCCTCTCAGTAAGAACGTTTAATCATAGAACACACATCCGAGCTGTTTGAAAAACAACTTGATTAGTTGTGTCACACATGCCTAGCCTCCCAGCCGGAAATTTTCTTGATTTACCCTTGTCGTGCAGAATGTGGCACACATGTCTTTTTACGTTTGATATCTCATGGTTTAAAAATCAAGTATCAGGTTAATATTGAAAAATACTGATGTCCAAAGCATTTAAAACATTGCCGGTATGATCTCCGTAACAACCCTCTAGTGAATTAGTTATCAATTCTTGGACTTTCAGGCGACGACCCTCACCCTCCTGATGTTTGTTTACCTTATTTTTCATTGTATCGGAAAAAAGTGAACAAAAATGTAAGTAATCTTCTAAATCAATTTCGTCGTGAACAGTTTTCCTATGAAACTAACAATAAAAGAGGTACATCGAGTTATATAATTTTAGGCCCCCTGTGAAAACTTTCTCCTGAATTCTTTGAACAACTTGTAGCGAAGATCCCAGTCGCCCTTATTCTAGAGTTACATGCCAAGTTTCTTGAAAATCCCTCTATCCGTGTTACCGTGATGCTTTAACAGATGCACAAGTGAACATTCACAGCCTCTTTCCAGTCATTTGACCGGGTCAGGAATGGAAGGAATGAATGAAGCCCCGATCTAGCGGCAAGGATAGGAATTGTCCCGGCTGCCGAAGTCCCTCGCACGCCTTTGGGGCAATGATTAATGACCGACAGCTGAAATTATATTGGAGAGTGTTGCTGGGATGAAAGATGACAGGGAAAACTGGAGTACCAGGGGGAAAAACCTCTCCCGCCTTCGCTTTGTCCAGCACAAAACTCGCATGGAGTGATCGGGATTTGAACCACGGAACCTAGCGGTGAGACGCCTGTGCGCTGCTGCCTGAGCCACGGAGGCTTCTTTAACAGATAAACAGACAAAAATTAAACTGAATTCAACATAGACAATTATTTGTCCTATACGGTAAAGAAATCAAGTATCAGGTTAATATTTAAAAAGTACAGACTGAAACACGATTTTGTACATAGAGTTTAATAAAATTATGGTTGAAAGATACTGGCCCTACTATGTGGACGACTTATCTGATTTGTTGGGTTAAGAATACATAGGGAGAAGTTCGCAGACTAGTCACTTCAACAGTAACTCGCAAGATGATATTGTTGACAGGATCACACTGCAACAAAAATTGTACACGTTTTCAATTATAATGCTGGCTACTAGGAAGAATTGTGGAGATCTCGCCCGCCTAGCCATGACACCGAAAACTCCACTGCCTTATATCAGTAATCAGTAATCACAATCAGGTTAGACGAGGAAAATAAAATTCTTTTTACATCTTGATTACGGAAGCTGGATTTATTTTCAGTGGCTGCTTCAGGGAACATCCCCAGAAATTTTGTCGAATGGCGGCAGTCGTGCAGACTGTGCAGAAATATTCAAGACGAAATTGATACTACGATTATAAAATTTTCAGTGGCAATAATGCGGAACCATTTGTATGGAAAACATAGTATTTAATTTATTCCTGAGAGCAAAAAAAGGTTCATATTCTCGAGTACATTGACATTTCTTTTCAAAACCAACAATGTTTTTTTAGAGAACGTGTGAGCTATTCTGTGTCCTTTGGCAAACATGTATTGGTGTCAGAATAAATAAATAAATAAAAATTGCAGAACAAGTAACCAATTAGTTGCATAGGCTACTGAACATTCAAAAGAAAGATATATTCTACCCTTACAAAACCGAAAAGTGAAGTAGTATTGGGCTTTTATATTTAGAGTAAAGGTAGCATCCTGAGAGCCCATTCAGCCTCTGTATGCTGACTGGGACTGGATATATATGACATTTAGAAATCAATTGATTTACAAATCGATCGTTCAGTTACATACTGAATTCATACTATGGCAGGGTTCCATAGTCTCTTATTGATTTATCAGGGTACTTTCCATGCATGTTCCTGAGAGCCCATTCAGCCTCTGTATGCTGACTGGGACTGGATATATATGACATTTAGAAATCAATTGATTTACAAATCGATCGTTCAGTTACATACTGAATTCATACTGTGGCAGGGTTCCATAGTCTCTTATTGATTTATCAGGGTACTTTCCATGCATGTTCCTGGAACGACTTGGAAAAACCAGTGAAAGGAATTTCTGGTTACCAGCCAGCTGAATCGAATTCATATTCCAGCCCACGCAGAGAACAAGAAGTGTTAATATCATTTGGTCAGTCCAGTCGATGGTGCCGTCTCCTCCTACTCTTTCCCACATGTATCATTCTCTAAAATTTTTGTGTTGCTCTCTTGCAGTATTCTTCTAAATCAGGGGTTTCTAATTTGTATGGGCTGGAGGGCCACATTGGAAACCGTAGGCATCATCGCTGGCCGCACATTAATAATAGACCAGTTTTAGTGAAGTTCCGTAAGTAGAACAGAGGTGCCAGTATGAAATAATATGCATAGTTCAAAACACTATTTTACAGTTATTGTATAAAAGAGTGAAACAAAAAATAAACACTACTATACCCAGGGCAATTGAATTTTGTTGAAGAGCACCCAACGCTTCATTAATTAATTTGAATTAATATTTGAAAGTAAAAACAAAAGTACCGGATGGCAAACTGAAATTAATAATATAGTCAAAGCAAAACGCAAAGAAGGATAATTTAGTGGGGGTAATTTGAAGGGGATAATGAGATTTAATTGTAAGATCCTAAAATCCAAGCAATGCACTCCCAAGAGTACTTTCCTGAACATTTCTTCGAGTGTGCAGCATTGTGTATCAGCCACTACTACCAATGTGGGAAGAACGAAGACTTGAAACCGCTTATTGCATCAACGGCAATTGAAGTATTTATTGGTATTCATTACATGCTACGTTACTTAAAATGTCCACAGTGAAGTTGGCATGAAGTTCAAGAATGGGTATGAATCTCATAACCATTTTTATAATGGCACTGGCATTTGTAAGGGCTCGTTTTCCGCCGAAGTTTGGATTTTAATTTTTTTTAAATAAATAATCTATTAATCCCAAGTGAATACTTGAAAACAGGAAATAATATTAATAATTAATTATTTCTGACCTGGGTCTATAAAGGGTATACAACTTAATACACTCTTGAACGAGCTATGAAATAGTTTTTGTAAATTTTCTTTACATTTCGTAAAATATATATTTGTAAAGCCCTCGCCCGCCGCATGCGGCTCGCGGGCCGCCATTTGGAATCCCCTGTTCTGAATAGTGTCAGATATAGATTTGTGGAAGAAGTCACTTGTCAATTTTCAGTAAATTCTCATTTAAATGTCGATTTTTTTTTTTTTTTCTTTCTGGAAGTATGTTGAAAAGTTATATGTTGGACAATGAGTTGAGTTGACGTTGCCATGGTTCTGAAGATTTGAGTGACTGCGAGTGATTCACATTCTCTTTTCTAAAGCCCAGGCATCGCACTGGAGATCCAATATTGCCTGAATAAGTAGGAATAATCACGAGCTGTCTTACATAGAATTTGAACACATGGACTTTCTATTTCAAAACTCACTTGCGTTGATTGGGGATCAAACCACAGCCATCTTGGTGAAAAGCTACCGACGAAATCTCTGGCTTTTCCCACCCTTGTCACTAAAATTGATAACTTGTGTTTTCGAGTCGTATGACCTGATTGTAGATGTTGAAGAAATGAATTTCTTCATGCCTTCAAGGGAATATTTACATCAAAGTATGTTTCATGGATATTTTTAATCAGGAAATTGTTACAGTATTCGGATCCATCACTCAAAAGTCGAACAATGAAACACGTGGGCTTGTGTGTTGCAGGAAATGTGTGGGATTAAGGAAGGAAATACGAAATATGGAGAAGGAAATTCGTAAAACCTGCGTCATAGTCATAAATACAGTACTGTACATTTTCCTCTATCTGAGAAATGCAGACAATTCCGTTTTCTAGAATACCTTTCTACAGTATTATTTAGCTTAGTGTAAACTTTCTGATGGGTGGATAGATTTAGAAGCGCTTCTTTAATAACATTCGTGAGAGATAAGGTAGGCTACTGAAACAGTTACATGTTATTCTTACTCAAAATAATTAACAATGCAGTAACAACTCGATAAGACACTCCCGTATATTACGTTAAGAACGATATTTAAAAAAGAAACCACTTTTCCCTTTGCGAAAATCAAATGACTATAAATATGTCTCCCGGTCATGGCCATCCAACAATGACTGCTAATTGTAGGTGGCAACCAACCATAAAACATAGCCTGCACGGTTGCTATGATTACACTTCCCTCACATTTTGTCGCGTCACGTTAAGCAAATTTTCAAATGACCCCCAGTCATTATATTGCTTACTTTCTCCCCGGGCAAATGCTGGGGCTGTACCTTAATTAAGGCTACGGCCGCTTCCTTCCAACTCCTAGGCCTTTCCTATCCCATCGTCGCTATAAGACCTATCTGTGTCGGTGCAACGTAAAGCCACTAGCCAAAAAAAAAAAAAAATTCTCCCCGCTTTATATGCTGTCTCGTTTTATACGTGGTATTCATGCTGCTCCTTGGACAGCGTCCTATTGAAGTATCTCTATATTTACATTCTCATGACAAGAAGGGCTTATAGCGATCCACTCTATGGATGCAAATATTGCCAAGAAAGAATCATAGAAGTCTTTTTGATATGCCCATGTCTTTCATTACAGTTGCATTTATTAACGTGTGTTATGAATAATGCTGCACCGAATACGTCTTTAACACCCGTTGTGACACTACTGACATGTCATATGAATTGTTCAAAACGTCCACCTCCTGCCTGAATACAACCCTTTAGCCGTCTTCGCAAATGCTTGAAGAACGCTTGGTATAGGGTGTACAGTCTGATACCTTAAAAAAATATATCTATATATAGTATGTAAACGAATTCATTAATCAAGTTTTTTCCTGGGTTTCATTTCACTCTGTGTTGTAGATAGTCTCGATGGCAGTATATAATAAATAATAATAATAATAATAATAATAATAATAATAATAATAATAATAATTTCGTGTGCCTATTCGTAGCCTGGTGCAGCCCTTGTGATGCAGACCCTCCGACGAAGGTGGGGGCATCTGCCGTGTATGTTATTGTACTGGAGGATAGTGTTGTATGTGGTGTGTGAGTTGTAGGGATGTTGGGGACAGTACAAACACCCAGTCCCCGAACCTGAGGAAATAACCATCTAAAGTTAAAATCTCCGACCTGGCCGTGAATCGAACCCTGGGCTCTTTGAACCGAAGGCGACTACACTGACGATTCAGTCAAGAAGTCGGGCATGCCAGTCTAAATTAGAATATGTTTGGTGGGAGTAATACTGTACATAATTGAAATATCGCGACCTTGATTATTAATGAAATAAGAGATCAATAGGGGAGATGGAAGGATCTTAAAAAAGAGTTATAATACGGGAAATCCCGGGAAATACAGGAGATTTGGTCACCCTATAAGTAGTAGATCTAGAAAGTTTTAGAGCATGTGAAATAGATAGTGCAAGTACACACCAAGGTGGTGTAATCCAGGAGCTGAAGATGAAAGTTGGAGTCCTATTGCGTGCGAGCCTGGAGAAAGTGGACGCACTTTCTGTTTCTGTCGTATTTACTCCCATATCATTATACTGTACAGTACTCAGGTGCGCCCGTGTGGTGTGGAGCTTCTGGGGAAATTTATGACTTACTAAATTGTGGAGACTGAGTCCGTTAGTCAAGACAGACTAGCCGGAGAGAATATTTACAAACAGTGTAAATACCAACATGCTAAATATGTACTTTAAAATAGGTATCTCTAGGTTAAGTAGAACCTAGGTGCGTGTAAGTTTGGATGGTTTGGATGCTAACTTCCTTGCCTGACCCGTAGGGTTCGAATCCTGTTGATGGTGAAATGGAATTTTCGCCTGAAAAGAAAGAAAAAGAAAACTAGTGTCCCGAAAGATATGTGTTTGGAAATACTGGGTTAAATTTTATGAGCCAAGTTATGTCCAACGATCTTACAAAGACTCTCTTAAGCTGAAGATCGTTATAATAGTTATATCAATAGACTGGTTCGATCCCTAATGAGGTCATTGACAACTCTGTGGTGTTTTTTATTATTATTTTTTTACAATTTGCTTTACGTCGCACCGACACAGATATGTCTTATGGCGACGATGAAGGACTAGGTGTGAGAAGGAGGCGTCCATGGCCTTAATTAATGTACAGCCCCAGCATTTATTTGCCTGGTGTGAAAATGGGAAAGCACGGAAAACCATCTTCAGGGCTGCCGACAGTGGGGTTCGAACCCACCATCTCCCGGATGCAAGCACACAACTGCGCGCCCCTAACCGCACGGCCAACTCGCCCGGTGATAATTGTTTTAAGAGGAAGTACAGTTAGGGAATCATAACACTAATAAGGAAGGAAAAAAGAAGCCGTCTAGTATAAAATATTTTGTTTACAATGGTTCAATGTAAATTGATGAAGGACAGTCCCGTGCTTGTGACGCTATTAGTTCAATCGTTACAGTACGTTCACTACAAAAGAGAAGCAAGAACAGAAACGAAAACGTCCGTGGGTTAAACCGTCGATTACTTACAAGACGTAACGAGGCCATATCAAAACTTACTCATCATTTATCAGGAAATAAAGTCGTCACCTGAGAAATGGTGTAAGTGTTGAAGATCTCTACACTGCAATTTCTAGAAACGGGTCAATGTTATCAAGTCTGTTATTCTGTAATACAATACCCCAACTCTTCAGTGCTCTCGCTGGCATTATTCCAAAGCTGTATGACGCTATTTACTAGTCAATGAAAGATAAATTTAAAAACGTAAAAGTATTTTATTTTTCTCCTTCTTAAATAGATATTGGATAGACTGGATATTGATATAGTCCAGTTTTATGTCTGAATGCCCTTCCTGACGCCAACCCTACGCGGAAAAGGAGCTAGCTAGAGCGACGCATCAAGTCGGCCGTGGCCGAGTTAATTTTGTCGGGAGATACCCAGAGAGATGGCAGAGTACAGTCTGTTACGTCATACTCAACGTTGGCCAAATGTATATTTTAATTAACTGATGGGCTTATGTCTTATGTTGCATTATGTTTCATTTAAATTATACTCGGATATAAGCTGCCTCGGTGGACCTAAGTTCGCGAGTTCGATCCCGGTTGAGGTAATCGGTCAAAAGTCATGGCAACTCCATGTCATTGATGTGAGCATGTTAAAGAATCCGTTCTAGTAGAATTCTCATTTTCGTTGCTAGATAGCAGCACAATCGAAATGTTGCAGTTGGTAGGCAGACCGCCTAGAGACCACCACTTTAGGAAGTCTGCACCACAATAGCTGAGTCCATACGATTATTATTATTATTATTATTATTATTATATTTTTTTAAAAAAAATTTGCTAGGGGCTTTACGTCGCTCCGACACAGATAGGTCTTATGGCGACGATGGGATATGAAAGGCCTAGGAGTTGGAAGGAAGCGACCGTGGCCTTAATTAAGGTACAGCCCCAGCATTTGCCTGGTTTGAAAATGGGAAACCGCGGAAAACCATCTTCAGGGCTGCCGATAGTGGGATTCGAACCTACTATCTCCCGGATGCAAGCTCACAGCCGCGCGCCTCAACGCGCACTGCCAACTCGCCCGGTATTATTATTATTATTATTATTATTATTATTATTATTATTATTATTATTATTATTATTATTATTATTATTTCTTTGCTGGCAAGGCCTAGTGTTCTCAGTGCACCATGTATTCTCGTATGGGCTAGGGCAATTCTGTTACTTTCATTAACCTCTCTGTGATGCTAGTAATGCCATTCCTTATGCAGCCAGTATCTGTCATGGACGGTGTGAAAATATTGCTGATAGGGTCAGTTGGTACGTTCATTTGAGTGGGTTTGGCAGACTGATATGCAATAGCAACTTCTGGCTTGGTGAGGAAAGCAGCAGGAAACTATCTCACTTCTCTTTTTCCTAGTACGCCTGTTCAGTGACACCTAGGCCACCTATGGCAGCTGATGTTGGAACTGTTGAGGATCAAACCAGCCTCCGGGCTGAGCACTTAATAATAATAATATAAATAATAATGATAATAATAATAATAATAACTAATAATGTATATTATTATTATTATTATTATTATTATTATTATTATTATTATTATTATTATTATTATTATTATTATCCGAAATAAGCAGTTTTGTTGTAGCAACATTCTAGCTGAACTTTCGATCTGCCATTTTTAATTCAGAGCACTCAGATGTTCTGTACCGAACTCGATAGCTGCAGTCGCTTAATTGCGGCCAGTATGCAGTATTTGGGAGATAGTGGGTTCGAGCCCCACTGTCGGCAGCCCTGAAGATGGTTTTCTGTGGTTTCTTATTTTCACACCGGGCAAATACTCGGGCTGTACCTTAATTAAGGCCACGGCCGCTTCCTTCCCACTCCTAGCACTTTCCTGTCTCATCGTCGCCATAAGACGTATCTGTGTCGGTGCGACATAAAACTAGTTGTAAACAAGCAGATCTTTTATCAGATAAATTTTATAACAGCAACTTTGATAAAATATTTACCCATTACACTGTTCTATATTTTGTAAAATATATCTTACAAAAGATCTTTGCTAAATTTATTTGATTGGCAGGGGATACCATGGATTATTTTACTGCCTTCACTCTCAGAGGGGCGGGTTTCAGAATATTAAGGAACTCTGGCAAGTTATATTCTGATACCTCGTCGTCTCTTAAAATATGTTCCAGTGAAGATACGTTTAACAAATAACGTTAAATTATTTAAATTCCATTCCGGGCCTCAGTTTATATTCGATGGCTTTCCATGTTCAAACAGCAGGTATGTCCTGAGGCACATATCCCAATCCTACGCCCAGATTACCACTGCAGCTAACGATGCAGATATCATTAATTATAAGTGAGATTTTGCACACGTTATCACCGTGTCTGATTATCTGAGTTGTAATAGGCAGAGTAGGCTGCCGCCTGTGGGTCCCGCGTAACTTGGGGCCCGAAGACATCAGATCAAATTTAGACCCCATATAGTAAGTTATGTGGCTGTGAGAAGTGCGGACAAGTTTACGAAGACATTTGCGAGTAGTTTATGAATTACAATGTTGAGCTCTGTTTCCTTAAAATGTTTTCTCCCTGTGGGTGGGGGCGGTAGAATAACACCCACGGTATCCTCTGCCTGTCGTAAGAGGCGACTAACAGGGGCCCCAGGGGCTCTGAACTTTGGAGCGTGGCGTGGCGACCACGGGGCTCTTAGCTGAGTCCTTGCATTGCTTCCACTTACTTGTGACAGGCTCCTCACTTTCATCTATCCTATCAGATCTTCCTTGATCAACTCTTGTTCTTTTCCGACCCCGACGCTATTAGGTTTGCGAGGGCTAGGGAGTCTTTCATTTTCACGCCCTTCGTGGCCCTTGTCTTCCTTTGGCCGGTACATTAATTTTTCGAAGTGTCGGATCCCTTCTATTTTTTCTCTCTGATAAGTGTTATTGTAGAGGATGGTTGCCTAGTTGTACTTCCTCTTAAAACAATAATCACCACCACCACCACCTTAAAAATGTTTGTCATGCCAATAGCACTTGTCTTTCGTACAGATCATGAAGCATGCAGCTCGGCACCTGTTACCATAGCTGCACATAAGGATGTCCGTAGCGACCAGTTATACTGTCAAAATTTCCTTCCGTGCAATACAGTCTCATTTAAAAAAGTGCAATAAATATTTCTAAATGTCGTGACAGCATTGAGGATTTTTATGAGTCTCATGATAACTAATACTTCTTCTGAACGGGCACTTTTCTATTAAAAATGGTTGTCATCGAACTTCAGTGGTACAAGAACGACCGCATTCTCTTGCCGTTATTTCTTCTGAATATGGCATCTTGCATTAAAAAAAATAACAAAAACCTTTCAAGATAATGTGAATAATTTCATTACAAAAACTAAGGAAAGAGAATATTTAAAGTGTCATTAGTTTTCTTTGGATTAAACATGTCTGTGGACCCACATAGGGTTTAATCCGGCACTGGATCGACTCTACAGAAATAGGGGCGTTATCTGCATTGTTGCCTTCATTAACTGGGGAGTAAATGTCAGTAACAAGTAATTATCTTAAGTTCGGCTCCTTTCCTGAAGTTTTTTCTTTTGCTACTGGCTTTACGTCGCACCGACACAGATAGGTCTTGTGGCGACGATGGGACAGGAAAGGGCTAGGAATGGGAAGGAAGCGTCCGTGGCCTTAATTAAGGTACAGCCCCAGCATTTGCCTGGTATGAAAATGGGAAACCACGGAAAACCATCTTCAGGACTGCCGATAGTGGTGTATAGTACTCGTCGCGTATGGCTATGCGCGAAAAGGCAAATATCGCTGCCCTATTCCCTTCCTTTTCATGGATCATCACTGCCGACAGCTTGACTAGTTACATATTGAAATCACGAGACATAACAATCAACAACTAACCTCAATATAAGTATCAGTAACGGAGCTTCCCTTACCCAAGTAAATGATAATAATCGAAATCGACTTTCAGCCTATTAGGTCGTGTTCAGTTCGTGTTGAGATAAATACAGAACAAAAATGGCCAACCGAACACCAGTGGGTTCCGAACCCACAACCTCCCGATTTCGCGTCGGTTGTTCTACCAATTGAGCTATGGTGGCCTAATAGGTTGAAAGTCGATTTCGATTACAATGCAGTCGTGATAATTCAATATTCATTGAAATTATAATAAATGATGATGATGATGTTTGTTTAAAGGGGCCTAACATCTAGGTCATCGGCCCTGATAATACTTGATCAATCAAGATATTCATAATTAAATCGGTTTTCAAGCTTAACGAGGAAGCAAGAAATACACATCTCACACCCTCACTCAATTTATGTTATATATTTCTGCCTTTATTTTGTTATACATATTACTATAACCGTATTCTTCGGTGTTTCCCTTGTGTAAACATAATTCAGCTCTCTTCTTGAAATTTGCTATTACCTTTGTCGGACTGAAGAGAAACCACGCTGTAATAATACGTATGTCGTAAGTCAATAAGAATACACAAAGGCTTAAGTCTGCAAACCGTACAAAAGTCGTGACAAGAGAAGATTAGGTAAAGCTAGGTTGATAACGACATTTCCTTCCATTTGAACTGATCTTTATGGAGGAAGGAATGTTGCTTTCCTTTTCGGAGGAGTTCTTGCAGACTTTTCCTTCCTCTTAGACATTATTATACGTAAGTATTAGGCGAAATAAGACCGTAATTTCACACCAACTACGTTGTTAAATGCATTATTCGAACTTGCCACAATTCTACTTACCTGGTATTACACAAACAGACTTATAATCCCATAGAAAAAGAAAATATGCTTTAATTATACCCGCAGTCCGACTCGTTGGCTGACTGGTCAGCGTACTGGCCTTCGGTTCAGAGGGTCCCGGGTTCGATTCCCGGCCGGGTCGGGGATTTTAACCTTAATTGGTTAATTCCAGTGGCCCGGGGGCTGGGTGTTTGTGCTGTCCCCAACATCCCTGCAACTCACACACCATACATAACACTATCCTCCACCACAATAACACGCAGTCACCTACAAATGGCAGATGCCGCCCACCCACCCTCATCGGAGGGTCTGCCGTACAAGGGCTGCACTCGGCTAGAAATAGCCACACGAATTTTTTTTAAATTATACCCGCAAATGTAACACTAGCGATTTTAACAATACGGCAGTGGCAATACGTAATTATCTCAAATCACGAAATAAACCATGACTGTATAGCGCCAACGTGCCGGATTAACAGTAACTGTAAGACGTCGTATCGGCAAGTAGGGTCCCTAAACTGTATGGTTAGCAACACTGAATCGAACCCAACAGGTAGAAAATAACTAAGTCACTACCTTCAATATTAACAGGGGAGTAAGAGTAAGGTTGTACCTAGTGGTAGAATAATCGAATACAAAGTAATCACTTATTCGATTATTTAATTTTATTCGATCATATTTCTCATTCGATTATGTTCGATTATTCAGCGAATGAATGAGTGAATGAGGCAATCGAATAGTGAATAATTTTTTGCCATTCGCTTATTTTTCGAATAATTTTTGATTATCCGTCCGAAACTCCATTACAATCAATGAGGCAATCGAATAGTGAACTTTTCCATTCGATTATTTTTTCAGTTATTCATTCGGGACTGCATTCGAATGGATGTGGCAATTGAATAATGAATGCTTTCGAAATAATCGAATTAAAAGTGATGTTATTAAGACAGTTGATTCACTCATTTAGTTTCAACCTTGGGAGATACGTTTGGAAAAAGGCGTATTTCTATTTTTCATAAAAGTTCATCTATTCACTTATTTCAGTCGATTATCCATCCGACACACTAAAACCGAAAAATTGATTCATGACGCATCCGAATATTCTATGCGATAAAACTGAATGAAATTTGAAATTCATTCTATTATTTTGTTGATGAAGGTTTATTCGATCATTAAAAGTATTCGATTATGCCATCACTACAACTGAATGATATTTGAAACTCATTCGATTATTAAAAGTATTCGATTATCCTATCACTTAGTGTATAGGCTTACGTGCCAGGGAGTGTAGTTAATTTATCTGCTGTGTTGGTCTTAATACACTCCTCTCCGTTCACACACAATACACTACAGTACTAACCACCACAGATCCCCCTGTAGGTGGGGGCGGTAGAATAACGCCCACGGTATCCCCTGCTTGTCGTAAGAGGCGACTAAAAGGGGCCCAGGAGCTCGGAACTTTGGAGCGTGGGTTGGCGACCACGGGGTCCTTAGCTGAGTCCTGGCATTGCTTTCACTTACTTGTGCAAGGCTCCTCACTTTCGTCTATCCTATCTGACCTTCCTTGGTCAACTCTTGTTCTTTTCTGACCCTGACGGTATTACGTATGGAGGCCTAGAGAGTCTTTCATTTTCACGCCCTTCGTGACCCTTGTCTTCCTTTGGCCGATACATCCATTTTTCGAAGTGTCGGACCCCTTCCATTTTTTCTCTCTGATTAGTGTTATATAGAGGATGGTTGCCTAGTTGTACTTCTTAAAACAATCACCACCTAACCACCACAGAAACATGCAAAGTGAACACACCCCTTCACATATGGTGACCACGGGACTACTAGCTGAGATTCGGATGGCTTCCACTTACATGTGCGTCTCCTCGCTTTTATCTTTCCTGTTTGACCTCCCTTGTCCAACGCTTGTTCTTTTCTGACTCTGATGGTATTAAGTTTGAGAGATCTTTCACTATCACGCCCTTTGTGAACCTTTCTTTTTTTCCGATACAATTTTTTGAAGGGTTCGACTTCTTCCTTTTCCCATTTTGTGTTAAGGGAGGATACTTGCCCATTTGTACTGCTTCTTAAAACCACCACCACCACCACCACCACCACCACCACCACCACCACCACCACCACCCCAGTAGGTGGGGGTGGTAGAATAACACCCACAGTATTCTCTGTCTGTCATAAGGGGCGACTAAAAGTGTCTCCAGGGGCTCTTAACATGGGAAGAGTGGATTGGCGACCACGGGGCCCTTAGCTGACTCCTGGAATTGCTTCCACGTGTGCCAGACTCCTCACTTTCATCTATCCTATCCGACCTCTCTTGGTCAACTCTTGTTCTTTTCCGACACCGACAGTATTAGGTTGGGAGGCCCAGGGAGTCTTTCATTTTCACGCCCTTCGTGGCCATTGTCTTCTTTGGCCGATACCTACATTTTTGGAACTGTCGGACCCCTTCAATCTTTTCCTCTGATTAGTATTAATAGAGGATGGTTGCCTAGTTGTATTTCCTCTTAAAACAATACTCACCACCACCATCTCTTCATATGGGGTTGGCGTCATGAAAGGCATCCCGCCGCGAAACTGAGCTGAATCTATACGTAATATCAACCTTAAATAATTGGGAAAAGGCCAGGAAGAAAAAGAAGAAGAAGACATCATTATGTAAAATATGTTAAATGATTCTATGACATTTCTCATGAAGAATTTTAAGCTGCTTTAATGGTAGAACCTTTAAGGTCGTTGTTTGACGAAGACGCCTGCAGGGTTTGTAAGGAACATAAGTTTTGCTGGTAGTTATCACCAAGGTCAGCTGGTTAGGATCACGTTTCAGTCGTACAGAGCACGTTGTTCGGACTCACTCCACTGATAGGCGGAGAAGTAATTCATTATTACCTCGTAAGCTCATCTCATGGGGAAATTTCCTAATGACACTTGTAATTTCCTCATGTCAACATAGGCCTATTTCAGTACTACTCGAAGGGGTTTTTACAGCACTGTCGTAAACGCAGTGTGGGTCATTCTTTTTCTTTCCATTAAGAATAAAGTTAATCACGTCATGCAAGGATTGAAAGAAACTAACATTTAAAAAAATGCTTTACGTCGCACCGACGATGGGATAGGAAAGGCCAAGGAGTAGTAAGGAAGTGGCCGTGGCCTTAATTATGGTACAGCCCCAGCATTTGTCTGGTGTGAAACTGGGAAACCACGGAAAACTACCTTCGGGGCTGCCGACAGTGGGGTTCGAGCCCACTGTCTTCCAGATAAAAGCTCACAGCTGCGCTCCTCTAACCGCACGGCCAACTCGCCCGGTGAAAGGAACTTCTTTTGCCGGTAGGTCTACTGGCCAGATGCATCAAAAATAACTCAGTCCAACACTCGGTTTTATACTGAAGTTTTTGATCGGATCTAATGGCACTCTTTGAAAAAATAATGCCTGTCGCAGAACCAATTTCACTGAATGAACTTGCCCTCGGACACTCCCGGAACTAAAAGCCGTACGCCATTTCATTTCATTTTTCACTGAATAATCATCGTCTTATTTTCGGGCATATAGACGATATCATGACGCTTTTCACGTCTCTTCATGTTATGTCCGTAACTCATTGAGTCTAAAGAACTTTTTATATACGTAATACGCCTATTGAGGTTTTTGATCGGTCCAAACATTGGTGTATGTATTATAGACTTTATTCTCGTATAGATATTCTTGACTGTCCAAAACTTAGGACTGTTATAGGCACGATGTTCGTATAAAGGTCCCTTTGTGATCCAAAAGTTCAGGATTGTTTTATTTAGGCAAAATATTGCTATAGGCGGATTTAGATAGGTCCGAAAGTTCAGAAAGGTATACAGGTTTTGATGGATAAAAATGTTCAGGGCTATTTTATAAAGGTCCGTTGTTTCAATGAATAGACTGTTAATATAATAATAAAGTTATTACTTTTAGGTTCCACTAACTACATTTTTATGATTTTCGGAGAAACCGATGTGCCGGAATTTCGTCCATCAGGAGTTCCTTTACGTGCGAGTAAATGATCTATAAAGTTCAAAATGTGACTTAATGAATAGCATCTGCATTACATACAGAAACACTTTTATTACGATTGCTACATGCTGCAATTAATGTAGACTTAAAATAGTTTTAATTCTTCGAAATCCTGAACCTAAAAAGCAACTGTAATGCTGAACAGTTCATGAACTCAATAAGGTTACACTGGATACTCCTAGGCAAGGACGGACTCTGTGGAAGACATACACAGTACACTATTAGTACTTATCATACCAAACAGAATTAGATATACTGTACCAGTAAAAACTAATAAATTCACAAAAACTACAGAAATAATAAACAGCTTGATGAAACCATCACTTGTGCAGAAACTTACTCGATTGAGCCTTTACAATACCCCAACTAAACCAACACTTTGCTATGGATGTGAGGCATGGTCGTTAAGATCTCAAAACTTATCTCAGAGGCCGATGACGTAGATGTTAGGCCCCTTTTTAACAACAAGCATCATGATCATCAGACCTATCTCGAATTACAGCACGAGAAACGACATTCATGCGTCGTACAGCAGGGTATACAAAATGGGACCATAAAAGGAATGAAGAGGTGCTAAAAGAACTGAAAGTACAACCGATAACTGACTGAATCTACAGTTATTAGGAAAGTTGGAAACATCATATTACTCTGATTTAAAAAAGAAAACGAAATTCAAATGAAAATTACCAATATGTGTTATAATATTTTGCCGGCCCCGTGGTGTTGGAGTAGCGTGCCTGCCTCTTACCCGAAGGCCCCGGGTTCGATTCCCGGCCAGGCCAGAGATTTGTACCTGGACCTGAGGGCTGGTTCGAGGTCCGCTCAGCCTACGTGATTAGAATTGAGGAGCTATCTGACGGTGATATAGCGGCCCCGGTCTAGAAAGCCAAGAATAACGTCCGAGAGGATTCGTCGTGCTGACCACATGACACCTCGTAATCTGCAGGCCTTCGTGATGAGCAGCTGTCGCTTGGTAGGTCAAGGCCCTTCAAGGGATGTAGTGTCATGGGGGTTGGTTTGGTTTGGTTATAATATTTTGTTCAAAATATGCCACAAACCTTTTTTTTTTTTTTTGCTAGGGGCTTTACGTCGCACCGACACAGATAGGTCTTATGGTGACGATGGGATAGGTAAGGCCTAGGAGTTGTAAGGAAGCGGCCGTGGCCTTAATTAAGGTACAGCCCCAGCATTTGCCTGGTGTGAAAATGGGAAACCACCGAAAACCATCTTCAGGGCTGCCGATAGTGGGATTCGAACCTACTATCTCCCGGATGCAAGCACACAGCTACGCGCCATACGCGCACGGCCAACTCGCCCGGTGCCACAAAACTAAATGATCTAAATAGACATTTATATGCCAAATAAAACCTGTTTAATTTTTATTGTCATGCTTGGAAACGTGTTGAAAATGCAAGACTACATTACATAACGTAAAGAAAAAAACATGACTGATCATAGGAATCCGCCCCCTACTCATAATTATTCCAGAAACTCCAGAGAGCGACCAGTGTGTCAGAGTGTTATGAAAGGTGCTACAGTAGCACTTTCTGGTCCAGTGCGGAAAGCAGTAGCAAACTACATCTTTACTCATCTTGCTAGTACGCCTCATTTTGGCGCCCCAATCGGTTTTTGCGGTTCCCATCCTCTCGTGGTGATACTGGAGGTCCAGCCAGTTTCCGGGCTGATGACCTTACAGACAGAGCCTGTTGGATGCGGGTAGGGACTTCTCTCATCTTCTTGAATCAAACTTTTTTTCTCTTCGGAAATAACGCGAAACGATACTTGCCTGAGAAAACAGCACGTCTGCACGCTTCTTCCAAGCAGTGACGACGCTGCCTACAAAACTCCAAGCATGCTTTCCTTTGCACTCCAGGCAAAAGATGTTTTCGAAGGGCATAAAAAGACTTAATCCCTTTTTTGACGAAACGGTGTTAAAACTAATGTTAATATTGTGAATGTTCATTAAGTTAATTGCTAGTTTCTTGCAGCTTGCAGTTCGATCAGCTGTTAGTAGTGCAAAGTCTTGCCGAGGGATTGTCTACGACTACGCGGAAAGTCTGTAACCACACCAGACTTCAGAAATCTTCTCACAGTGTTCTTACAACACGTTTAGACACACCCAATGATTTGCCAATTAACATAAACATTTTCTGTTTGACGCCCACATATTTTCAGTCAAAATCCAACCTTCAGGGACAGACAGCAAGTGACAGAAGTGACATACTGAAAGAGAGTATGTAACGCTATCTGTAGCAACACAGCAGAGCAGATACGCATTTTTTTAAAAACATACACAAGCAGATAACTTTCCTATGTTGCTATTTTCTTTATTCCTCAACATTAAAAACAAATCAAGCCAATCGCACAATGATGCACAATTTTTCTCATTTTTCTTCATACCGTGGCCGAAGTAGCTACATTCTATATACGTCTGTACAGGAGGTTTAATTTACGTAACTTTAACAAATCAAAAGTCATGAACGTTTTCCCTTAAAAGACTAAGGGATTTTGACTTTGTGACCAAAAGTTACAAATGCCTATAAATAATTAATGGATAAGCACACACATTTCTCGTTTTTACTGAATAACTCCATTTTCCATTTTGAATAATTAATATTATGACTGTTGTTACACGTATAAGGACAAGGGCCGATAACTACTTTGAGGGGTGTCTCTAAACTTGAGTATCGGTCACTTATCATTAACGCCCTGCGCTGATATAAATAATATTATCCGCATCCACACTTCCTTCATCCGCACCCGTATCCACATCCACGAATGGTTATACGCGGATATTGCAACTGTTTGACAATATTACGCCCAACGTATTGGAAGGGACAGATCTGTTTACATAATACAATAGGCCTGACACCTGGCACCAGAACCCTACAGTCACAGATTTATGAGGGATTTTCTCTCCCGACAGCTACCGACGTATTGTGCGGTTCTATTTCGGAAACTTTGTTCCTTCCTTCTACTAACTGCGGACAGGAGCTAGGTTAGGCTTAAGCCAGATTTACGGTTTTATGGTCTCAGCGGTCTTTATATATCATAGTCAAGGGTTGCCTAACCACAATCAAAAATAAGAGTATACCTGAGTGAAAATCAGTAGAAATTATCAGCAGAATTAATCGCACTGCCGTACAGTTTGCATCCGCCAAGACTCTAACGTCATGGATATCCGCATCCGTGCAGGCCTCTACTTATACTGCTTTCCTGCTGAGCCCCAAGTTCGAACCCACCACAACTCGGCCCGCTCGGAGAGTTTTGAAAATGTTCGGTTTTGCTAGGTATCTTGGAGGTTTAAGTTTGAAGGATACCAGGAAGTACCTTATTAATTCAGGTTTCTTTTTTCATCTTGTATACCCACTTCGAAATATCGCTGCACTTCAACTTCCATTTATTAGCATACTACAGTATAAATGAGGAAGCTTATAATTGGAGGTAACTAGGCCTATTGATTGATATTCATTGTGATCATAGACAAGCGACTCCAGTTTTACCGACATTTGAACCAAACCATTTCAAAAATCGCACTTGCATTTGGCTGGAATTTGGACCACGGCAGCCTTGGGCGAAACTTGTCACTATCTCTGGGAGATTGTTGCAGATGAGAACTTAACTCGCGTACTGCCCCCATATCACATGTTGATGGTGATAGTGATTATTTTTAGGAGGAGGAATGCAGACGTATGGCTGGTTAAGAATGCTAGGCAGGTTGTGGCCCTCGGGCCTATACCCTCGATGGGAACGCGGGCCACATTCCTCGTAATTGTAGCGGACATTGCAAAACCTGTTTGTCGCATGGTACTTTGTAGCCGCCAAATGCACAAGAATTCTTTTCTTTCTTTAGTGGATTCCATTTAGTCGCATTCCGCGCATCCTATTTGCAACCCCTCCACCTCTGCTAGCATTGTAATGAGAACCTTCACCACCACTGGCACTTGTGCGTTCAGCATTCCTCGCGTTCGAAAAACTCAACTAATGCCATTCAGCGGGTAACAAGGTGTGTGCAATTTAATAATAGGCATTTTTAATATAACTTGAAAGCAATGCTATAATAGGTTTAAAATACTAACTTAAGACATTTAATTCGCTTAACACGTGATACCATCTCGTATTACTTCGGGGGATAATCATATTAAACACCACTTTCAGGTAAAATATCATTTTAATATAAGATTTTACCATATATCAAATTAAACACTACTTTCATTAGGTGTTTTTGGACTGAAATCCCCGCTTAATGCAAGACTGTATCTTACGTCAAATTAAATACGGTATTACTTTTATTAGGCTTTTCTTCATTGAAATCCCTGTTTAATATGAGATTGTATCTTATATCAAATTAAATACGACTTGTTAAATGTTTTTCGACTGAAATTCTCACTTAACATAAGGTTGCCTCTTATTTCAAATTCAACACTAGTGTCGTTTGCTGTTTTTCGACTGAAATCTCCGTTTCATGTAAGAGTATTTATATGATATTTCAAGTTAGCACTAGTTAGGTGTTTTTCCACTGAAATCCCTGTTTAAAACTATCCTCAGTTTATGTCGAGTATTTCTGAGATTACTCGAAACATTTAGGCGAGGGATAAAGTCCCGCACGTGATTTATCAGGTGGAATTTCCAAGTCGGAACACATCAGAATTCTAACCTTGGCCGCCGAAACAGAAAGCCAGCAACTAAACGATTGCATTAAACACGACTCCAACCTAATTATTATTATTATTAATAAGCCGAGATACACGGGCAACATTCGCGGATATCAATCATTTGTGATTATTTGGTATACAGTCCATGGTTATCCGTAGGCCAGCGTGTGGTAGTAATCCTTTATGGGACAGGTGATGTATGAGCGAATGTTTGAACGTGCGTAAATCTCCAGTGACCTCCAGAACGTTGTCACGCCCCATGTGTGATCTACTTCCCAACTGGAGCGTGAATCAATCACAATGCAGATTTCATTGATAATAACAAACAAACTTAATGACATGTAGGTGTGATGTCTTGGTCTGTTGGAGCGAATCGTTAAAATGACATAATGACTGTCTTACATCTAGTAGCAGCACCTTACGCAAGTAATGTCAGTAGATGGGATAGTGCGCCTGATTTGTTATGTTGAACAGTAACGATATACTGTATTATAAATACAGGAGTGGCAGTGAGGCGAATTGTGGGATACACTCCAAGGTTTTGGATAGTTACCTTCTACTCTATGTGGAAATTTCAACATCTAATATATAAACATGAATGAATGTTTGTTTGTTCGTCTCGAATGGACTGAAAAAAATACTGGACCAATTTTGCTGAAAATTTCACAATTTGTTCTTATTACACCTGAGAGGGTTTAGGAAATGGTTTGAACGAACTCCGATAGGTAGTTTTTATGATTGAGTAATTTTATGTAATTAATTTAATTACAAAGCCGCACCAAGATTTGAATCGACCTTGATGGACAGCGGCTGACACTCGGATGCCGTTAAGTCTAACCCCCATCGGCATAGGGGGTGTGAAGAAAATGTCCTAAAATGACCGAGATTATGGATGTACTGTATGTGTGTATGACGCGGCATAGCTCTCAATCAGACTTGGTACAAATATGACTTACTATCTGAAAAAAAAAAAAAAAATGCTGTGGGGGAAAGACACCCTTAGCACCTCTGGGGGAGGGTGTCGGATTTTAAAAAGTAGGACCGATATTAGTGTCGAATCCATAGTTTTCGGCGTCGCTAAGGTGAAATGCACCGAGCTTGATAGCTGCAGTCGCTTAAGTGCGGCCAGTATCCAGTATTCGGGAGATAGTAGGTTCGAACCCCACTGTCGGCAGCCCTGAAGATGTTTTTCCGTGGTTTCCCATTTTCACACCAGGCAAATGCTGGGGCTGTATCTTAATTAAGGCCACGGCCGCTTCCTTCCCACTCCCAGCCCTTTCCTGTCCCATCGTCGCCATAAGACCTATCTGTGTCGGTGCGACGTAAAGCAACTAGCGAAAAAAAAAAAAAAAAAGGTGAAATGCGACACACTGGGTGCCGTGTAAGTCAAAGTTCAGTCCCAGTCGGGATTGGGGTTAGAAGGCATGAAAAATAAAAAGTCCAAAATGACCGAAATTATGGATGAATGCGTGTATGTTCCAGCACAGCTCTCAGTGAAACTTGGTACACACGACTTACTATCTGGAAAAAATACTGTGAGGGTGAGACACCACTAGCACCCGAGGGGGAGGGGTTAATATGTAAAAATAAGTAAAAACGAGCGATATTAGTGTCTAATCCATGGTTTTCGGGGTCGGTGAAATGAATTGTGACACTCTGGATGTGTTTAAGTCCAAGTCAGCCTCATGGGGACCGAGAAGGATTGAACAAGAATATGTCCAACATGACCGATATTTGTGTTGAGTCCACAGTTTCTTGGGTCTCTGATTGGTGACAGTCCCAGTGACAGTTGGAATCGTCTACAACTCTACATGATATCTTATAAGTTAGTTATAATTTACTTTTAATATTTGAAAGAATCAGCTACTTCTCTGACAATTTGGACTGCCTCAAGGTAATAGTTTAACATGAAATTATAATCTCAAACTAAAATTTAAAATTAAACACGTGACAACAACACTAAATTTACAAAAGATTTCGTAAGCTATCAATCAACGTCACAATAAACAAATCTACCAAAAAATCACTTTAAACATTTAATAGAAATCGTAAAATTAAACATTCGAAGAATATGCCCGAGTAGAGCCAGGTACTACAGCTAGTGTGTCACAATTCATTTCACTGACCCCGAAAACCATGGATTTCCACTCTTAAATATTTTTACATTAGGGTCTAACATGCTGTTGTTGCAAATACTAAATTGAACGCGAGTTTCTGCGGCAAGATATTTCACCACAACTGGAACCCAAAATATCTCGGAGTAACCTTGGATCGAACACCATCCTACAAGCAACGTCTGCTGAACAACAACGTAACAACATCATTCATAAGCTTTGTGGAACTACCTGAGGTTCTTCGGCAAGTGTTTTACGGGTTTCAGCTTTAGGCTTGGTGAGTACTGTGCTCCAGTATGGATGAACAGTCATCACACAAGACTTATTGATACTCAATTGAATTCCACTATGCGCATAATAACTGGCACAATTCGATCTCTTTTTTTTTTTTTTTTTTTTTGCTTTACGTGGCTTTGAGTGGGAAGGAAGCAAGGTATATCCCCAGCATTTGCCTGGTGTGAAAATCATCTTCAGGGCTGCCGACAGTGGGGTTCGAACCCACTATCTCCCGAATACTAGATACTGGTCGCGACTGCAGCTGTCGAACTCAGTGCGATTCGATCTACGCCAACTCATTGGCTCCCGCTTTTATCTGGAATAATGCCATCTGATTTACGCAGATCCACCGCTCTCATCAAGGAATTCAATAAAATCTTAAGCAACCCCGATCTACCTGTACATGAAGATCTGCGAACTATCAACCAAAACAGATTAAGTTTACGCCATCCAACTTTACGTAACGCTTTAGACATGGTTGCTAGAGGCTGCAAAGCAAAGTTGGTCTAAAAACAGACCAATGTAAAGAAAATTTCGTCCGGGAGATAACTTCTTTCTTACAGAACACTATTGATCGCAACTGCGAGTTCACTGCATTAGCTTTACTGTACCTTGATTCAATCTCACTATATTACCATCCTGGGAGAACACACATCCTAAATACTTGAAATCATCTACCTGTTCCAGCTTTGTATCACCAATCTGACATTCAGTTATGTTGATTTCGTACCTAATGACATCAATTTAGTCTTCGAGAGGCTAATTTTCATACCATACTCATTGCACCTATTTTCAAGTTGTAAAATATTAGACTGCAAGCTTTCGGCACAATCTGCCAAAAAGACCAAGTCGTCAGCATAGGCCAGACTGCTTACTACATTTCCACCTAACTGAATCCCTCCCTGCCACTTTATACCTTTCAGCAGCAGCGGTTAATGCTTTGACGGGGTGCTGCATTTAATTTCCATGAGAGAAAATCTACAAAATATTTCAGTGATTGTGATATGTAAGGAGTTACAACAAGGTTATATTTTACCGATCCCATTAGTTTAGTCGGACTAGTACTACTTAAAGTTAAATGTTTTCCGTGAACTGGAGAATGCAACATTTTATATTACCTCTGTCGTGGGATTAGAGGTTACTAATGGAGTATTACAGCCACACATCGCGCACGATAAACTTCCAGGAATGCTTGGCTGCTTATAGATTGTTACCTTGTAGACCTGTTGGCGGAACAAAGATGTCAAGGTTCGCACAGATCCTATACCGCCCGTGCGTTAAGGAACCAAGCCCTTTAGCCGTGATCTTTGATAGTGGTAAAAATGAAATGAAATGAAATGAAATGAAATGGCGTGTGGCTTTTAGTGCCGGGAGTGTCCGAGGACAAGTTCGGCTCGCCAGGTGCAGGTCTTTTGAATTGACACCCGTAGGCGACCTGCGCGTCGTCATGAGGATGACATGGCGATGAAGACGACGCATACTCCCAGCCCCCGTGCCAGCAAAATTAACCAATGTTAGTTAAAATTCCCGACCCTGCCGGAAATCGAACCCGGGATCCTTGTGATCAAATGCTAGCACGCTAACCATTTAGCCATGGAGACGGACTTTGATAGTGGTAACTCGTAGGGGCAGAAATATACATTGTCAGCTGCTGCATTCAGTCGTACATTCCCTCAACAATGTTAGCATTATTTTCTCTGCAACTACACAATTGGATTGAAACTTCAACTTCATTTACATATATGCCTGGCAAGGATATAATTTCGTGTGACTGTTTCTAGCCGAGTGCAGCCCTTGTAAGGCAGACCGTCCGAAGAGGGTGGGCGGCATCTGCCATGTGTAGTTAAATGCGTGTTATTGTGGTGGAGGATAGTGTTATGTGTGGTGTGTGAGTTGCAGGGATGTTGGGGTCAGCACAAACACCCAGCCCCCGGATCACTGGAATTAACCAATGAAGGTTAAAATCCCCGACGCGGCCGGCCGGGAGTCGAACCCGCGACCCTCTGAACCGAAGGCCAGTACGCTGATCATTCAGTCAACGAGTCAAACATAGCAAGGATAAAATGAAGGAAGGCAACGAAGCGATGGCTGTTACCGCCACTGTGCTTCCTCCCTACAAATGTATTTATGAAAAATAAAATGTTATGTATTTATTGTAATAACTTACGGGCAAAAATGCCTCGTCCTTTTAATCTATCTTTCATAATACATTACAGAGTACAGTATATTATAGTATCCCTTAATCACGAGGAATTATGGGTGTCTCAGAGGGGGTGTGTTCACTCCTTTTAGGGCCATAAGAGCAATACTGTATTCTTAACAAGGAATGGTCTACATTGATTATTATCTCAGTTGATACAGTGCTGTTCTGTATTTATCTTTCTTGACTCTGACACCTAGCGAGTTGGCCGTGCGATTAGAGGTCCGCAGCTGTGAGCTTGCATTCGGGAAATAGTGGGTTCGAACCCCACTGTCGGCAGCCCTGAAGATGGTTTTCCGTGGTTTCCCATTTTCACACTAGACAAATGCTGGGGATGTACCTTAATTAAGGCCACGGCCGCTTCCTTTTCACTCCTGAATATATATAATTCTTGACAGCTGCACATTTTGGATGAATGGTCATCGGGCTGACCAGCGGTCGCGTGATAAACCAAGACCAATCGGGGGTGTAGTGTCATGGCGGGGGGGGGGGTGCTACAGTGTATATTATGAACATGCTAGCTTAGAAGATAGGCTTCCTAAAGAAAAGATGGTGTGGAAAAGAGGTAGGCTTCCTAAGAATGAAAGTATTAGAAAAGAGTTATGCCTTTGTGATAATGAATATGTTGCCTCAGGAAAGACTTAGGCTCCCTAAACAATGAAGGTGTTGGTTGAGAAAAGAGGTAGGTTTCATAAGAAATTATTTTGACGATGTTACGCTTCGTAAAAATACGTTGGCTTTGTTAGACTCTAAAGAACGAAGCTGTTGGTTTAGGAAAGAGTAAGCATTCCTAAAGACTCAATATGTTGGCGTGTTTAGGCTTTGTTAGGCTTCATGAAGAGTAAAGGTTTAGACGAGTGTTAGGCTTCCTAAAGAATTAAGATATTGGCTTAGGAAAGAGTTCGTCTTTCTAAAAATAGAAAAAAGTTTTAAGGAAGAGTTTGTCAAAGAGGCTTCATAAAGAATTTTAGCGTTGATGTAGAGAAGAGAGTTTGGCTTTCTAAAAGATGTTGGCGTAGGAGAAACGATTGGCAAGAGAGTAGTAGCAGGAAAAATGAAAGAGGAAAGGTCGGCTCACGGGGAAACAGTTATCTAGTGCCTAGAAATGGCATATGAATCCCCGAGGGTAGAACATTCATAGTGGGTTTTTAACAGTGGACATCCACAAACCTCGAAGTTACTATACCACGAAGCATTTTTCCAAGTTTAGCCTGATGATCCATCATTATTATAGATAAATTACCGATCAGCGTATCTCATCTTCGTGTGGATGCAGCGTGAAATAAACAGGATCTACCTACAGTTCAGCTGTTTCCGGCAACATAGCGCAGTTGAAGCAGCGAGGTCAGTAAACTAAAATGTCTTCTTGCCGCACCTCCTTTGGAACTCTGCTGCAAGAACTGTATGCATAATCACGCTTGAGAAGGGGGATTCCCCGTGGCAGAGCCACGCTCGCTGCGGAGGAAGATAGCATCACGGACATTGGAACAGAAACAAACTACGCCCAAAAGAAATGAAAAATTCAGCCAACTGCACGGCATGCTGTAACATTGCTGATACACAAGGTGAGGTAATATTTTTGCCAAGTCGTAAAATGTTAATAACCGACAAAGACCTCCATAAATAGTAAATTATGCATAATTACCATTATAGGCTAGTTGCATACAACTGTTTATGCTCGACGATAATTGTAACTCTATTTTTTAAATATTCATAGATTTCTGTCCAGATGTCGCTTGACAGTTAGTTTACTGAACAGAGCGCATGCGCTGGGTTATTGATTTTCCGTGAGTGGATCAGAGACCTTGACAGTGTCATATGTTTTCAAAGTTTTGATAGAAGGTTATCATAACCTAGCTTTATTTCAAATACAAATTGTTAATTGTACAGTTGGTGAAGTGAATTTGCGGGAATGTGCCCTGTGGTTGTGGAATATTGGAAGTAGAAGGTGCATTGATGTTAATATGTGTGTCCGACATGTTTGATTTTGGAAACAAGTGCGAAGCTAGTGCGTTGAGCGCAGGTGCAATGCTATCCTTACCTAATTGGTCAAACAGTTGTATCATAACGAAAATCTGAACTCTGTTTGGTAGAGAACCTATATCATGATGAAAACTGTAATGAGCCTCATTGAGATTCAGTTTCCTGGCGTACAATATTTATATTTCGGCATCGTCGAGCACAAACCAACATAAACTCTCGTTTTAGGGAAGATTATACTCTCCCCAGGTGGGAGACTAATAAAAGAAAGATAATTGCAATGGCTTTGTTCCTCAGAAACTTAACACCTCCCGACTTGGAGAAAGAAGTCCAGAAGAGTAAAATCCCTCCCCCCCCCCCAATTAGTCGCTGTAGAAACAGAAAACAAGTCTATCTCAGAAATCCTTCCAGGGTACTAATTCCCGAATCTGCCAGTCGTGACCACGGGTGAGCTTTTACACTACTTGAGACAAAGTGTGAGGAGTCGTGGTACGAAAATTAAGGTACAGTAGTAGTGTTTCTTTACGGGTTCGATTCTGGCTCAGTCCTGTGGTATTTTGAAGATACTCAGATACCGGTACTCCAGACTCGTGTCGGTAGAAACGCCGACAAACAAAATAATTCTTGCAGGACAAAATTATAGCACATTTGCGGCGCTGAAAACCCTATTATTATTATTATTATTATTATTATTATTATTATTATTATTATTATTATTATTATTCATCGTTTGGGCCACTAAGGACCGCGAGATCTCAACTGTTTGTCTTCTTGCGGGCCCACCAGATTTTCATCCTTTCATAGTGTGCTTTGTTCCATGCATCAGACTGGACATGCTTCAGTCGAGTTGGGACTATTTCTTGGTGAACCTGTCTAAGCTTGTATTTGAGTGTTGCTCGGAGTTGAATATCTGTTTCTGAGATTCCATACTTTAAAAGATCTCTATCAATCTCCACCAACCAAGGAGGAATCGTTTTGATACTTCTGAAGTAGGATAACACATGATTACAGATATACGGTATCCCCTGCTTGTTGTAAGAGACGACTAAAAGGGGACTGTGGGGCTCTTAACTTGGGGTCATGTATTGGCGATTATGGGGCCTTTAGCTGAGTCTGGCATTGCTTCCACTTGTGCCAGGCTCCTCGCTTACATCCTCCCTTGGTCAACGCTTGTTCTTTTCCATCCATGGCCCTTTAGCCGGGATGTGCCTAGGGAGTCTTTCATTTTCACGCCCTTCGTGGCCCTTGTATTTCTTTGGCCAATACCTTCATTTTTCGAAGTGTTGGCCCCTTCCATTTTTCCCTCTGATTAGTATTAAGAAAGGATGGTTTCCTAGTTGTACTCCCTCTTAAAACAATAATCACCACCACCACCACTACTACTACAAACATGTTTTCATTCCTCCTCTCAAGGTGGAGGCGGGCCTCTGAGACGGTGACGCCGTCTCTCAGGCCGGGAGATTTGTTACGGTGAAGGAGATGCTCGGAGAAGGCGAGCGGGTTGGCGGCCGTGGCCTTTACTAGGAACTGTCCCGGCATTCGCCTTAGTGCAGGAAAATGGAAAACCAAGGAAAACCATTCTCAGGACAGACGACGGTTGGGGCCAGCCGTGAGGTCCACTCCTGCCCCGTCTTCCGAATGCAGAGGCGTACAGCCACGCCAGAGCCGTGGCCACCCCTCCTCCGCTCGGTTTGCCGGCCAGAGTGCCAAGCTGTTGGATCACGGACCAGCCGTGGCCACTTGAGGGCCGAGACCCACTCTGCATCTACCACCACCACCACCACCACCACCACCTCGAGACGGTGTCTGCTGTATACGGGAATCTGCTTTTTACTGTGATGAAGAGCGTGTAAAGTGTAACTTGCAGGGATACTAAGGGAATTCAGTTGACCATTCAAGATCTTAATTCCGCAAACCGGCCGGGAATCGAACCCAAGACCATGATGTTCGACGATCACGATGCTGACCATTAGGTACGGAACCAGATTGCGCAGTGTAAATACTTATCAAGTGAATACAACTCCTTTTTTCCTCGTGGGACGCACGCTGTAGTCGATAGGGAAGACTGGTTTGTGCTGCAAAGGATGTCTGACTCAGGATTCTTGGAAAGTAGCATAATTCACTAACTCAATGTCATCTTCAATGTGAGAATGATTTGGTAACTGATGAGTGTTGGCCCGACCTCATTACTATGTAATGACGCACCTGCTTCTATAATTTGGCTCTCATCTTCGGTTCTTCACTACATCGTTCAGATTAGCGGAATTTTTTTTTTTTTTTGACACATTCACTTACCTTTTCTTGATAAGTGCTCCACTGTTTTGCATGGGGTGACAATATTGTCTTGAACAGTACAATATACAACATACATCTAAAGCTCTTGACTGTCACAAAGCAGCATATATCTACAGTTTCTTTCTGCTCCAAAGCAACATATCAAAATCAACACATCTATCAAAATCTATCAAAAAGCAATGGGCTATATATCTGAAACTCTTTTCAATTCCAAAACAGTATAAATCTGAAAATCTATTCTTAAAGCAACATCTTGGTTTGTAAGTCTCGTAGAGCTTGATGGTATTAGCATACCTTATATAATATAAAGACCGTAGCCGGGTACGCCTGGTTAAACGTAACTTAGATTGCATTTGGCTGATTTTGTCCTCAGAGATAGTTTTGCCTGTAAAAGTTCATCCCGACAAGAATCACCTTCTAAATGTGGGTGATGGAGGGGAAATAAAAGGTATTGGCGTTTGAAAAATAAGATGTTTCTCATGAATAATAATAATAATAATAATAATAATAATAATAATAATAATAATCATCATCATCATCTTGGAACCGATAAAAATCCAAATCCCGAAATGCAAACTTAAGGCATTACAACACTGTAATCAAGCCTGAAGCACTATATACATCTAAAACACTGATCATTGGGGGCAGATCATTGATTTTAATTTAGTATGGCTATTTCTAGCAGGGTGCAGCCCTTGTAAGGCAGACCCTCCAATGAGGGTGGGCGGCATCTGCCATGTGTAGGTAGCTGCGTGTTATTGTGGTTTAGAATAGTGTTATCTGTGGTGTGTGAGCTGCAGGGATGTTGGGGACAGCACAAACACCCAGCCCCCGAGCTATTGGAATTAACCAATGAAGGTTAAAATCCCCGATTCCGCCGGGAATCGAACCCGGGAACCTCTGAACCGAAGGCCAGTACGCTGACTATTCAGCCAACGAGTCGGACGGATGTAGAAAAGCAAGAAAGAAAAATCTTAAGGAATTTTTTTTTGGACCAGTCTGTACAGGGGGAGTCTGGATAAGGAAATATCATGACCTGTACCAAAACCAGAAAATCTCAAGACACATTTAGAAAAAGACGTTTGAAAATTTACGGACATATTCTCAAAATGAGTAATCAAAGATTGATGAAAAGAATTCTGAACCTTGCCCTATCAATGAAAGTAAAAAGCAATTGGCTGCTAGTTAGAAAAGATCTTCAGGAAATAGACATCACAGATGACTTTGTGTTGGATAAGTTCAGAAAAGTAGTCGACAACTACCGCTTTACACACACACACACACACACACACACACACACACACACACACACACACACACACACACACACACACACACACACACACACACACACACACACACACACACACACACACACACACACACACACACACACACACACACACACACACACACACACACACACACACACACACACACACACACACACACACACACACACACACACACACACACACACACACACACACACACACACACACACACACACACACACACACACACCATCCAAGCACTACCACCAACAAAACCTGTTCAGAAGATCTCAAGAAAAGCCACAGCGAGAAGATGAAGGGGTTTTGAGAGAAGAAAAAGGCAACATCAGCTAAATAGGTTCAGTCGCGCTCCGTAGTTGAGCATAACGAAGAAAGAAAGAAAGAAAGAAAGAAAGAAATAAAGAAAGAAAAAGTTATGTTTTACGAACTAGGGTACTTTCAGCTACCTTTAGCTACCATCGGATTCACTCAGACATCACCCCCCCCCCGTCCTGCTTGAGCCCAAGTTGTTGGGTTCGATTCCAGGTGCCCAAATACGTCAGCCTCGCAGTTGATATTTCCAAAGTAATCCCTAATTACCAGTGATACCGCCTCACGAAGTCTAAAAACCGATCCTGAAATACCACTACATAATTAGGTTTCCTGCGGTAGGTACACGAGGCCGCAAAGACTTGAACTGCCTGCAGGTAGGAATGTCTGGTATTGGTATTCCACTAATTAAAATAAACAACACGGCTGGAACAAGCAGCTAAAAACTTGTTCCATGCGCTTCAGTCGCAGTAGCCAGTGAAAACATTACTGATTCCGTCATTGTCTACTTTACAAGTCTCTTTCATTCTCAGCGTGTGTGGGTCTGAGAAGGTTCCTCATTCGGACAGCGTATTCTGCTTATTCATTTGCTCCATTTTTGTACGCACAGAAAGATCTCTATTTAGGGGAGCTTGATTGTCCGCCACCCTGTCAATGTTAAAAATGCCAAATCTGTGACCCTGCATCCCTGAAACTTCTCTAGAGAGAACTTTACAATAGTTAACTTATGCCTGAATTTTCCATGTATTGCAAGATCATCGAACCCGAATTAAGCGACCTGTATAGTTTGAATACGAGTTATTATTTCCTGTAACATAGAGCTTTGTCTGACAAGTAAGTCTTCTTCCTCCCTTTGCTATTGCATACAGATGCATAGTACTTTGCTGTTGCTGCTGCGTATCCTCTAGATCTAGGGTCTACGGTTAGCGGAATGCTGTTCCATATTGTTGTTGACAGCTGATTGTGTTTCAACATCAGTGGGGCTGAAAAAATGTTGTCGCCTCATTTGTTAGGTCCAGTTGTTCTTAGGCTTTCCTCTTCGTCGTACCCTTGTTAGCTGAAGGTGGCTGCATAGCTTTCGTCCTGTTCTTTAGTGGGACTATTCTACAGCCCGGCACCACACAGGAGTCCGGCTCCATGACTAAATGGTTAGCGTGCTGGCCTTCAGTCACAGGGGTCACGGAGAATCATATAGGGCAAATAAGGATCTTTTTAAAATACCATTAGAAATCTATTAAAATAATGTCATAGCCCAACGCCTCCATTTTTCAATCCAAGTCATTCTTGCAAAGAAGCAAAGAATAGCAAGAAAAAATGCTTCGTCAGTCTTTCATAACAAGAGCTACCATCTGTCAAATAGGGATGAATTACATGTCAAGTTCGAGAATACTAAAGCAGTCAGATTAATCTATGGCATCGACAAAGAACACGATCTCAGAAGGTACATAAGGGTAACTTGGTGTGACACATCTGTACAAGTTAGGCCTATATACATCACATACGGGTTAGATTCCCCGTTAGGAAATTGAAAAATTTAAGAAACGAGATTTCCACTTCCGGAGGTGCACATGACCATGAGGCTCACTCAGCCTACACCAAAAATGAGTAGCAGGTTAATTCCTGGGGGCAAAGGCGGCCGAGCGTAGAGCTAACCACTCCACCTCACCAAGTGTCGAAGTTACGGATAGTGCAAGCCTTTACATTTCACCTCTCCAAGGGCCTTCATGGTCTGTACGGAGATGACTTTGCTTTGCTATATACATCACATAGGGCCGGTTTCATCAACGTGGATTAAACCTTAACCCCGAGTTATACAGTTTAACTTTGAATTTGACTATTCACCCTGTTTCATCAAACAGGGTTAATTTTAACTCTAGGTTAAGGTCGGAGTTAAGTTAACCCCTCCTTTCACCTGGGTTAAACTGTTAACTCGAGGTTAAAAGCTAAATGGCCGCCGTAAATCATGCGTTTGATGCAGAGTTGCTTTAGTTTGTTAAATAAACTGAAATAGGCCTATAATAAGAAGGAACGACTAGGTGTGAAACAATTTCTGAAGAGGTATAGACTGTCAAAAACTGTCGTCAGTGAAGTTGTCGATGAAATTCGCGAGAGGTTAGAATACACAACTGACCGAAACAGGCCTCTCTCTCCTATACTGCAGGTATTGATTGCATTAAGTTTTTATATCATAAGGTCGTTTCATATAATGGTTGGAGACAACAAGAGCTATTTTTCTGTCAATTGTCAAGTAATCAGTGATTCTAACCTCAAAATTCATTATATAGTTGCAAGATGGCCTGTAACGTGGGCAACGCTATTAAATTCTCCTGTTATTTTTTCCCATGTGTCCTCCTTTTCTTATAATTTTACACCGTCAGTCTTCTTGCATTCTATAATACTTTGGTACTTGGTGGCTAATTCAATAAGTAATGTTTTTTCTAAAGCAAAAAAATTCGTGACCCTATTTCTCTTCTGAACTTCGTCCATCTTTCGATCACTGTAATCAGTTCTATCGCAAGAATAATGTCTACCATGGAACTGAGGAAGAAAACGAAATACCGCGCAAGAAATAAACAAATCAACCACACAAGAAGTGTGTTCATAATCTCTGAATTTTAGTCACAGCCTCCTTGATCGGTATGGCATGAGTTGGAAGAATGAGTTAAAATATTAACACAGGGCTAGAGTTATTAACCCACGTTGATGAAACCGGGCCATATGGGTGTCTATTTACATATCCATTTTCTTTACTGCATGGAGGAAGTGAGGAAGAGAAAGCAGTTTTACTTCAGATGGTGGAAGGTTCCATAGACGAGCAGACCGTGCTAAAATCCATTTAAATATGTGGTTGTTCTAGCGAGGGGTGAGCAAGGGTAAATCTCTTAACAGAGCTGTAATTCAGCTGCAGACGGTGGGAAGGGGATAAATTTGTGTTGTTTGTCAAGGATTTCTTGAGGAAGGCTACGTCTATTAGTTTACACAATGAGTTCTGGTGGTAATGACGTGGCTGTGTTAAAGGAATGCCCTCGCATTTCAAACAAACCGCCTTCAGAATTTAGCACTGGGCTACACCGGCTGAATATAGAGAATATCCTGGCTTGCTCTGTGCTCTCAGAAGACGCTTGGAGAAAATTCGCGCTATAATGTGTATGTTATCGTGTACCTCGCAGCAAAACACGCAATCTATAGGCTGCATTGTAGCAGCGATAGTTGACATTATGTAACGTAAACAATTACTGACGAGATGACTCGGCGAGGTTCTGGTAATGACTGGGAGGTTCCATTGTGGGAAGAGAATGTAGAGATCGTGTTCGTGTTCATTGTTATTTATAGAGTAAGGAAAGGAATAAACTTGTCTTCTCCCAACTTGGATTGGGAAAGCCAGAGCTCTACACCGCGGGATAGTTCGGGTCCCTCTATTAGAATACCTAGGTGAAGAACACCATGGGTTTGCGTTGCCTGTGAGTGGTGCCATTATATGAGAAACACCATAGGTCTGCTTTACCTGTGTGACGCACATTACCTATGAGTAGTACCATAATGTGTGTAACACCATGAGTCTACGCTACTTGTGATTAGTACCGCAACATGAGAAGTTGCGATAAGTACCATTATGAGGGGTCGATGACCTGGATTTTGGACCCCTTTAGACAACAAATGTCATCGATTCAGGATCGTGCATTGGAAGGAGTCCCTTGGTCAGTAATACTATTGTTTTAAGATAGTTTCTGGGAAGTTTCTGCGGGTCAGATCCACTGATTGTTTTATGTTCATAATCATTGTTCATAGTCCGTGGATCGATTTTGGAATTGTTTTTAACTTTCAGTATTGTGAGTTGGATCCGCTGATTGTTTTAAATTCATATTCATCCTTTCATTCTTCATCATCACGTTTTGAATTTTGGTCAGTGGATGAATTTTGTCATTACATTTCGTCTCATTCGTGACGTAGATGTTAGGTCCCTTTAAACAACAAGCATCATCATCATCATCATCATCATCATCATCATCATAATCATCAATTCCTGTGGGCAAAGGTGGCCTGGTGTAGAGCTAACTCCTCTACCCCACCAAGTGCCGAGGTTACGGATAGTGGAACCCCTCCAAGAATCTTCATGGCCTGTATGGAGATGACTTTGCGTTGCTTTTATCGATCTGCTTGTATTTAGACTCGTGTACTTTGAACCCGCCATGCCAACTCCTTTGTATGTCACGTCTCGTAGTGTTGAAGACACGTGCATTGCCCTGGGAATCGCGAGAGATAAGTGCTATTTAAGCCAAGGATACTTCCTCCCTCTTGTGGTTGATGTGGTTGACGCATACTTAACTAGTTCCGTCTGCATTACAAGGTCGCATTTTGTCAACAGGATTTGAAGATCAGTATTCAGGGCTTTGTCGTCGTATGCAGCTTGTGATTAGCTCTCGCAGGCACTTCTTCATCACCGCTGTAAGAATGAACAGCTCGCTGCGCTGATTATTGTTACTAGAGGAAGTAAAACTCTTTATACTAATCAGGGAAGAACGGTATTGGTAAAAGAAAGGACCAACAAGAGATGACCAAAGGAGATCGGATATGAAAGATGAAAGCGAGGAGCCCGGGACCCAGTACAAGTAAAAAAACCTATAAAATATCGCCCAGAGCTAGGGACTCCGTTGTAGGCAGTTGCCTCATTCGGTAGGCAGGAGGTTCCCCTCTCTCATCGACAGGGGCATCAGAGACAATATCATAAAGCGTGATCTTTTAATCACCGCCATTTGAATAGCTGTTCGCGCTGTAGAAAATTTCAGTTATGTGAAGAAGGAGGAGAAGAAGAAGAAGAAGAAGAAGAAGAAGGAAGAAGAGATATTCTGAGGAAGATACTAGGACCCCCAAAGAACAGAAGATGCATCATACAGAAAGAAAGGAAACCAATGATTATATCTCAAGATGAAAAAGATCTCAGATACCATCCGGAAGAGGAGAACCATGTTCTTCGGACATATCTACAGAATGAAGCCGGAAAGATTGACCAATCAGATAATAAGATTTTTTGAGGTGAGGAAAACAACAGTGAGCTGGTATCAGGAGGTGAAGAAGGACCTGGAAGAAATAAGAATACAAGGAGCGGCGATTAGCAATAGCAAGTGAGATCCCGTACCCAAGCGCCGTTGTCAAAAGAATGGAGGATATTGCAGAGTGAAAGGTTGAAGGAGAACTGGACGAGGATCAAAGCCCAGAAACAGATGAAGTTGAATTCGAATGATCGTGTTCCATAGTCGGCCAAACGTAATGATGATAATAATGTTCTGCTAAGTGATTCCGACGATAGAGCGCTGGTTTTCTGAACTCAAATTAGCTAGTTCGATCCCAGGTAAGCCTGGTGGTATTTGAAGGTGCTTAAATACCCCAGCGCCGTATCGGTAGATATGCTGGCATGTAAAGGAACTTCTGTCGTAAAAATTCCGGTAATTGGGAGTCTCCGGAAACTTTCGAAGCAGTTAATGGGAAGTAAACCATTATTATTATTATTATTATTATCATCCCCCGCCCGGTGGCCATGATAGTTAAGGCGTCAAATCTAAGCCGTTTCGAGTCCCGTTGGTCAAAAAAAGAAAAGAAAAAACCAACACCATCTGAATGTTGGCCGGCAGGTAAGAAGTGGTGGTGGTATACAATTTCTAATCTAAGCCTGGATTCATTTCCAAACCTCTTTGCAGCACTTGTATGGAGTGAGGGCATATTGGTGATATTATTATGTAGAGCTGCATCAAACCAGTCTATCGACTGATGACCCAAACAGCATTATTATTATTATTATTATTATTATTATTATTATTATTATTATTATTATTATTTTGATTGTTGTTGTTGTTGTTTGCTTTACGTCGCACCGACACAGAGGTTTTAGGACAGGGCTAGGAGTAGGAAGGAAGCGTCCGTGGCCGTGATTAAGGAACAGCCCTACAATTTGCCTGGTACGGAAATGGGAAACCACAGGAAACCATTTTCAGGGCTGCCAACAGTGGGGTTCGAACCCACTATCTCCCGAATGTAAGCTGACAGCTACGTGACCCAGACCGCACATTAAGGCCCAGTGACGTCAGGCAATGAATTAACCTTGCCTAATTGTCTCAAGGCAGGTTTCTTTCAAAATATCAGATAATTATTGGTATTTGTCTCACAATCCATTTGTCAACCAACGAAATATTGTACGTGCGATGTTTGAGGGACATTTTAGTATTATCAACTTCTTGTGGCCTGATTAACTTGTCCTTGAATTAAAAGTTATTTTATCAGCAAAATTGTTTTGCCACGACTGCGGTTTTCTTCTCTGTGCGACAGACAGTAAACATTGATAAGATGAAACCTTTCCGAAGAAGTGATATTCGGCCTGATCATTTATTGAACTTCATCAACGGGTACCTAATCTTCTTATGCGGGTTCAGACCGGGCAGAAAACGTCCAATCTACACTCCATGCCGTACGTCGGCTTGTAAAAGATATCTGGTGACACAGTCTTTGCCCGACAAAATTTATTTAAAATGTTATCAAATTATCATAAGTCCAACTCATTGGCTGAATGGTCAGCGTTGAGGCCTTCGGTTCAGAGGGTCCCGGGTTCGATTCCCAGCTGGGTCGGCGATTTTAATCGTACCGAGCTGGATAGCTGCAGTCGCTTAAGTGCGGCCAGTATCCAGTATTCGGGAGATAGTAGGTTCGAACCCCACTGTCGGCAGCCCTGAAAATGGTTTTCCGTGGTTTCCCATTTTCACACCAGGCAAATGCTGGGGCTGTACCTTAATTAAGGCCACGGCCGCTTCCTTCCCACTCCCAGCCCTTCCCTGTCCCATCGTCGCCATAAGACCTATCTGTGTCGGTGCGACGTAGAACAACTAGCAGAGATTTTAATCGTCTCTGATTAATTCTTCTGGCCCGGGGACTGGGGCGTTTGTGTTTGTCCCAACACTTTCCTTATTCAGACAGCACACTGCACTACCAGCCACCACAGCAACACGCAAGTGATTACATCCTTCCATATAGGATTGGCGTCAGGAAGGGCATCCGGTCGTAAAACAGGACCAAATACGCATGTGCGACACAGTTCACAACCGCGACCCTACAGGTGTTGGAAAAGCGGTAGAAAGAAAGAAGAAGTTATCAAATGATCATAAATATATCTTACTAGCAAATGTACCCGTGCTTCGCTACGGTATTCTACATTGTATCAGGATTTCTTCGTAAATTACTGTAAAGGCAGTGAGTAAATTAAATTGGATGTCTCTTAGCGCTATCCGAGAAACAAAACAGGGAGGACGCCATACGTTGTTTCCGATGTAAGGCAGGCATGGCGGAAGGTTTGTTGATAATGGCAGGCCACATTTCCCACTGCCATTCACAGTCGAGTTCGGGAGTTTCTACTATAACGGCAGACTCGCTTAGCAACTGCCATTCACAGTAGAGATGGAGAGTTTCATTATAAAGACAGGCCCTTTTTCTAATGCCAGTCACAATCGAGCTGGAGAGATTTGATAATAATGGAGAAATGCATTGCAATCTAACGTATCAACAATCGAGACATGACAATAAGCCATAGGACCAAAGTTGTAGATCACTCCAAAAAGAATGGCGATTGTTCTATCAGTTTTGTAATACGACTTACCCTTTAACCACCAACTACCACGAAACGAAGGTCTGAACCGCCATTAAAATCCATCCATATTTCAATATTTTCCGGGGCCAAAAGTTATACATTTGAAGAGCATGGAATTTTTCCTCAAAGAAAAGAGTGTACAGGTTTCGGGATTAGCACTCGCATACATACGGAGTAATTAAGGAAGAAAGTAATACATTAAGGAAGTTGAAATTAATAGAAAACAACATTATAACTGAGGACAGCCGGATAAGGCAAATATGTAAATACCAAGTGTATGTATTTGAATATAAAATGTCCCTAAATAAATTGTGATTGCATCAGTTACTGATATACAAAGGTGGTAACAGGGGGAGAAAAATTATCGAATAGAAAAATTCACTGTTCGATTGCCTCAATGATTCTAATGGAGTTTCGGATGGATAATAAAAATTATTCGAAAAATAATCGATTGGAAAAATATTTCTTCGATTGTCTCATTCATTCGAATGGAGTTTCAAATGAATAATCGAAAAAATAATCGGATGGGAAAATATTCACTATTCGATTGCCTAATTCATTCAAATGAATAATCTAAAATAATCGAATGGAAAATGTAATCAAATACAATGAAATAATCGACTAAACAGTTATTTTGTATTCGATTATCTCATCACTACCTCCGAGATTAAGGTTAACACTGAATGGGTTTAATAAAATGCCCCTAACACTCATCAACTTCTTCAAAACTCTGAATCACATCAGGTAAATACTTGTTGCCATGTTCTGCAAAAAATGTTAACTCTAGATTTTTGTTGTTGAGTAATTGTTGGGCCTGCCTGATGACTTCTGCATCCGTTGAGTGTAGGGCACAAATGGAGAATTCGATTTGATCAAAGTTTCGCCCAAGAAGTTTTGGAAAGAAAACAGTTTCTATCGAATCTTTTGAAAACGCAGATAAAAGTTGGGGGAAAAGGTGTTGAAACATGAAATAGAAGAATAGTAATCCTACAAAAAAAGTTGCAACATATTGTGTTTATTTTGCTTCATTTCATTTTTGGAAAGGTGCTGCACCTTCAAATCCCTTCACTACTTATGACGGTACTTGTTGAAGTGTTCGGCCACGTTCTATCTTATCTTGCCTTGGAAGTAGCCAGTAAATACTATACCTCTGGTTTCCACTGGTTTTGTTACGGCAGGTCAACCCCCTCTTCGCGTTTGACCCTGGGTGACGTAATGGCGAAGAGCCTCTTGATAATGAAGTGCATGTTGTTCTCGCCTGCGGAAGACTCGTCTTGCCAGGAGTGAACGGGGCCTGAAGACGTATAGAGGGGATAAGGGGGCCTGCGATGAGTAGTAAGTTGCTCGCAATCTTTGTTTTGCTGGCAGTCACAGCCTGTCTGAGCAAAGTAACACAACGTCATCCTCTGGCAAAGCACGTGAGTCTTCAGCCCGTGAATGACCGTGGGAGTGTCAGCTTGAGTTTGTACAGAAAGAACTTTTCAAAAATTAGACGACAAAAATGTCAACATAAGGGCAGACCAGTGTTAAAGTATCATTCAACGGTGATTAATTTTTTGAACAAGTCTCTTTCTCAGAAGTACGGATGTGAACAGTTTCCTTGTGCTTTCAAATGCCAGTTGTAGATGAGGAGCAGGAAACAATTTGAAACTAACGTGGTGGCATAATGGTTATTATTTATTATAAGTGTAAAAGCCGAGAGTGTGGAAGAGTGCGTATAGACTTCCTGTGATCACGCCTATGCAAACCACGTGTTTACTCTATGGCCAGTCGTTCTTGAACTTCATCCAAGGTGAAAACCACCGTAATCGCTGAATCACTATCATCTATTTGTTCATCTCTGGTTATCTTGCTGTTGTAAAGAACTGAGACTGCTCGGCGATGAGAGGAGTTATGGATGGTGTGATAATATTTTAGGTTCAATACTCTGCAGAGCAGAAAATGATCACTTACGGCCTTACCAACGGGTAAGTCTTTCACTAATAGTATTTTTTGAAATCTTAGATGAGGATTATTGTTTTTTAGTTTAGAAAAAAAATGATGTTCCAAGGAAAATGATTGTGATTTAAAGTAGTGGTGATAATTGATTCAAATAGAAGTCTCGCCGAATGTTGCAACCTTTAAGTTTAAAATTCCCGTCGAATTTAATAATAATAATAATAATAATATAATAATAATAATAATAATATATACTGCTTTTCCCACACCGTGGTGGTGTCACGCCTGCGAACTGTGTAGCTCTTGTGGACTTGGCCTAGTTTTACGCCAGATGCCCTTTCTGCGCCAACCCTGTGTAGGGGGAAGTATTTCTGTGCTGGTTGGTAGTATGGTGTCTTGTGTGTATATGATGAGATCTGTATTGGGACGAACACAAACACGCAGTCTCCGAACCAGAGGAATTAACCAGACGCGGATAAAATCCCTGGCTCGGCCGGGAATCGAAATCAGGACCATCTGAACCGAAGGCCGTGACACTGATCACCCAGCCAAGGAGCTGCAATCGGCTCTAAGCATTTATCATTAAATACTACTTGAACTGCAAACGTAAAATCTTAAACCTCATTTCTTTATTTCTGAAATAGTACATTATTTTCATGTCATATGTCATATTTTGATGTCATATGTAATCAGTCAATATTTGTACTTACTAGAGGATGTTATTATTCTTGTATGGCTCTCTCATGGGAACTTTGATCGATTTCAATGAAACTTGGGTGAATGATAATTAATATTTCCTGCATGTACTGTTATATACGTAAGTTACATCGGTTCTTGCTTCCGACCAGCATTGGTCGAAGTTCGTGTACCAATCAGTGCATGTGGGACGTTAGCGATTTAAAGTCTACTTCTGTGACTTTGATTCTTTGTATAATTGTCCGACTCGTTGGCTGAATGGTCAGCGTACTGACCTTCGGTTCAGAGGGTCCCGGGTTCGATTCCCGGCCGGGTCGGGGATTTTAACCTTCATTGGTTCATTCCAATGGCCCAGGGGCTGGGTGTTTGTGCTGTCCCCAACATCCCTGCAACTCACACACCACATATAACACTATCCTCCACCACAATAACACGCAGTTACCTACATATGGCAGATGCCGCCCACCCTCATCGGAGGGTCTGCCTTACAAGGGCTGCACTCAGCTAGAAATAGCCACACGAAATTTTTATTATTTTGTATAATTGTAGATTCATGGCTTATGATCTCTAGATTTAGTCACATGAAACCGAAAGGTCATTGTGTGTTAAAAATCTAATTGGGAATAGTAGCTTAATCAGTTATCACCACTATCATCATCAGCGAAACAGGTCAAGTTAGTAACGTCTTAATATAAGCCGCCGTTAGTTGAAATAGGTGTTGAGGTGAAGATTTTAGTGGATGACGAGCTCGAGAGCTGCAGTCGCTTAAGTGCAGCCAGTATCCAATATTCGGGAGATTGTGGGTTCGAATCCCACTGCCGGCAGCCCTGAAGATGATTTTCGTGCCCATTTTCACACCAGGCGAATACTGTGGCTGTACCTTAATTAAGGCTACGACCGCTTCCTTCCCACTCTTAGCTCTTTCCTGTCTCATCGTCGCCATAAGACCTATCTGCGTCGGTGCGACGTAAAGCAACGTGTAAAAAAAAAAAAAAAAAAAAAAAAAAACCAAACAAACCCTTCACCTGTGGAGAACGAATACAAGGTGCCATTGACTACAACGCTATATTGAGAAGATTGGTAGTGACATTTGACATAGGTGGCTGTTCTGCTCAGAGGAGCCAGGGCTCGGTCTTCTTCTCCACCCACGATCCGGCTCTCTTTACACATTTTCAGCGGACTTCACAACCATTCACTATGTTAATGCTCACTTCCGTCACGAACAATAGGCCGAGGGCAACAACTTCCCATACCTTTCTGTTTTGTTTCCAAAGTAGAAGTCGGCTATGAAGCGTGATGCTCTCGGTTAGATGCTCCCCTTCTGTACACGAGGGCTGGAATTCCTCCACAGAGTGCTTAAAATATACAGGAGTTCAGAGTTACTGGCATTTACATTAAATTGAAAATACTGTAATAAAGAAATCGTAGTATTTCCAAATAAGGTTCATAAAAAAAAGAGATCTTTCAGGGCAAATTTCCACACTCCAGCTTCTCTTAAAATCTACAGCAACTGAAAGGCCATTTCCAATGTTCGATTCCTAGCCAGTTCACGGATTTTTATTCTGGACCGAGGGCTGGAAAGGCGTTCAATCAGCCCCGTGAGATCAACCGAGGAGCTCATGATACGAGAGGCAGCGGATCCGGTCAAGCTATACAGCTGAGGATATCTTCACGATGAGCACGTGGAACTCCAGTAACTGAAGGCCATCTGGCTGGGTAGCAGTCATCTTGGTAGGCCAAGGCGGACTGTTGCTCTACGATTTTTAAATAATATATAAATTCGACATACTCTGTGAATTAATTAAGTGCCTCAAAAATCCTCTATTTGCAACTGGCTCTGTGAGTCGAACCATCATCGGATAGGTCCCCCTCCGCTTCTCCTACCCTCAATAACAGAGCCCATTATTCTGCTACCTCTGAAGCAGGTACTTACGCACAGCTTCGTCCGTTCATTTCATTCCTTTATTTAACCTTTCCTTTATCCCATCGAATTGTGTGCCCTCCTGTGATTGTTCTCACTTGTTACTACCAGCAGGATTCTCGCTACTTGCATTTCTGTTACTTCCAGTGTATGAATGTTCTTCTTCTTTCGTTTCACCCTCTTTAGGGTACGTTGAATCAATCATTTCTCTGTGTGTTGTTTTTTCTTAGTGCCCAGTATTTCTTCATTCTTTCTAATCTTCGTTTCGTCTCGTCTTCCGAGATAATAGGTTTGGTTTTTAATGTTGATTTGTCTTGGAACCTTATATTTTCGTCTTTAGTTATTACTTCAGCTGTTCTTTTTCAGTTTCTTTAAACCAGTTGGGTTTTGTTTTGCGGTTACGGAAAGTCAAAGATTTGTTTGCTTAATCTATTACAGCTCATTCTGAGAAGATGACCGCAAAAATGTGCCCTTCTTTTTCGAATAGTATCTGAGAGTTTTAAAATTTCTTGTAGAGTGTTTCATTCTTGATTCTTATTATCCTGAAATTTCGGTCCTATGATCTTTCTTAAAATTTTCCTTTCTTTTAGTTCGAGTTTCTCCATCTGACCTTTGAAATTCATGTTTAGTGTTTCTACTGCGTATAGTGCTTCTTGGCTTAATTACTGTTTTATAATGCTTAACTTTGGACTCCCATGAAAGGGATTTATTGTGGTATTATCTTTCGTTGTTGTTTTTTACTATTATCATTACCGAGCTCGATAGCTGCTGTCGCTTAAGTGCGGCCAGTATCCAGTAATTGGAAGATAGTGGGTTTGAGCCCCACTGTCGGCAACCCTGAAGATGGTTTCCCATTTTCACACCAGGCAAATGCCGGGGTGTACCTTAATTAAGGCCACGGCCGCTTCCTTCCAATTCCTAGGCCTTTCCTATCCCATCGTCGCCATAAGACATACCTGTGTCGGTGCGACGTAAAGCAAAATAGCAACAAAAAAAATAAATAAATATATATATATATATATGTATATATTAAAGGGCAAAGAAAGCTAGTTTGCCATTTTTCGTGACTTGATATCGTGATCAGGCCTCCAGGCCTGCAGTTTTTCGTAAAATCCGAAGTACAGGGCCGTGACATGGCATTTCAGTACTCACATACATTGGCCGGCATTCGAACCGCACTAACTTCTTCTTCTTCTTCTTCTTCTTCTTGTGAATTATTATTTAAACTAGAATAGTCTTTTCATGCCTATATCATCAATTACATATGGAATAATTGCTACACGGACAACTTAAACCAAGAGAGTGCCCGCCCGGTTTGGGGCACTGGCTATCAGCTTGCATTCGGGACATGGTGGGTTCGAACCCCACTGTCGGCCTGAAGATGGTTTTCCGTGGTTTCCTATTTTCATACCAGACAAATGCTGGGATGGCATTATCATAATTAAGGCCACGGTCCCTTCCTTACCACTCCTAGCTCTTTCCTAAACCATCGTCGTAAAACGACGTATCTGTCGGAGCGGCGTAAAGCAAATTGTAAAAAAACAAAACAAAAAAAAAGAACAACAACAAACTCGCTTTCCCGAAAATTTGCACTCATGGATGAAAATGAAATTCATGGTACAAAACCCTCCCTTTACAACTTTGCATAGTGAGAATTGGCCGTGCGGCAAGGGTCATATAACTATGAGCTTGCATTCGGGAGGTTCGGATGGGTTCGAATCCCACTGTCAGCAGCCCTGAAGATCTATTTCTGTGAAAATTCACAGCCTGTTTCCAGTCATTCGATCGGGTCAGGAATGGAATGAACGAAGCCCCTATCTAGCGTCGAGGATAGGAATTGTGCCGGCTGCCGAAGCCTGTCGCACTCCTCTGGGGCAATGATTAATGACTGACAGATGAAATGAAATGGTATTGGAGAGTGTTGCTGGAATAAAAGATTACAGGAAAAACCGGAGTACCCGGAAAAAAATCTGTCCCGCCTCCACTTTCTCCAGCGCAAATCTCACATGGAGTGACCGGGATTTGAACCACGGAACTCAGCGGTGATAGGCTGGCGCACTGCCACCTGAGCCACGGTGGTTTGAAGACGTCTTTCCTTGGTTTCCCATCTTCACACCAGGCAAATGCTGGGGCTGTACCTTAATTAAGGCCACGGCTGCTTCCATCCCAATCCCAGCCCTTTGCAATCCTTACGTCGCCGAAAACATCCAATGTGTTAGTGTGATTTTAAAAGCTCAAAAATAAATTTAAAAAGCCTCTAGATGGCTTCTATGATACACAGACACTTATCTTTTCTCTTGTCAGCTTACTTGGTCGGCATCTTATGGCCCTAACAGGTATCAGATTGAGCCCGCTGGGTGATTATTAGAACAACATGTCATTGGAGAAAGTCACGTACACAGTGGTGATAAGTGCGTTGGTCCTAGTCTTTGAATAAGTAACATTCATTCATTCATCCATTCATTCATTCTTCTTTTGAATCCATTTACCTACAAGAGTTTGTTTTTCCCTCGGTCTCAGCGAGGGATCTTACCTTTACCACCTCTAGGGCAGTATCCTGGGTCGGAGGGGATACAGCTGGGAAGGAGGATCAGTAGCTCGCCTAGGCGGCCTCACCTGCTATACTGAACAGGCGCTTTGTGGAAGGATGGGAATAATAATAATAATAACAATAATAATGGCGTATGGCCTCCGGAGAGGCCTGTTGCGGGTCTTTTTCTCGTGGACCCGCAACAGGCCTCAATGTATTCGTAGGCTTGAAGAATAGTAAAGTAAATATCTGGTTTATTTGCTTTAGCAAATATTACATATGAGCGCCTAGGAAGACGAAGAATGCTAGTAAGTAAGGGTTTAATGAATTTTATGCCTTCGATGGCTATGTGGTGATTTCTTCTTAGTTCTTCTAATATAGCTGCTCCTCCTTCTTTAAACTTAATGGGTGAGATTAGTCTGTGAAGATGAGAGCCCTACCTAGGATGATTTCTCATGCTTAATACGTCACACACATCCAGCCCACGAGCCATTGGAATTAACCAATTAAGGTTAAAATCCCCGACCCGACCGGGAATCGAACCCGGGACCTTGTGGACCAAAGGCCAGCACGGTAACCATTTAGCCATGGAGCCGGACGGTTGATGGGAAGTTTGGAAGGGATAGACAAAGCAGAGGGAGGGAAGAGGCCTTGGTCTTAAGTTAGGTACCATCCTGGCATTTGCCTGGATGAGAAGTGGGAAACCACGGAAAACCAGTTCGAGGATGGCTGAGGAGGGAATGGAACCTCGCTCTACTCAGTTGACCTCCCGAGGCTGAGTGGAGCCCGTTTCAGCCCTCGTACCAGTTTTCAAATTTCGTGGCAGACCCCCGGGTCTCCGGGAGGGGGGGGGGGTGGCAGCTAATCACACTAACCTCTACACCACAGAGGCGGAAGTAACATTAACGGTAACAATATACATTTTATCCTAGTCACTAATTTAGAATGAATTTCGACCGTGCTGATGAGCAGCAAAGCTACTCAACTTGAACACGGTTTATCTTATCTTCCATAAATACTTACTCAGCATTAAAAAGTTGATTGTGGTTGTTCTTTGTACTCATCGCTGTCAGAATGATGATACTTAAGAAAAATGCAGACTGTGTGCCTTTGTGATTGTGTTATAACAAGCTTATAAATAAATCTTCGCTAAAGCGCGTTTGGTTTTTCATATCTGCTACTTAAATGCATTTATTTACTTTCCTTGAAGATCGAAGATGTATATAAGTGTTTTTTAGCTCACTGAAAGTAGTAGTTCTACAAAGCTCGTAGAATGGCTCGCGGCGCATCCTTTGCAGTGAGTTTCGTGCTGGTTTATGGAACCATTCGCAGTGGATTTAAATCTCTCATGTTGCTTTCCTGGTATGTTGTAAGCCTACATCCTCTGTAAAACTTGACAAACAGAGCGAATGGCATCGCGGTTTGGGGGACTAGCTGTCAGCTTACATTCGGGAGATAGTAGCTTCAAATCCCACTGTCGGCATCCCTGAAGATGGTTTTCCGTGGTTTCTCATTTTCACACCAGGCAAATACTGGGGATGTACCTTAATTAAGGCCACGGTCACTTCCTTCCCACTCGTAGCCCTTCTCTATCGCATCGTTGCCATAAGACCTATTTGTGTCGGTGCGACGTAAAGCAAATTATTAAAAAAAACTAAACTTGACAAAGTAGCACTTAGTGGGACGAGTTAAAAAAAAACTTGCTGCTAATCATGCTTTGATGGAGAATGTCTCCTTTTTCCCCTTCATCATGAATTACCCTACATTTCAAAATACACACGAGTAGATCACAATTTTAGTTTGAAGTACACGCGGGAACCAGAGCCGTCATTTCCGCACATGTCAACGCGCTGATCTGCAAGACACAAGCCGTGTGCTTAAACTTTAGTTAGGTAATACACTTGCCTTGCTAGGTTGCCTACCGTCCAGGAGCGTGATTTTCTCTGGCAACCCACTGTAGCTTACTTCATGGTCAGGAAAGCACAGTGTTGTTGAGATTGTTGAAAGCACCACACGTCGTCTAATTTTAAAGTCGAAGTTTGTCCGCAGAATGCTAGAAAGAATGTTGTTTTCGTTCCGATTACAACGGCTGCAGAAATAAAAATCCCCAGCCTGTTTCCAGTCATTTGACCGGGTCAGGTATGGAATGAATGAAGCCCCATCTAGCGGTGAGGATACGAATTTTGCCGACTGCCGAAGCCTGTTGCGCTCCTCTGAGGCAGTGATAATGACTGACGGATGAAATAAAATGATATGGAAAGTGTTGCTGGAATGAAAGATGACAGGGAAAACCGGAGTACCCGGAGAAAAACCTGTCTCGCTTCCGCTTTGTCTAGCACAAATCTCACATGGAGTGACCGGGATTTGAACCACGGAACCCATCGGTGAGAGGCCGGCGCGCTGCCGCCTGAGCCACGGAGGCTTAGCTGCAGAAATACTCATGGCAAAAGTAGTTGTATACCACTGTTCAATTCAGAACAAATGGAGCTACAGTATAATGTGGTGCAATTAGGGTTGAGATCGAAGCACGCATTCAGATTGTATAGAAGTTTAAACTCGATTATCGAACTTGTTAATCCGAAAGTAGTTAGTACACACAATATTAGCTGCCAGTGGAGGCGTGAAACCACGCATATGAAGTGTGATCACCCTGAATGGTTTACAACACTGAGGGAGTCCACTTTTGATTTCGATGGAGGGAACTATTAGGTAGCCGAAGCGGTGAAGGCGTGCTCGGTTCAGCCGAAAGAAGGTGGGTTCGATTTCCCGTCATGAAATGGAAAAATTTACGAAACGAAATTTCCACTTCCGGGTCCATGGCTAAATGGTTAGCGTGCTGGCTTTTGGTTACAGGGGTCCCGGGTTCGATTCCCGGCAGGGTAGGGAATTTTAACCATCATTAGTTAATTTCGTTGGCACGGGGGCTGGGTGTAGGTGTCGTCCTCATCATCATTTCATCCTTATCACGACGCGCAGGTCGCCTACGGACGTCAAATAGAAGGACCTGCACTTGGCGTGCTGAACATGTCCTCAGACACTCCCGGCACTAAAAGGCATATGCCATTTAATTTCAGCTTTCGGAGGTGTACAAGGCCCTGAGGTTCACTCAGTCTACTCCAAAAATGAGTATCGAGGTTACGGGTAGTGGAAGCCTTTACCTTCCACCTCCAAGGGCGTTCATGGCCTGTGCGGAGATTGCTTTGCTTTGGAGGGAACTATTGTGATCCACGCAGTAACATGTTCTTCGTTCACTCTCATACCTAAAATTTACCTAGATAATGATTGTGAGGTCAGTGACTGTGTTGCTGACGTCCGACATTGATGTCTAACGGTGACTATTTTATGTGGTAGGTTATGGTCTTCCTGCACGAATCATCGTCTGTTGAAGATGACTCTAGAGACCATAAGTGCAGGGTACTTCAGACGACAGATGTTAAGGGCATCACTCATGAATTTAAGCAGAACGAATCGTGTTCTTATGATCGTGTCTTGTGATGTACTGGACATTCACCCGTAAAATAATGCCGTGTCATACTCGCTTGTATTCAACTTGTTTGGTAGTTGTGATGCCTGCTGGCGCTCTGGCTGTAGTAATGCCACTTTGTTTTTATGAAAACATTGTCCGCCGTGATTAGCTGCTACCCCCGGAGGCCCGGGTTCGATTCCCGGCTCTGCCATGAAATTTGAAACTGGTACGAGAGCTGGAACGAAGTCCTTTTAGCCTCGGGAGGTCAACTGAGTAGAGATGGGTTCGATTTCCACCTCAGCCATCCTGGAAGTGGTTTCCGTGGTTTCTCACTTCTCCAGGCAAATGGTACCTAACTTAAGGTCACGGCCGCTTCCTTCCCTATTCCTTGTCTACCCCTTCCATCTTCCCATCCCCCGCAAGGCCCCTGTTCAGCATAGCAGCCTGGGCGATGTAATGGTCATCCTTCCCAGTTGTATCCACCGACACAGAGTCTAAAGCTCCAGAACACTGCCCTTGTGGCGGTAGAGGTGGGATCCCTCGCTGAGTTCGAGGGAAAAACTGACCCTGGAGGGTAAACAGAGGAAGAAGAAGAAGAAGAAGAAGAAGAAGAAATAATTAACAAACGAAGAATATGATATGACAGGTGATACTTCAGCAGAAATAATAATAATAATAATAATAATAATAATAATAATAATAATAATAATAATAATAATAATAATGGTGGGATGACCCTCGAGGTGGGAGGAGCTGCCTTGTGCAGGCATTTTAATTTGATGCCATCTAGGCTGTCTGCGCAACAATTTCTGTACTTTACCAGATGGCCGAGTAAACCGAGTGTCTATTGGGCAGTCAGTGCCTGAGTTTTAATTATTTTTTTCGGGTAGACACCAAATATGTTACCAGAGATCTTTGGACCGAGCTCGATAGCTGCAGTCGCCTAACTGCGGCCAGTATGCACTATTCGGCAGATAGTGGGTTCGAACCCCACTGTCGGCAGCCCTGAAGATGATTTTCTGTGGTTTCCCATTTTCACACTCGGCAAATGCCGGGGCTGTACTTTAATTAAGGCCACGGCCGCTTCCTAACTACTCCTAGCCCTTTCCTGTCCCTATCTGTGTCGGTACGACGGAAAGCAACTTGAAAAAAAAAAAAAAAAAAGAAAGATCTTTAGCACAATATGGAGTGTCGAATGGACTTTTTACCTCCCTTCAAAAATCCGATCATCTCTCTTGGGTTTGATGGACACCCTACCACTGATCCACAGAGGGAGCTTGCAGTTACCCCTCTCGTCTGTTGGTCGCAGTAACGTTCTTTATTATTTAACATGTTCAAAGATGCAACGCTGCCGCCCTGCAATTGTGTGTTCTTTCACTCACAACATTGTACATGGAATGAAATACTGAACGAACGAAACAATACGCCCAGTGGTTTGATTACAGTAGATACTAAATATGCCCTCCTGCTACTTTCGATGCACAGTTCACAGCGATGGACTCTGTTCATGATGTGTGTACGGGGCTGTGAGCTTGTATCCGTGAGATCGTGGGTTCGAGCCCTACTGTCGGCAGCCCTGAAGATGGTTTTCCGTGGTTTCCCATTTTCACACCAAGAAAATGCTGGGGCTGTACCTTAATTATGGCCACGGTCGCTTCCTTCCAACTCCTAGGCCTTTCTTATCCCATCGTCGCCATAAGACCTATCTGTATCAGTGCGACGTAAAGCAACTAGCAATAAAAAAAAAAAATGTTCATGATGTGTGGTGTTTCGCGAACGACCTGGAAAGCTGCCTCTATTCTTGGTATTAGTTCATCTTCTCTTTCTACGGGGTTCACGTAGGAGTGAATTTGTGCAGAACAAACTTTGTACTGCCTGTGGGGGCTGGAGAACGACTATGAGAGGCGAACGAGAACGTTGTGCATTCGCACCGAGCGTTATTCCCGTCCTCCACTTCCCCTCCCTTCCCCTCCCTCCACTGACGCACAGCAACAGGCAGCGGCTGGCTCTCTGGCGTAGCAAACACGGCAAAGTTCTCAAGTTGAATCGCGCGCCAGAAAGTAACAAAGTAACCTCATTTTCTCGTAAATAAAAATGTTCTCCACCAATCCGATTGCACCATCGTACTTAACATAACACGAAGAACATCCCTGATTTGTTGTCGGTATAGTTCTATATTTCAAATTGAACGGCTTAGAAACCGAACGCAATTTCTCGAATTTTTAAAATGTCGATGCTCCACGCGTAAATGTACTAAAACATCCACTATGACTATTTCTTTCTTCCTACCTCGATGTTGAGGAAGCAGAACATTGATATCGTTGAAAACATCACAGAACTTGAAGTTCCCAAGTGCAAAATTAGTATCTAATGGAATATTTTGTCCTCGGGAGAACGATGGAAAGTTTACCTTTGAGTGGTGCGAAAAGCATCTGCTTCTCTATAAGAAGATAGTTTATAGGAGACAGGAGTTAGATTTCACAAGATGGTCATCTTTCGACCTCACAGCATGATCAAAACAGCCTTTTAACTTACAATGGGGCAGCGAATGAAGAACGAGTTACTTGTATTGATCATCAAATTTGATTCTTCTTCTTCTTCCTGATACGTTTCTGTATATGCAGGTCGTTCACAAATCCTCTTTTTTCCCCACATTCTATCGTTCATCACTGTCTGCCACTGTAGTCCTCTCCGATTTACGTCATCCTCCACCTGATCCCTCCATCTTGTTCGTGGTCTTCCAATTGGTCTTCTTCCAGATTCTGTCCATTCCAGAGCTCTATCTGGTAATCTTTCTTGTCCCATTCTTTTCACGTGGCCGAACCATTTCAGCCTATTTCTCTCCGTAGTTTCTTTTAGAGGGTTAATCTGTAGCGTGTTTCGTACGGTCTCATTTCTTATCTTCTCCCTCCTTGTTTTACCCAAGATCCCTCGGAGAAAGCTCATCTCTGTCGCTGGTAATCTACTCAGATCTTTTTTTTTTTTTTTTTTGTCCAAGTCCAACATTCTGCTCCATAGGTCAATATTGGCAAGTAATACCATTTATATATCATGATTTTTGCTTTGGTAGGTACTTTCCAATTTCTAATTATGTCTCATTCACAGTAATAAAATTTTGAGCAAATTCCTATCCTCTCCGAAATTTCTTCCTTGATGTTTCCTTTCCCAGTTTCCTTAGTTCCTAGGTATTTAAAAGCATCTACTTAAAAACAATTAAAAAATAATTTTTCTAAATCTTGAAAAACGCATCCTGAATTATCGCGCTAGACAAATATGATCGTCCTGAAAACATGGATCCCTTGTACAATCGTTCGTGCACACCTCGGTTACCTAATTTCCTAGGTAGGTGGTTTCTGACTGGCCACGAAGTATAGTGGGTTAGGGACTCATTTCCTACTACGTCCATGGCTGGGAGATCAAACCTCGACGTTGTTAGATGACACTTAAGGGAGATTAAATGCGAAAAATTCGTGTCAAGAGATTTACTGGCAAATTTCTGGCACTTCGATGTCTCTTAAGACTGACAGGTAGTCGATGAGGAAACGCCAAAATGCTATAACATATTTATTTATTTATTTATTTATTTATTTATTTATTTATTTATTTATTTATTTATTTATTATTCGCTAATCGGCCAACTAGGGACCACGGTAAGTTTCATTGTACATTTTGGCGTTTACTCAGTTCTCGATTGATCCGGTACGTTTTCATTACCTCGCTGTGTCGAGTACGATGTTCATCCGACCAATTGTCCACTTCAAATCCCAGAAAGTGCCTAAAGTTACAAGGCTTGTTCTGAAAAGGTGTCGTTTGTGCGCGTCATCTGGTCGTAGGCCCGTTTTTCGACATCTTTCGTGACGTTAACGTACCAGGGAATTGTTGTTGTTGTTGTTGTTGTTATTCGTTTTTGCGTTACTTTCTTTTGATTACTGAGAAATTGAATAACAATTCGCTAACACTTTTCCTTTTCAAGTGCTCAAGACATCTAACTCGCGTGCTTTAAAGATTTTTAATGCAACCATTGTCACCTGTCGTGCAATGTGAGCTCGAAATTGGGTGCTCCTTGTAGAGATGGAAGCATAAACCAGTGTGTTTTGATGGCATCTCATTTTCCCTTAAAACATGTCGTTGAGACCACGTCTCCATACTATGCAGTGAGTACGTGCAAGAATGGATAACATGAAATAGTGTTAAGTCACCTCTACTTATCAGCGAAGTTCGAACAAGTTTCTGATAACGGGCTTGCACAACAATGGCACTTCCGCTTGCTGTTCCTCGTGACAGGACTGTGCCAGCTTGATAACTGTTTTATAACTATGGGAAAAGGGTATCTTGGTTGAATACGTACTGGTCTACACAATCTGATTGTGAACGACAGCATGACAGTAGCAAGAAATAATATTGTGCACGCTAATCAAGTGTTACTAATGTATTACAAAAGGTGGTAAGAGCGAGACAGTGATAAGAGGTCGGATAAGACAGGGTGACTAAACAATTAAATTCCATACTGTGGAGCACCGAAATAAAACAAGCACGTAGAGTCGCTAATCCGACCTTCAGTAATCCGGCGTTAGCCGTGACATTAACTAAGCAGATATATTTTTTCCTGTTGGTTACCTACCTTCAACATAAATTTTGCAATGTGTTTTCTGCCATAACATAATTTGTAGAGGTTATGTTATATTGAATCTACTCACATTAATTGAATCAAAATAATAACAATGCAACGGACATTCATATCTTATTACAGGAAAACATTATTATTATATATATATATATATATATATTGCGAATGAGCCCATTAGGACTACGCAAAGTACTTAGAGACAGGCATTTGCCTTTCTTTGTGCCCACACTTCCTTCATTCGTTTGCTGTGTGCTTCTTTTCTCTCTTGAGACCATGTTGTTCCGGTCTTCTTCTTTGGTTTTTCCTCTTGGTCAACTTGCCACTTATGAACTTTGGTTCTGAAGATAACCCGGCTTTGGATGTCTTCAGGTGTAATTCCTGCCAGTTTGAGATCTGTTTTAATTTCGCCAATCCATTTTATTGTGTCCGTTTTAGCTTTACTTCGGTTTTCATAAAATTCAACTATTTGCTTGGTAAGTCTATCTGGGTTCATCCTTTTTATATGTCCAAAGAATCTTAATCTGCGTTTTCTGATGTCGCTGTGAATGTTAGAAAATTGTTTGATTTCCTGTTATTATTATTATTATTATTATTATTATTATTATTATTATTATTATTATTGCCATAAATCGATCATTGTTGACAGTGTTTACTTATTGGTTACCGTACGGTAATACAGTAAAAATAACAGCTGTCCGCTTCCTTGAGGTACAGTATTTCTCTTTCAGTCTCCTCGTACGCTGTTGTGTTATTAATTTTGTGGTTCTCTACTTAAAAAAAATGACTTTTGGCCTCATCAACCATACAGCCAGTAAAAACATTAAACATTTACAAATCACACAGCATTGTATATATACATAAGGCAGTCACAGGAAAGAAATGGTATAAATGGCAGACAGAAAATATCATCTGAAACAGTCTCTTTCACAGCACAATCTCCCTGGATGTTATGATATTTACTATTCATGATTTACAATTCTTTTTTAACGTGACTAAATTCAATACATTTCACACCAGGCAAATGCTGGGGCTGTACCTTAATTAAGGCCACGGCCGCTTCCTTCCAACTCCTAGGCCTTTCCTATCCCATCGTCGCCATAAGACCTATCTGTGTCGGTGCGACGTAAAGCCTCTAGCAAATTCAATACAAATGTCTGATTAAATAAGAGAGGTAAAAAAAGACACAAATTTTATATTTATCATCTTCATCATCCTCCAAGTATTGGGCCATGTCGCCCGTTACGGTCTTGCATTTTCTTTCCATCGCTTCATTGGACGTGCTATAGATCTATGTCCTCTTGGTTGGTAGCGTAGGATCTCCTTTGGTAGTCTTCCAGATTCCATCCTTTGAACGTGACTTTTCCAGTTTTCTTGGTAATCATAGATGTAATTGATTACTGGTTTCACATTCAGTCTCTTAAACCCATCGTCATTTCTTTTACGATTCCATTTTGTACAGCCTGCTGTTCTGCGCATGAACGTCATTTTACGTGCTGTAATTGTGGAAATGTCTTGAGTTCTTATTGTCCCATGTCTCCCTGCCGTAGCAAAAGGGTTGGTTTGGCTAAAGTGTTATAAAGACGTAGGCGAGTGTGTTTTTGGACAAGAGATGGCTTCATAATGTGATTTATAATTCCTGTTGTTCTGCTAAACTTGATTATTTTTGCAGAGATATCAAATTCCCCTTGGTAAGTAATGTCCCAGATAATTGGATTCATTGATTCTTTCCAAAACTTTATTATCTAAACAGATTTTACTGGGGATAGGGTCATTTCCCTTAAATTTTGCTCCTTTCTGGTGAAATGATCATGTCGAATTTTGAAGAGACTTTCTGGAGATTAAATACTGAGCGCTGAAGGTCATCTTCTGATGATGCTACCAATGCAACATCATCAGCAAAGAGTATGACATCCAGATGTGCGAGATATCTGCTGACTGCGATTGATCCATGCCTTTCATGCCTTCATTCCAGCATTATGGTGTTCATATAGATTACGAACAATACAGGACAAAGTCCACAACCTTGTCTCACACCTCTGATAATCGGTTCCCATTCAGTCTGATGATTTCCTAACTTTGCTGCAATAAGGTTGTCGATGAACATGTTGTATATGTTATGTATGCATATTTAATACACCGTTTCTGAAAAGTTTGGCTAAAATCGCATATACTCTCTAGCTGGCAGTAGAAATAAGAACTGGCACACCGGTTGGAAAAAGAGTTCCAATTTTAATCAATTTTGTGAGCATTACTGTTCGTGGTAATGAATATAGGCAGGGGTGTTCTTCATACTTAGCAATTAATACACAAACAACATCCCTCGGTCAGGAAGAAGCCATTTTGTTGGTTTGATTCCCGTACCGGCAATCCCAGTATTCCTAGCGGCATAGTGCGCTCCGTTAATATTCGAATTCCATTGGTCAATTCTGCCAAAGACTTGTCAATTCTTTGAACGATTAGAACAAGACTTTCGAAGACTTGTGAAGTATTGAACATTCTTGTGAAGCAGTAGCGGCCGGTGGATTCTCAGGTCTTGGAGTGGGGGGGGGGGGGCATAGTATTTTATCCCACAAATCTGTCTTTGCTACTGACAAGTACCACCGCACGCATCCACTCTTCCCCGCGGAAGCAAACTAATTCATTGATTACCAACGCTCTCAAAACGTGGGATGCAAGCCAGAGGCCCAATTTGAATCACAATTCCTGGTCTCAAATGCTACTTTTCAATGTAATTATTTATTATTTTCTTCTTAAAATATACATAATAGGGCAAACAAGGTCATAAATTATTATTTAATTTCATTGTATGCAACCATGGAGATTCGGCTGGCGCATGCTTGTATCGGGGTTTGTGAGGACATCTTCACTACTACACTGCTACGGACTTTGCCCACGCAAAAGCCACCTCCCGCACGCTTCCTCCCCCCCCCCCCCCCCGAAACCGTCCAACGACGCACTTCCCCCTTACATCTCAACCCCGTCACCAACACTATATCCTCGGCTGAGTGGCTCAGACAGTTGAGGCGCTGCCTTTCTGACTCCAACTTGGCAGGTTCGATCCTGGCTCAGTCTGGTGGTATTTGAAGGTGATCAAATACGCCAGCCTCGTGTCGGTAGATTTACTGACACGTAGACGAACTCCAAAGAGCATCCAAGAAGACGAAGGGAATTTGTAACAGACGGTATATTAGAAAGGCGGACTCATGCTAGAGTGATGATCAAAGTGTTGGGTAGAAGCTGGCGTGTCCAGTCAAGCTGTGCTTGTAGAGCGACTAAAGGAAGAAGTAAGGTGAAAGAGTGAGGATAATGTTGATATAAATCGAAGCATTTCTATAGCCACCGTTACATGGAATTGAACTCGGACTTACAAAGGTCTACGAAATATTATCGTGGCCTGTTATTAGGTCTAGAAAACATACGTTGGATGATCATAAAATAGCTTGCGGTAGTGTCCGGAATCGAACCTGGACCGTCTGAGCGGCAAGATACCATGATAATCACCAGATCACGGTGGATATTTTACTACCAATTAAAACCAAGAATCGAACCAGTAATGTCACGAATTTCTGAAGTTATTGTGGTCTTATACAATTTGCTTTACGTCGCACCGATACAGGTAGGTCTTATGGCGGCGATGGGATAGGAAAGGTCTAGGAGTGGGAAGGAAGCGACCGTGGCCTTAATTAAGGTACCTAGGGTGAAAATAGGAAATCACGGAAAACCATCTTCAGGGCTGCCGACAGTGGGGTTTGAACCCATCCTCTCCCGAATGCAAGCTAATAGCTGCGTGACCCTAACCGCACGGCCAACTCACTCGGTATTATGGTCATATTCATGAACAGTCTGCGTGATCGTCTATAAACTTATTATAAGAATTACCTAATGATATTCATTTTGTAATATAAATATTTGTTATGATATCTATTCTTATTTTGTAACAAAACATGCTGTGAATTACTTTTAAGTATGAAGTAGGAAACTGTTCTTGTGCGAGGGAGTTATCCAATAATGTTTGGGAGTAGATACGCGAATTTAATTAAGGCCACGGCCGCTTCCTTCCAACTCCTAGGCCTTTCCTATCCCATCGTCGCCATAAGACCTATCTGTGTCGGCGCGACGTAAAGCCCCTAGCAAAGAAAAAAAAAAAAGATTCGCGAATTAGTTGTGTACTTGGAGCCTGCAATCTGACGGCCAAGTCTATCTGTCGGGGAAGATTTATCATGCAGTCTAAGAATAGTCATGCGCAGCTGGTATCCAGTATTCCTCTCAGTGTAATGGTAGTAAACCACTCCTGCTTGTCTGAGGCAGTATGGCAGTTCCGTTTCGTACGCTATAAAAATATTCCCCTCTTGCGGGAACAGAGAAACGTAGAGTAGCGACGACGAGGTCCCTATCGAGTGTAGCGTTGCTTCTACATAGTAGTGCCAGGTTCGTTTCTGTCATCTTTCTTGTTCAACTTTTCATTCTTGTCTCTTCCAACCCTGACGGATTTGAGTTTGAGAGACCAAGAAAGTCTTTCTTATTTCTCGCCTTCCATAACCTTCCCCTTTCTTCCTCTGATGCCTACATCTTCGCAGGATCAGACCTCTTTCTCTGTCTTTGTATGGTGAGTGTAAAAGGGCTGGTGGGTCACCAGTACCACCACCTTTGTAGTGTTATAATTTAATTGAGTCATCGTCACGATGTTAACTTCTATTATTAATCCTCTTAATGTGCCCATGTCATAGTAGTTGTTATCTTCTCAACTTTTTCATAAAGTTCTCGATTCGTTCTCAGTCGGAACATGGGTTGTGAATCTAGAGACTTCTTTGGACCTAAAGTATTCCTAAGGAATTTCTTTTCCCTTTTCAATGACTGGGTCGGTTACTTTCGTGATGGTTTCAGTCGCATATAGACCCTGTGCACTGAACACTGTACAATAATGTTTGAATTTTGCTTGGATGGATGGGGTTTTGGATTTATAGGTTCCATGGCAGTCTGAAGGCCATTTACGTCTTTCCCGCCCTTATATTTATAGCTTCTTTCTCATTTCCATTTGGGGCGAGAATTTCTCCCAGATACTGGCATTTCTGAACACGGTGGATTTCCCTAAATTTGGTTTTGATTCTGTCTGCGAGACCTGTTTTGTCTGAGTCCGTATATGCAGTCTTTTCAAGAGATATTCTCAGACCAATTTTGGCGGCCACGTTTCGTAATTCCTCTACTTCTTTTGCGTCTGAGTGTAGATTGTCATCATCTGCGAAAGCTAGACAGTCAACTATGATAGCACCTTTTCCAAATCCTATCTTTATCCCGTTCTGTTGTTCCCTTTCGTCATTCTTGATCTCCATTCGCTGATGACCTTTTTCAGGATACAATTAAATAGCAATAGTGAAAGCAGCCCTCTTGTCTCAGACCCATTTGTATCTCAAGTGGTTCTGACATTTCACCCATGAATTTAACTTGTGACGAGGTGTCTGTCAATGTCTTCTTGATTAACGCGAGGGATTTATAATCCACACCAAACTCACGAAGTACGTTAAGCAGTATTTTACGATCTACTGAGTCGTATGCCTTTTTGAAGTCTACGAAGGTCATAATTGTACTTTTCCGGCTTCTCATTGCGGTTATCGTAAGGATGTGTATTTGTTCTGCGCAGGAGCCTCCTTTCCTAAAACCTGCCGGATATTCACCCAACTGCTTGTCTAGATGAGTTTCAGTTCTACGCTGCAGCGCTTTCGAGAGGATTTGATATGCGATGGGAGGAAGGGAAATGCATCTGTAGTTGTATTTATTTAATTATATTTTAATTTGAATATCCTTTTAATATACGATGTTCTTAATTAACAACTATACACTCAATAAATTGTTCAAAAATGGGTCAAATGAGATACAATAAGAAAATCAAAGCCATCTTCCTACAGGGCCTTGGAAGAGTGCGAGTTACAGGCTTTCACTATCCGTAACCTCGACGCTGGTTAGCTCTGAGCCCATCGCCTTTGCCCCCAAGAATTAATCTGCTGCTTATAGGTTGAGTGAACCTCTGGACCATGTGCTTGCCCAGAAGTGAGAGTCTCGTTTCTAAATTTTTTCACTTTTTGAGGAGGAATCGAACCCACGTCCTAGCACATCTTTACCGCTTTGGTTGGGCAGCCCCTGTATAGAACAAAATGAACATTAACGTAGTACGATACAACGCCATTGTTAGTACAGTTGATGATGTTCTAACTCTACAAAAATCATTTAAATGAATAATTGAATGATGAATGAAAATTCAAAGTTGGTGCCATTTTTATGTTAACATTATACCTAATTAATCAATAAATACTAAGAGAAATACTAAACACTGATGTATTTTAAATGAGTAAAGTTGTATGGAATTGATCAGGTACCTAGCAGCTTTTACAAGGATGTAACATTCTAAGATCCAATACATAATTCGACTGTAAATGTTTGTATTTTAAGTATCCCCGTATCTGATACCTGGAAATTGTACAAATCAAGCAATTTCAGTGTTAGCTTGGCTCTAACTACCAGGAGCTTAGTTTATTTCGAAATTATGGCAATTTCAATTGTGCTTCGTTTAAATTTAGAATGATGCCTTAATATTTTTGTCACTTCGATCGATAGGTAATGACAACATAGCTGGTGTATTTAAAGACTGTATGCTGAAGGAAAGGAGCTGTTCTTCATTCTCTTCTAGTCCGACTGATCAGGATCATTTTACTACTCTGAGCAACTAGGGTTTATTAGGAACTCCGCTCTTATGTTCTATCTATAATGCCTATAAACAGTACAAAATTCGTGTTGGATAGCCATAACTATTGATATCGTAATTCTCGCGACATTGCTACAGAAGGGTGGCAGTTTGGTTAATTGAAATTTGTCCAGGTTTTGTTGTACTTCTTAGAAGGTAAATATTGATTCCTGTCGTTCTTAAATATTACGGGATAATGCTACATTGTGTTAAGTCGATAATGAAGCTTGCAGAAGGACCAGAATCTGTGTTTTAATTGGTTCTGAAGGAAGTCACTGTGACATTCTCAAAAAGTACGTTTCGCCTTATTGGATGGAACAAGAAACAAGGTTGAATAATTTACTTTCTGTTACAGGACGATCCAGGACCCGGCTAGCCAGCGGCTGACGTGGTACAAGCCGCCCTTAACTGTGCTGGTCATAAAAAAGGTGCGAGATGTGTCTGTACTACAGCCGTTCGTGCAGCTCGTCAAGTGGCTTATCGAGGTATGCTTAGCTTCTGTTATGTGTATGTAAACTCTAAAAATTTGATCCGGAAACTTATTCTGATATGAAATATTTTAAAACTCCACCTTCCCTTGGTAAAATCTTGTCCTTCCGACCTTGACGGTTTTCATCACCGGTTTTTAATGCACTTTTCCCGACGTCCACGCAGCCTGTATTTAGGTATTTTGCACCTATGAGCCAGAGAAAATTTTGCGGCCCGAATTAATTGCATAGTTACTCAAAAGAAAAAGGAATGAGCGCATGGTACAAAAATGAAATGGCGTGTGGGTTTTAGTTCCGGGAGTGTCCGAGGATAAGTTCGGCTCACCAGGTGCAGGTATTTTGATTTGACACCCATAGGCGACCTGCGCGTCGTGTTGGGGATGAAATTATGATGAAGACGACACACACACCCAACCCCCGTGCCAGCGAAATTAACCAATGCTGGTTAAAATTCCGGCCCCTGCCGAGAATCGAACCCGGGACCCCTGTGACCCAAAGTCAGCCATAGAGCCGGACAGCGCGTGGTACTGTATGTTCCTCGAATTTTATATTTTATCATATTTAAGTTTAATTCTTGTCAAAATATACTTCACCTTCCTATGTACAGCAGATACAAACCCTGTGGTCAAACATATCTCTATTATAGGTTGTTTGTTTCTGAGAAAAGTGTGCCTGCGTGGAACTTATACAATACCATGCGCTCACCGAGCGAGTGGCTGAGGGTTGTGGGTCACGTAGCTGTCAGCTTGCAATCAGGAAATACTGGGTTCGAATCCCGCTGTCCGCAGCCCTACAATCCTCTTTTTCCACATGTTAATCGTGTTGTTTTGCCCCCCTCAAATAACATTTACCACCATTCGTATTGATTGAAGAGTCATTACACGAAAAGTGCAATGCCTTTAAAGGACTTTATACACAATAACATTTTCACTTTTTGCTTTCTTTGGTTCATCTGATAGATCACATCTTCCTTTATCTCTGTACTAATTTTCAAGCAAAATTCTCAGTGGTTTTTAATTTATTTTTTTATCATCTCATTAGTGAAGAATAAGTTGCCTCTGTGGATCAGTGGTAGAGTATCGGCCTCCGGATCCCAAGATAGCGGGTTGAAACCGGGCAGAGGTAGTCAGACTTTTGAAGGTCGGAAAAAAGTCCATTCGACACTCCATGTCGTACGATGTCGGCATGTAAAAGATTTCTGGTGACACATTTGGAATTTACCGGACAACATTGATTAAATCTCAGCCATAGACAGCCAAGAGAGTTTCGGTTTACACGGTCTGCCATCTAGCGGACCTAGAGTAAAACAGAACGTCGAAATTGACGAGCAGACAGCCAGATGGCGTCAAATCGAAATGTCTGCACCACACGGTAGCTGAGGCCATACGATTATTATTATTATTTTTTTTTTTTGTTAGTGAAGAATTGTATGTTCCAATCAGAATAGTGGACGTGGCATATGAACATAACACTACACTGTACTCAAATGACGTTTGTAGTTTGAGGTCCATTATTTACTTGGTCGTTGAATAAACAAGGAATCAAACTATTCTTTCATCTCATATTTCACAACGTAATTGTCTGATTCGCTGGAAATTTTGCTGAATTCTTGAGACGTAGCTATTTTCGAGGATGAACCAAAATGGTCTCATTTAAATAAAAACTGGAGAGGTTACAGGTGGAAATCCACCAAAAATTCTATACTTCCAAAAATTAAAATTTGATTTCTAGTATAATCTATATAAATGTACCTGTTAATCTCATTATGGTTCATCCTCTAGTAGAAAACCTGTGCTTTGAAGAGGAATGAAAACATTACCCTTTTCTGTTTTACTTTTGAGGATATTGTGTTTTTGGAAAACTATAGGGAAAACATTTAAAGAGGCGTCAGTTATCAAAATGTATCATTTTTACGCCTTAGGAAATGCGCATGGGAAAAGTTTCCAAAAATATTCTTCAAACAGTTGCAGAGATGTATTGAAAATTTTCTGAGGTGTACGTTCAGTAAAGCATGAAACCCTGCAAGTGATTTAGTGCACACACACAAGATTGAGTTAGTTGAAAGAAAATACATTTCGTGTTTTATTGGTGGTATAGTGAAATCCTCGTATTCCCTAACATTTTAGCGAATGAAACGAATATCGGGTAAATAAATACATTAATTATTAAAACGATTAACAGTAATATAAATAATTAATGAAAACAAGTTTTTACCTGTATATTCATCGAACAGTACGCCTATGTTAAACATTTCAGATCTCTGACTGGGAACCGCACACATACCAGATGTATGCATAAGTTTTTGCCTGTTTTTGTGGTAAAGAAAACACGTAGTTTTCAAGGGAAATTCATTTTTTTTTTAATTCAAAATATTGGCCAACTTTCAGGTAAGTTATGAATACCATGCCAGAAATACTGCTTGTCTTTTGCGGCAAACCATTCGTCGAGCAATTTTCCAACTTCTTCAAAATTGCTGAAGTGCTGCTCTGCCAGCGCATGCCCTATTGATGCGAAGAAGTGATAGATAACGCCAGGTCGATGCAGTACGGCGGATGTGGAAGGATGTCCCGTCCAAGTGATTTCAAGGGGTTTTCCTTTCACTGGATTTGCTGTGTGAGACGGCGCATTGTCGTGTAACAAAATCACTTTGCCATGTCTTCTGGCCCATTCCGGTTCTCTTTCGATCAATGCGTGATTTAAATGAATAATTTGTTGGCGATGACGCTGTGCATTAACGGTTTCGCCGGGATTAAAGAGTTCATAATACACAATGGGGTACCAAAGCGCGCACTGTCTTTCACATTGAATTCACCACGTTTAAATTGTCGAAACCATGTCTCACACGTTTCAATCGATGGAGCGTGTTCACCATATGTTTCTAGCAGAAAAACGATGATTTTCCACAACCTTTTTCTTTTGATTAAATAAGAAAAGCAATGCGTGCTGCAGATGTTCTTTTTCAGGCACAAACGTCGACATGATCACTTAACGATACAATACGGACGCTAGTCTTTGGCAGACTCAACTTGTGTGTGTTGATAGGTTATTGTCAGACGAACAAACTGATGTATGTGTCAAATTCATACGCTGCGTACTGTTTGCTGGCGCCATCTCTTACTGAAACCGGAAAAGACTTACGCATACACCTGATACACACAAACTTCCTGATATAACGGACTGAATGCGGCTCTTCGTGTCTGGGACCGAAAATGGCTTCCTACTCCTTGACTTGTATTACCTATCGTATGTACGTTGCTTAGCGACAGTGAATCTATGCAGTTAATCTTGGTGACATCACGTTGTACCGTATTGTCATATCCCAACACACTTTACCGACGGTTTTTCGTTTATAACTACCCAACGAAAGCGAAAATGAAAAAAATCCGGCTTCGAGGTGCATTCGGACCCCTTCCATCTAACTATGTTCAAAATTTCAGATCTCGGCGTGTCGTACATTTGGCTGGGCATTAATTCCTTTTATTGTTGTGTATAAAGAAGATAATTATAACAATATACTCACAAGAAGATTATTCAATGTAATAAATTCGCAAAAAAGGACAATAAATTTGCTGGAGGAAACAAGAAGAGACCTGAATGAATTGAACATCGGGGAAAACTTGAGAAATCACGAAATCTTCAGGACCTCAGTAGATAGACATACATTGATGGTGAAAACTAGTAGCAGGACTGGAACAAAGTGGTCAGAAGAACGGAAGAGGCAATCCATTGAGTTCATGAAGATATTTTGGAAGAATAGGAAGGGAAAGTCATCAAGCCATTGAACAAGTTCCAACGCGCTCCATGTATGGGCTTAAAGAAATACCTATAAATGCCATTGGATTAGGATGGGAGTTCTTGTTCATTTAAGTTCAGCAATACACGTTATCAATATAATTTATAAGTCCCTGAATACTAAATTAATGCAGTTCGAAACTTTATTCTATCGTCTATGAAAATTGATTCCTGCAGTAAAATATGCTTGAGCACTGTTTTTGCACAGTGTGTAACAAATATATAAAGTACTCGCATGAAGAGCTACTGGTGGCCTTTTATGTGAGAATTAACATAACCAGTTGGGAAACGTTTCAAACCATCTCGTTATAAGTTACAGAGACTTCGATTAAATATTTGCGTCTTCTATAGTATGCTAATGGCACAGAAACAGCGATGGATTTAATAATTAACCCAGCTGTTGTTTGTCCACCGCTAATGATGTATTCCTTTTTACTCTTTTGCCATTTAATGTTTTAATTAATATAACGTGTTTGCTCCGAGATATGTGAGGAAATGTAATTTGCTGGCGTTCATACGTGTTTATCTTTAAAATATTAAACAAGTTATTGATCAGCTGTATCCTCTTGTGATTGTACCATTAATGGTAAAGTCAAGATACTGTACATGGCGGGATTCGTGGCAATCTGTCAAAATAGATGGTTGAAGAAATGGGCACGTACATAATGAAGCATGTAACAGGAGTAACATTTACCGTAAGAAATACAGATCCATCGAGAGAGAGAGATAATTGAATTGAATTTATTGATGATTTACATGCCACTAAGGCTGAAAAGCCTCTTTATGTAGCTAGCATCTTCGTATAATACAATACAGGTTTATGAACGCAATAACTGCATTTTTATAATATTAAAATATTAAATTAAACATTAAACTTAAACATTTAAAATACAGATACCAAATCCAGTAAAATTAAACATAAATTACATAATAAGAAAGCAAATCATTAGGCCTAGGCCTATTTATTATTTTACTCTACAAGAATCTAAAGAAGAAGGTAAAACAGAGAAACAACTTTCTTAGAAATATACATATTTCTGATTGTTAGACACAAGAATGGCTGCTCTCAGTCTCTTGCGTACTCCTCCAGGAAGATAGATGTTAAGGACTGCTTTAGTTGAGCACAGTTAGTGTTAATTGCGAAACGGTGGGCGTTAAAGATACGTGATGCGGTGCAAACAAGGATTTGTTAAATTTAGTGGTACGATGAAGGGGAATTTGAAGGGTAGTTTTTGTTAACCCATTATCTCTGTTATGTACACTCCATAGGTTTAAATGCATAATAAAGGTAGGATGGGATCTTCAGTTTGAGAATTTTGTGCGTAGCAACAGTTACTAAGCTAGAGAGAGAGAGAGAATTGAATTGAATTGAATTGAATTGAATTTATTGATCATGATTTACATGCCACTGAGACTGAAAAGCCCCTTTATGCAGCGTCTTCTTATAATACAATGCAGATTTATGAAAACAGTAACTACATTTTTATAATATTAAAGCATTAAACTAAACAAGAAACTTAAAAAAAATGAAAATACAGATACCAAATCCAGTAAGGTTAAGACATACATTATATAATAACTAAGAAAGTAAATCATTAAGCCCTTCTGTTATTCTGGACTACATGGGTTTAAAGAATATAAAGCTAAAGCAGAGAAACAATTTTCTTCGAAGAGAGAGAGAGAGAGAGAGAGAGAGAGAGAGAGAGAGTGTGTTTCCCCATCACCATCAGCTTGCATCATGTGTTATTATTACAGCACGCGGTTTTAAGCATTTTTAAAATTAAATTAATGTAAAAACATCTTTTTTGTGCGTTTTCTTGCTGTGTTTTTGTTGTTGTTAAATTTAGCCTTCACTAATCTGTGTGTCACGTGAAAAGATTCTAACATTTAAATTACACACACCTACAGTATATAATAGTATATTACGCAACGAGCCTATAATGGCATTTATTAAGACTTGTGTTTCATAATCTTCATACGAGCGTTTTAGTAACCATTACAGGCAAGATGCATGAGAATGTTTTTGTTCAGTGCTAATTGTCGAAGTTTTGAGTTTTTACAGTATATCTTACCTTGTTACTCTATTTGTGGGTGTTTTTTAAAAGTTTCCGTTCTATACTTGCACAGAGGGCGGGCCTCCTAGACGGTAATGCCGTCTCCCAGGCCATGATGGTGCTGCTGCTGCTAATAATAATAATAATAATAATAATAATAATAATAATAATAATAATGTCATGTGGCCTCCGAAAAGGCCTGGTGGAGGTCTTTCGAGGTGACGCCATATATGCGACTTGCGTGTCTGAAGATGGGGCGCTACCTAAGATAAATTCTAATGCTGAAGAACACATCCAGCTCTCGAGCCATCGGAATGAACCAATGAAAGGTAAAATCCCCGACGCGGCCGGGAATCGAACCCGGGACCTCTTGGACTAAAGACCGACACGCTAATCATTTAGCTGTGGAACTGGACATAATAATAACAACAAAAAGTGTCTGTCTAAAAATCTTAAAATAAGGCACTACACTACAGTGGTGTAACAGGAATGCCTACAGTATTATGTAAGTGAATGCCTGTTACTAAATTATAGATTAGATAAACTTGAAGTACTAGAAAGGAGAATCATGAAGAAAATCTTGGCCCTGTGAAAACAACAGAAGTATGGAAATTAAGATCGAAAGATGAAATATACAGGACATTTTTTGGACATATTTACAGAACGGATGAGTCCAGATTAACAAAAAGGATTTTCAAGTACCTTTGGCACAAAAGGGCAACAACTAGCTGGATTACCCCCTGCGGGTGGGGGACGCACATGTAGAATACACCCGCGGTATCCTCTGCCTGTCGTCAGAGGCGACTAAAAGGGGCGACCAAGGGCTGACTGAATTAGAACCATGAAACTAATTTTGAATCGTACCATCACGCGGGGAACACCATAGGTTGCCTGTACTTGCGAGTAGTACCACTAAATTCGGTACGAAATAGGTTTGTGATTAGTAGCAGTAAAAGCCTGGCCTGGTGGATTCCAGTACCCGTGCGTCGTACCCATGTGTGCAACACCGCGGGTCTGGGCGTAGCCTGTGAGTTGTACCACTATATGAGCAGCACCGTGGGTCTGCGTTGCCTGTGATTAGTACCCACTATGTGAGTAACACCACGGGAATACCGGCGCCCGTGTTTAGTACACCTAGGTGGGGAACCTTCTCGGTTTGCGTTGACTCTGAGTTGGGCCATTGTGTGAGACACATCATAGGTCTGCGTTACTTGTACGTATTGCAATACTTGTGAGTAGTACCATCTTTTGTGGAACACCGTGAGTCTTCGCTACTTCTGATTAATACCCCAACATGACACATACCATGGTTCTATTTTACTCGCGACATGTACCATTCTGTGGGGCCTTAGACGTGGATTTTGCACCCCCTTTAGACACCAAGCATCATTGTGCTTTATAAGTGGTTCCTTGGTCGGTAATAATGTTATTTTCGATCTGTATTGAGTCCGATCCACTGGTTTTTGTTTGTTTGTTTTGTGTTTTGTTGAGTTCCTGTCCATCCCTTCATTCTTCATGCCATATTTTCTTTTTATTTTGGTCAGTGGATGCCTTTGCAATTTTTGTTCTTTCATTTCGTACCATTAGGGGCCGATGACCTTTGATGTTAGGCCCCTTTAAACAACAAGCATCATCATCATCATCATCACTAGCTGGATTCAAGAAGTAAAAAAAGATCTAGAAAGAAATAATATAAGAGAAGAAGAAACTATGGACAGAAATATTTTTAGAAAGAGGGTAGTACGTATGGAAGGATTCCAAGGAAGATTGAACAAGAAACCTGGTGCGAAGTGGTCCGAGGACAGAAACAGCATAGTGAAAGGATGAAAGAATATTGGAAGGAACGGAAGAGAAAACAACAAAGTATGAAGAATTGAACTGAAATAGGCACGTAGTCCTTAGCAGGCCTCATCGGAAAGAATAATAATAATAATAATAATAATAATAATCGAATGGTTCAGCATTTTAATCGGTGATGTGATTTGCGGAGAAGGAACGGTGGATGCGACCGTGGCCTATAATAGGAACTGTGCCGGCATTCGCCTTAGTGCAGGGGAATGGAAAACTACGGAAAACCATTCTCAGGACAGCCGATTGTGGGGCCAACCCCTTCGCCTGCAGATCTTCAAGGCTTGTAAAACTAGCTGCTGTTCAGTCGAAGTCTACGCTACTCGGCACTACTTTATTGAATTTTGCAGCAACACCATGGGTTAACCATCTACGAGTAAAAAAAACCAAGCCATCTCCGTACAGGCCATGAAGGGCCTTGGAGGGGTGGAAGGTAAAGGCTTGAGGGGGTAGAGTGGTTAGCTCTACTACTGAACATATTACATATTACTACTGAACATATTACATAGACATATTACATGGACATATTACTTTTCTTTATGTAAGATTGGATAACTCGATTTTAATTTACAGTGGAACCTCGATATCTCGAATCACCTCGGGAGTCAAATTTTATTTCGAGTTATAGAAATTTCGGGTTATAGAGGATACCGCTTTTGAGCATGTATAGCGCATAATTGAATCATATGTATCTACGGGCTTATACTGAATACATTATTTTCAACAGTATTTAAAAATTTACAAACAAACTCTATTTTACGGCATCGCTTTAATTATAACCCTTATTATAGTAACATTTTAGAAGACATGATACAGTACATACAGTAGTGAAACGAGAAACATACCTCGGTTAACACCTTTGGAAAAATTCCGTTAGTCTCTTTTGTTTGTTACTGTTAACTTTTCTTCCCTTCACGTTGAAACTTCTCTTCCCTTCACGTTGAAACTTCTCGTCAATACCACGCAGCCGAGATTCGTAAATGGAGCTTGTCATCCCCGTCCTCGGGGGTTGCTTTAGTACGTGAAATGCAATTAAGTAATTAATTCATATCCGAGAAACAGCGAGGCTTCTCCGGTTTTTCGATCACTAGAAGTTTTAGATTAGCTCCCAGCATCACTGTAACCCTTTCTTTACTTGTTAGCTGTTCCTCACAAACCACAAATGCCGTATTTCACAGTTAATGTTGCACGAAATTCGAGTTACAGAGTATTTTTTGCTTCAAGGGAAGAAATGTTTGCTTCGAGATATCGAGAAATTCGTGTAACCGAATTTCGAGTAATAGAGAAATAAATACATGCGAAGAATAGGACATACGGCCGGGAAATATTAGTTACTTCGAGATACTGAAAATTCGAGTAATGGAGGTTCGAGATATCGAGGTTCGACTGTACCTCTGTTCTATTTGCGGAATTGCAACAGCGAGGCGGACTTGGCACATTGAACTACTATCATTTTGTTTGATGGGATTTTGAGTCTCTAATGTTTCCATCCATCACAATTTTTAACCAGAATTCTTGTAGTGTATGCTAGAAGTCAACTCAAGAACTGAGGAAAGTATACATCCGCGTGTGAGCACTTCAGCTCTTTTCCCTTCTCCTTCACGGTTTTCTGCCTTCCACAACCAATTTATTACTGACGTCAAACAATAATGCTTCATTCTCTAATAGTGCAGCATCATAAGAAATTACTTCCTTTCACATCGTTGTACTTTGATTACGTACTTATCTATTTATTCCTTTATTGTTTGTACTACTTACATGCCTGTATCATGTAATCTACAGATTACTGACGAATACTGAGGCGGTGAAATTGTGAATTTTTTTTATTCTTCCCGCACGAGAAGCAAGGTTTTTGTTTCATAATGCGATTAATGTGAGGCACATTGGGACTTAAAACGAAAGGTATGATGTCATAATTATAAGATGCCATTCTCAAGTAACGACTGTCATGGCAGTTTCTCACTGTTCAACAAGCTGAAAACCCACCTATGAGTGCGAATGCAAAATACAGCGTGTTTCCAGGAATGTTGTAAGTTGTCTCATCATTCGGAAAGTGAAATCGAACTCGCGATCCTTTCAAAACGATAAATTTTCTGCAGTTACGAATATGAAGTTTTATTTAGTTCGTTTGGGTCGCTTGCGGACCACGGTGCTTGTGTTTTAGCTGTGGTGATGGTGTTGTTTTCAATGGTTACGGCTTCTGGTGTTCTTAATGGTAGGTTTGGCCCCTGATTTCTTATTGGTACTTTGATCTTTTCTGTTGGCCCAGTAATAATTCATTTTCTGGCTGAACTCTGTTTTGCGTTCCTCAGACCATGCGGTTATTTTCTGTAAGGTATGTTAGGAAGGGTCTGGTTTTGATAGCTGAACGGTAGTTGCTTCTGTTAATTATTATGACCAGATTATTCTGCCAAATCCTTCTCTACTTGCTGGATCCACAGCGATCCAGTGGCTTTACCCTTGCTGGCTACTTTGAAGATCTTATAGGACAGCCTGTGGGAATCACCTTTATCCAGGTGTGCGTAGAAAGCCAGCCGTTTTCTTTTGATGGCATCTGTGAGGGTTTCTTGGTGTTGGTAGAGTTCACGGTTTGATTTGTACCATCGTCTTCCATCTGATAGGATCCTTGGCCCTACTATCATTCTCAGGAACTTCCTTGTATTTCGAGAGCTGTTAGTGGGGTATTCTTAGTTAGAGATAGGAACTCTGCTGCATAAAGGACTGACGGTTTGGCTATTGCATTGTAGTGTCATAGTCTGACATTCATCGATAGGTGTTCTGAGGCGTTCAGTTTTCTGCAGGCATGGTATGCGTTGTCTAGTTTGATTCTCCTCTGCTTGAGAGCAACCATTTCACTAAGGTCTTCTGAAATCCGCTCTTCAAGGTACTCCACAGTTTTTGCTCTCTTGATATGCTTGGTGTCACCGACTCTAATTGTTCTAGCCGGGCGTTTTTGATATTGGTAATGAACTCGGTCTTACTGATGTTGATCAGAAGACGTATTTCAGCCGCTGTTGAGTGTAGTGTTTGGAGTTGCACAGTAGCCTCCTGCACGTCGTAAATATTATTTTATTTCATTTATTTTGTTTTTGTCTTTCGAGTACGCCAAAGATTTTGTCAGACATGTGCTTCCTGTACCCATACCGGGTTAAGGGCCTTCCTGTTTTGTTTACGGAAATGCGTATTTCGCATTGAGCTGGCACGTACTGATGAACAGATAAACGAACCGATATCTTATCCTATAACAATGGCATGCAGCTTAGTTATGTTTAGTTTCACCTCCGTTATGGCTTTCATTGCTTATTTACATAATTCAGGCACTTTTGTAAAACTAAAACTAAATTAAAGCGTCAGGAACACTCACGGCATATAAAAACAACCACAGGACAGCATATAGGATATACACTGGCGGAAACTGAAATCCCAACATCAAGAAGACGTCTATCCGCGAAACTTTTAGTGACACTTCGGCTCCCTAGTGCTGAATCGGTAGACCTCGGTTATCTTCGCCGTACGGGTTAGCAACCTATGGCACAAAAAATGAAATGATTATACGTCGCCGTGAGGCGTCTGGCGGTGTAATCGCCAAACTTCGAGTATTATTGTTATTTATACGGCAAAGCAAAAAAATATAGGTGAAAACTGAACTTTTGCAACCTATTGCAGTGACTGAGAAAAATCCAGGTACATCACATGAAGACCTTGAAACTCCAACTCGGAAACGAACATCACGGTCTATACACTGTGAGGGCAGAAAAATATTAGCTAATGTAACAGACTGATGTTATAATAGAAAAACAAGATAAACAGTTGCTGTTCTCTCCCTTGTTAAGTTGATTGAACGAGCCGCTATGTGTGCGGAAAAAGAGGATTACAACATTTTTTGCCTTTCACACTTGTGAACCTCCACGCACCCGTGGTAAAAATAAAAAGAGGCAGGCCAGTCTATTTTATTTAGGTTGATATAATTACGGATACCAAATAAAAAAAGGTCACAACAAAACATATAGTTGTGTGTGTATGTGTATGTGTGTGTATGTGACACGCAGTTGTATGCTTTAGATAATAAAGGTATAGAAAATTCGTATCGATCATACTATCGATTGAATTCAGTTTTCATTTCCATTCAGTTGGCAGTTCTACCGGAACCGCTGAAGTTCCCTCCTTGCCCCTCACCCTCGTAAAATGAAGTGTCACTAAAAGTTTCGCGGGTAGTAGCTTAGAGGAGTGCAATTTAGGCTAAGCAATTGTCGAGACAACATATTTATTTGATAGAACTTTTCATGTCACATGTTCAAGTATGCGCGAAAAGACATGTGACATGGTGGTACGTTAAGGATCGCTGTAGTCACCATGATTTTGAATGCGAGTATGCATTGTATCGTACAGCTGCCGTACGTCATTTTGTGAGATGGAGTTCCACGCCAGTTGTTCTTGGTCAGTCAAATCAGCAACGGTTAATGCTGGACAGTATTGGATGACGCTGGATTTGTCGTCCCGTAATGTCCCATACGTGCTCAAAGAGTGAAAGGTCTGGCGAACTCGCAGGCCAAGGCAACTGGTCGACACTTTTTAGAGCACGGTGGATGACAGCGGCGGTATGAGTACGAGCATTATCGCGCCCTTCCATTCGCATTCTTCAAAGGGTCGGATTTCTTTATCTCTTGTGATTAAGAGGAGATGGTTCTCTCATTTTACTTCCTCTTAAAATGATTTTCAGCCGGACTGAGTAGCTCAGACGGTAGAGCACTGGTCTCTTGAGCTCAAGTTGGCAGGTTCAATCCCGGCTCAATCCGGTGATATTTGAAGCTCCTCAGCCTCGTTTCGATAGATTTATCAGCATGTAAAAGAAAGCCTGCGGAACAAAATTCCTGCACGTCGGCGAGCAAAAACCGTAAAAGTGGGACGTAAAACCATTAGTATTAAACTCTAATCATGTCCCTCATACACTTCAGTAGTAGCACTTTAGGTAAATTTGCCCCGTACGGAAATGTTATCCTTATATTAACGTTGAAATGCTATGACGTATGAGTTTTAGTGCAGGGATTGTCCGAGGACAAGTTCGACTCGCCAGATGCAGGTCTTTTTGATTTGACGCCTTAGATGACATGCGCGTCGTGATGAGGACGTCATGATGATGAAGATGACACATACATCCAGCCCCGTGTTAGCGATATTAACCAGTTATGGTTAACATTCCCGACCCTGCCGGGAATCAAACCCGGGACCCCTGTGACCATGGGCCAGCACGCTAACCATTTAGCCATGAAGTTAGACATTAACCTTGTTGATCAATATTTGTAGGGTGATTTTTTTTAGTGATTTTCTGGCCATGACGAGAATCCCTTTTGGGACAGATGATCTAGATGTTAATGTTCGCTTAACGGAACTATCGGCTATAACGAATACGGAATGTCTCCTGAAGAAATAAGGCTGGTCTCCATATTTGTTTGTTCTTTAATATTTATTTTTTCAGTATTTAATCAATATATTTATTAGTCCATTTACTACCGGTGTTTAAAATGGACCCTGCATTAATTCTTGAATACGGTAGACGCTCTTTTAACTGCCCTCGAGCTTAACCGAGCGATTGGGTGAATAATATCGCTTCCGGTTTCCCACGGTCGTTGAACAGCAAAGAGAATCGTCTGATATAGACGTCATGTTTATGAGAAAATGGCGTGACTTCGTCGTCAAAACATCATTGTGTACAGAAATAAGCAGAAAGTTTCACCTTCATTTGTTAAATTAATTTTATTGCTATTGTAGATTTCAATAGTTTAATGAATGACATGATCTATTTTTATTTATTTCTTCAAAGGTTTACTTTAATGAAAAAGTTAATGCGTACTATTCTCTTATATATTTAAACATTTGAGTGTAAACGGACGTAAAGCAACTTGTAAAGAAAAAACTTGAATATTGTCTGTATAGCTTTGTTTTACGTCGCACGGACACAGATAAGTCTTATGGCGACAGTGGGATAGGGAAGGGTTAGGAGTGGAAAGGAAGCGGCCGTGTCTTAATCAAGTTACAGTCTGCTGTGAAAATGGGGAACCACGGAAAACCATCTTCAGGGCTGCCGGCATAACAGTGGGATTCGAACTATCTCCCGAATGCAAGCTGATAGCTGCGTGACTTAGACCACATAGCTACTTGTTGCCAGTTTAATCAGCCGTTAGCTCCCTCAGTAGATCAGTGGTAGTGTGTTGGCCTTCGGATCCCAAGATCGTGTATTCACATCCGGCAAAGGTAGTTCGATTTTTGAAGGGCGGAATAAAGCCCACTCGACATTCTTGTTGTTCGATTTCGACATGTAAAAGATCTCTGCTGATACATTTGGTATTTATTCGGCAACATTAATTACCGAGCCATATATCACCCAACACAAGTACGATCCACTCTGCCATCTGCTAGAGAAAAACGGAACATCGAAATTGACGTGAAGATAGCCTAGGTGGGACCAAATTAAAATCTCTGCGCGGGATAAGTAAGGCTATACGGTTGTTATTATTATTTCGTTATGCCCATTCATTGAGCGCTTTGTAACTTGTTCATTGGCTTAGTGACTTTCGCCTTTCTATTCTTCCAAAATTTCTTCGTGTGATGCCTCTTCCGTTCTTCTGACCACTTTGTGACGAAAACTAGCAGCAGGACTTCTACAAATGTGACTTTATTTACTGAGGCCCCGAAGACTTCGCAATTTCTCTTTATGTCTTCTCCGATGTTCAATTCATTCAAGTCCCCTCTTGTTTCCTCCAGCATATTTATTCTCCTGTTTTGAGAATTTACTATATTGAATAATCTTCTTGTGAGTCTATTATTATCCATCCTAAAAATGTGCCCAAAAACTTTCAAACATTTCCTCCATACAGTATTGGTGAAACTATCTGTGTGAGATCTGCAGTTCGCCTTTTGATCCAAATTCCATTTTCTTGTATGGGAACGAACATTTTCTTAAGAATTTTACGTTCTTGTTTTTCAGTATCTGCAATTTTAGAATGACCTCCTGAAGGTTTCTGATGCATATAGAGCTTCCGGTAGGATAACTGTTTTGTATAATGTTTCAATTTAGCATTACTTGACATAACTCGTTTATTTTAGCGATCCCATATTAGTCTAAATGCCATCTGAAGTTTTGAGACCCTTTCTGTATTGGCCAGGCAGTCTTAATTCCGAAGGAAGAATTATTTCTGGCAGGTATTTTTTTAAAAAACAGGATACCTGTAAAATTCTCCCATATACCGTTTCAATTTTATCTTCCTTGCACTTTTGTTGAAAATTCTGCATATACCTAGTTTTCTAGAATGCTATCGTAGTGATGATAGCTAAGTCATCTGCGAAAGGCAAGCTTTTCACTTTGACTTTGTTCCCACGTGTCCCAATGTTTATGCCTGTGATATCCTTTTCCCATGCTCTGATGATTATCTAAAACTAAGTTAAACAGAAGAGTCCATCTCCTTGCCGAACACCCGACTAAGGTCCGGTCCCGAGTACACTGGTTAAAAGATCTTCGACTGGATAGGGCTTAATACGCAGTCTCATACAACTTTATGCCAGATTGTAGCCTCTAAAATTCTTAGCTCTTTACGGTACAATGAAGATACTGATGACAAAACCTTCCAGTCTTTTTGTTTCTCCTCTCCATGTGCTAATGTTTCATTCTTTGTCTTTGTACAGGAAAAGCATATGGTAGTGTTTGTAGAGCAGAGTGTCATGGACGATACCCTCCTCGTCAACAATGCTGGCTTTTCGAACGTGAAGGATAAGCTGATGACATTCCGTGATGGCAAGGATGATCTCACAGACAAGATAGATTTCATCATCTGTCTTGGTGGTGATGGCACCTTGCTGTACGCCAGCCTGCTGTTCCAGGTAGGTAGTTGGAACCACGAAACAACTTGTACAGCACGTAGTATTGTACTGTATGTTCCTCGCATGTAATATTTTGTCAAGCTTAGTTATTTCCCCTTGTCCAGCTCCGGCCTGGTGGGGGTATTGATGGTACTTTTCCACCATTGCCTCTCCTTCCACCACTCCTCTTCAGCAATTGTAATCCATTCCAGTCTTCCTTACACTGCTCTTGACAGAGTGTATCCAGCTTGCCCTGGGCCTCCCTTTTGCCCCCTTTCCCTCTATCCTCCAACATTTGTTTTGTTATCCTTCCCTCCTCCATCCTCATAACATGTCCAAACCCTATCAAGTTATTCTTCTCCACCCTATCACTCAGTTTTTCTACCCCTATTTCTTTTCCGACCTCAACATATCTTACTCTGTCTCTCCTTTTCTTCCCTACCATATTCCTCAGAAACTTCATCCCACTAGCCTAAATTATACTCTCATATCTTTCTGTCAATGCCCAAGTCTCTGATGCATACATGAATATAGGGGTATAGTACATCTTGTACATCCTCTCTTTACATTTGATAGGAACTTGTTTGTTCCACACCAAGTTCCTTGCATTCTGGTAGAACATATTATGATATTAAAATATAACCAGGGCGACAATTTTGATGACATGTCATCTTTTAATTGGTTCATAACACACATTGCTAACTTGTATAGTTCCCACATTGTAGAAATGCCAATTTTATTAGGTCTTTTTTGTTATTTTTAATTTTAGGACATTTTCTAAAATTAAACGTCTTTATTTGGTCATTTTATGGAATTTATTAGACTATTTTATACTTTTTGAGTCATTTTCTTACATGCTTGAGGATTTTGAAGCATTTACGCGTGTGGTATTGGATAGTAAAATCAAAATCACTCTCTTTGCAAATGAGGTGTCTACCTCGGTGGCAAATGGTGCACAAAAATAAGTTATTATCAAGCACAAAGTGTTAAATTAATAAGAGAATAAGACATTTTCCTAAAATACAATATTATACAACTTACACTAACAATTTTTCTATTGAACACACAGCTCATCCTTAATAAATTTATATTATTTACAAAATTCTACTTATAATATCTTTTATACTTACAAACATGATCACCTCATATACAGTATATGAAATTATTTCAAATAATACTATAAAACTGCTTTAAGATTAAAATTTACATTGCATTTTTTAACCCATTTTGGTACCTCACAACTTTAAGTGACGATGAATACGGAGACGAGAATCTCCACAATGTTTTGTCAATCTAAGGATTAAAGAAACTTCGTTCACCACTTACTTCTTAGAAATGTCCACATTCCAGGAGGGACACCTTCAGTTGTAGAAGTCTTCATCATGAACGGTTGACATTTTCTTCTGAAGACGTGGAGCAAAGTTCACTGCGAAACGTGAAGAAGTTCACCTTGTTTCCTTGACTTTTAACAGCCCAAGAGCGTATTATAATGTCTACAACATAAATACAGGCTATACCAACTCAATTAGAAAACTGATCGTAAAATTTCATTTAAAACTTATGTAATTTTTTAAAATTTTCGGATCATTTTACTGGATTTTTGCCGTCATTTTATAGATATTTTGTAAACAATTTTAGGTCATAAACCAATATCCTGGCCCTGAATATAAATCACCTGCCATATAGATACAAACCCTGTGGATACCTACAACAAACTGGTTCAGTTGTGCGAGGAACTACCGTGCACTCATTCTTGTTTTGAGTGATTCTACTACATTTAATATAGTGTGCCTTATTAACACTTCATTGCTTTCATTGGCAGCAATCTGTACCTCCTGTGATGGCCTTCCACCTTGGCTCCCTTGGGTTCCTCACGCCGTTTGAGTTCGACAACTTTCAGGAGCAAGTTACTAATGTGTTAGAGGGTGAGTAAAAACTTGATGTTATCTTTGTCAGTAGATGGATGACTTACCAATAAGTGAACAGAGTTTATCTAGATCTAGTTTTTACTTGAAGTTTCGAAAGATGTTGCCAAGTTTAAGACAAGTGACAATCAAATTTGTTTTCGCGCAGTATAAACAAATGACAGACCACATCAGTTGAATGAATCACTCGCGAATGCAAGGTTCACTTGGAAAATGCAAGATTTCAAACAGAGCTTTATAAGATCACACACCAGCACTTGTACATTACATTACATTGAGGATATTTCAATATTTGTGAAACACGAAAACAAAGAGCAGGATTAGCGAGGAAAGAAATAGAAATATCCTGCGCTTAGAGAATTAACGTAAGAAAACTAACACCCATATACAAAATATTAATATGCAAGATACTAGGAATTTACAACAAACGACAGTGAACATAATAACAACAACACAATAATGCACTTGTTATGACGATATCGAGGGTGTTAATTTGAAGAAAATTACGTGAATAATATACTGTAAAAACGCACACTAATCCCTACTAACCTACAGCAAACGAATCAATAATGCGTATCTTCAAACCATCAATAAAGTGTATAACTATATCGTAATACGAAATGTGAGAACAAAACCTTACTACAATTAACTAACCTAAAATGACTCAATAACCTCACAAAAATTCTTATAAAATATATAACGGTAAATGTAACAAGACACTAAAACACTACACTCTTTAGGCCCTACGTATCTCAAAGGAATTTAAATAAATTGTACCATGTAGTAACGGAATATTAGAAAAAAATCACACTGAAGTGTAAACTACATTAAAAGTTAAGGCACCCTACGCATACACACAAACAAAGCCATGTGCTGTAAGCAAAAACATAATTGACAACACGGGGTCATCTGAGTCAACCTGACTTCAAACGTCAAGTAAAAACTAGATCTGGATAAACTATAGTGCAGTGATAACATGTAGATTTGAAAATTTGTTCTTTTTATATGCAAAGCATTATGTTTCGAAGGTAAAATTCTAAAATAATTTAATTGTATGAAGTCCACCTGTTCAATACATGTTTGCCATTTGATAAATGGTCTGTCTAAAAATCTACATAGGACATGTTTCGACCTAGCCTAGAGGTCATCATCAGCTAACATAACACAAAGATGAAAGACAGACACAGTGATATATAAAAAACTTGAGATAAAATACAACCAACAAATGCAATGAAAATCTATGTTTAAACTGTTCATGGCTTCAATCTTGGACAAATTTAGTTATAACAGGTGTGAGTCCAACCGTATTTATCACAACTATTGGTTGACTGGAGGAACGGTCGCCAGTCAGTGTGGAGGTCAACACCGACCCAACCCCATGTATACAAGCACAGGGCTAGAGGAAAGAGGAAATCCTGGCTATTCTCCATGAAGAATTTTTTTACGGATTTCAAAACACTTTCTCTTCTTTGATTTTCTCATTCTTTTATTTTATTGGACTCGTGTCTTCGTCGCTGTTATTCAGATTGTTGTGGGCCCTCATGGACATGTCGCCCTATCGGCCGATCATATGCTACGTTCTCCGATTTGCCAATGTCACTATTCCAGTGGGGTCTGCCGTGATCATTACATGACATACAGTTCTGCCCTAGTGATGTCATCAATCTATAGGCTAAAGTCCACAAGTCCTATACTGTCATGAGGGTAACTGAAAAAAGCATTTTAAAATGGGTCATCTCATGAGGAAAAGGTGAAAATCGGCTATTCCCCACCCCAGTCCACAGAGTCAGGAATTGATTCCTGGACTTTCCAGAGAGTCGTCTATTGTAACTACTGGACAAGTTGAGGTGATTAAATTTTGAATACCTTTACAGCTTAAAATATGCATGTCTTCTTTGAACTGGAGGAGTAGAATATTGGAGTGTATAAATCTAATACAGCAGCACAAGGAGTATATTAGTGTGAAAATGAAGGTAATGGTTTGGTACAGTGTGTAGAATATATGTTTTCTCCTGATCGAGAATATACTATCCACGAAATGTGCGTACTGACTCTGATACACTGAAAAATGTATTTAACAATTTGTATTAGTCGGGCTGAGTGGCTCAGACGGTTGAGGCACTGACCTTCTGACCCCAGCTTGGGGGCTTCGATCCTGGCCCAGTCCGGTGTTAATTGAAGGTGCTCAAATACGTCAGCCTCGTGTCGGTAGATTTGCGTATACGAATTCCTGCGGGACAAAATTCCAGCTCCTTGGCGTCTCCGAAAACCGTCAAAAGTAGTTAGTGAGACGTAAAATCAATAACAATCATTGACCATCTGTATTAACAACTCTCGTCCTAATGCTAGAACAGATATACCTACAATACAGATGACCAAATGATGATAACAATTACTCATGACAAAAATACAACCATTAGTCTAATTAGAACGCATCTCCAAATGTACATTTTTTGGGGGTTTGTTTTTGTTTGAGAGCGAGTCCCGAACGAAAACTATGGCCCTCTACTCATCCGTTTCCGCGACATGCCGATGAGTCGGAAAATTTTCATCAAGTGCACTGGTGGGGGAAAAGCGATCTGTCCCGAAGAAGAAGATTTTCTTCACGTAAGGAAAGAAATCCCCTCTTCGCTACTCTATTAAAAATCTAATAATCAGATCGGAGGAAAATTTTGGGAAGAAAATTATGGAAGGCGGAGAGCTTCCCTTCTTAACAAACTTGCCTTTTCCGGGTGGGATTAATTTAGAACTTTTAGAATTTAGGTACAGTAGTTATATCAAATCAGGCCGGAAGTGGGGAGGTAACTAGTTAAAACAAGTCTTACGTTAGCCTAGGGCCGCGATGTTTGAAACGGGTATTCGGCTTCTTGGTCCTTACGACCTGTTTTAAGAGTAGGATGCCCGGGTCGGTAGGATGATTGAGGAGTATTCTAAACTTGGCCATCTTGACTATTTTATTTATCTGAGATCTAATAAGCGGAATACGAAGTTCAGTTCGTATCCTCTTATTAGATCCCAGAATAAGTGCTTTTAACTTACGACGGAGGGTTTTGTTTTGGAAAGGTTGAAGTTTTAGCACGTGGGTTTTCGGAATATAGCACCAGGCATAACAGTCGCATGGGCCTAGCACATGCTAGATATAGGCTTCTCTTTATGCTCTTATAGAGATATGCCTATTATATAGCAGAGGTCTCAGGGCTGCCACCCGTGCCGCGGCTCGCTGTAAGGCCTGTTCTATATTCTGTTCCCACGTTAAACCTCGGTTCATTGTAAGACCTAAATATTTAATTTTACTAGACCAGGACAATGGGGTATTGTTAATAGTCAGATGACGGAGTTTAGGCCGGCGCTTGGTGAAAACAATTGCCTGTGTTTTAGCAGGATTAATTTTCACCTTGTTCCTTACACACCATTTCCAGAACAGTGATATCCATTTCTGCAGCGCTCTGACGGCATAGTCGTTTCTCTTCTGAGAGGTATAAATGGCTTTGTCGTCAGGATACTGCTGGACCTCTACACCTTGAAAGGTGGGAAGATCGTTCCTATATAGGCCGTACAAAATCGGAGAAAGCACGCTCCCTTGGGGTACTCCAGCTCGGAGGGCCCTTGGGGTCGATTTTTTCCCCCTCGCAGGAGACATAAAAACTCCTATTTGTTAAATAAGATTGTATAATTTTGACCAAATATGCTGGAACTCTGTATGTTTCCAGTAGTTTGACAATTTTCTACGTCAAAAAATACTGCTGTCACGCTACGGCGTAAATTGAACGATCTTGTAATGCATTGGACCAGGCGCAGCAAGGACCGAAAGCCGAACTGTTCCGGTCGCATAATCGTGCGCGGGCTCAACCGTTGAGGCGTGTAAGAAGACGTCTCTCAAATATTTTTGAGATATGCGATAACAAGGTAATTGGGCGATAGTTTTGCGGGAAAATCTGCCCTTCCCTGGTTTTGGAATGACTACCATTTTCCCCGTCTTCCAAGCTCCAGGGAAGTATCCTGTTTTCAGACAGACCGAAAAAATAGACGCCAAAAATATTACTGCCTTATAACGCAGTGATTTAATTTCTTTGTTCGATACCTTGTCATCGCCGGGAGACTTATTTAAGCCCTTATTGACCCTAAGGACCTCTTGAGGCTTTATGTCTGGTATGTCATTGTCAGGTCTCCATTGTCATTTGTGCAGTTCAGCGGTAGATAGACAAAGGTGTTTTCAACATATTACTGATATGACAGCGGTACTACGAGAGAAGTGAGGAATGTAGCACTTGAACAAAATTGTTGTATTTTTTAGCTGTCAGAGTTCTCTTGATAACCATAAACTGTGTCCGAGCTGATGGCACTCTACACCGAATATCAGGACTTCGAGGGTTCTGGCGTTCACAAACCTGTAGTAGATCCAACAGCTGGTCACAACATTGCAGAATTTCAGCGAAATCAGCAGTTGCTCCCAATCAACCCACGTATCATCCCAGAGGGTGGCATTTTGTCTTTCCTCATTCTAGAGCACGTACCCAAACCAGCATTGAGCATGGTAAGCTATCAGTCATTTCGTAGCAGAAGATGTTCTTCTAATCTTTCTTCATCACCTGGTCTTTGTGGATAATAGCACACCCAAGTAGGAGGTTATGTTGTGTTAAATGTTCTTATTCTCAATAGATAGACACTTGCAAGTTATCAGATGAATCAATTCTATCTGAACCGTCAGTCAGGACTTGTTTGGTTCTAAACTTCTTTCTGCACTGCTTGCCACTTACATTTTTAAAAAATTCTATCTCTGATCCATATAAGCATTAATATGGAATTGTTCATCTGTTGTTCTGAACTTACTTCTTTTACTGCTTACCACTCGCCTTTGAAAAAGACATTCTCTGACATTCAGCTCTTGTTCTAAACTTATTTCTCCACTGCTTCTCACTTTTCTTTCAAAACATCATGCTCTGAAACAACTTAACAGATAGTGTATAATTGCTCAGTTAATTATGATGTGCTTGTTGCCATTCCCTTTTGAAAATGATATTGTCTGATTGATGTAACTAATAATCTGAAATTATTTGGCTGTTGTTCTGGAACTTAATTTCTGCACTGCTTACCACTTGCCTTTTTAAAAAACATGATCTGATCCATGTATCCACTAAACTGGAATTGTTCAGCCTTGTTTTGTCTTTCCAGGCCTTTTTCCCAGTCATCTGGGGTTGGCACAGTTCTTCCATATTGTTCTGAACTTAATTTCTGCATTGCTTGCCACTCGCCTTTGAAAAGTACATCCTCTGATCTATTTAACTAGTTTTTTTACTTTTGAGTTAATTTGGGCCATCTGAGAGCCACATTGCTTGTGCTTTAGCTACGTTGTTGTTGTTGTTGTTGGTTGTTGTGATTGCCGCTTCTGGTGTTCTTAATGGTAGGTTTGGCTGCAGCTTTCTTCTTGGTACCATGTCTATTTATTTATTTATTTATTTATTTATTTATCATACAGCATTAATAGTTAAATACATTTTATCAGTTCCACCTTTTCAGTACAGAGTTTTGCAATGTGTTTACGTTACAAGTTAATTGAATTTGGTACTAGTTTCGACCTAAAGTCAAGGTCATCATCAGCCATAACACAAATTATACAATATATCAGATAGTCCAAAAACAATGTACAATATAATGAAAATGTACAATATAATGAGCATGTGAGAGTTAAAATTAGACAGATTTTGAATATTGTAGTGTACCACTACAGAGTTAAAACTGAAGATAAAGGGTGGTCACAATGATATAAAAAAAAAAAACTGGTGATTTAAAATTGTTCACCTCTTGTTCTAAACTTTTTTCTCTACTGCTTCTCACTTTTCTTTCAAAAAGACATCCTCTGAAACAACATAATGGCAGACACTTGCAAGTTATCAGATGAATCAATCCTATCTGAACCGTCAGTCAGGACTTGTTTGGTTCTAAACTTCTTTGCATAGGGCATTGGGGTTGAAATTACATCATTTCTGTCAGGTTCTGTGAATAGGTGATTGACAGGTGGCAAGATTTAAGTCAGTTTCTTTAGAAGTCAGGACTACTGGAATGAGTGGACAAGTCATTTGGCTGTTGTTCTGAACTTTTTTCTACTTACCATATGAATGAGGAAACTGCCAATTCAATTCATAAGTAACCTAAAATGATCCAATGTGAACTGTTAATTGGTATCTGTTCGGCACTTATATTTTTGTGCACTGCCTTCTAGTTCCAACATGAACAAGGCATCCTGTTACTTATGAGAAAGATCAATTCCATCCTTCATTATTACTATTCTAAAAGAAGAGTATTTTGTGATTATGCACTTGTCATTCCCTTGGCTGTTTCAGTTGTTTTTTGAGGATGGTTGCCTAGTTGTACTTCCTCTTAAAATAATAATCACGACCACCACCTTTCACTTGTTTGTTCAAAACAGCTTTCAGCTTGATGTTTTCTGCTTTTATGAATGTTATTAGCAGATTCCTGTTACCTGTATGTATTCTGTAATAATTTTAGTTGACTGTGTTATATTTGTCATATAATGATAGGCAGATAGATAGCTAAAGCCTTTTTCTGTGGTGAAGCTAGGGCTCCTGGCCCCTTCTTACACTTAACCACACACATATTATTACTTATTAATACAATGACACTGAAAAACTTAAAATACTAAGAACTACAAATAACACTAATGTTTAAGACAAAAATATGAATGTATACAGGCAAAGAAGAAAGAAAGAAAAAGGAACTGCCTACATAATACAGATTTGAAAAAATACTCATTTCAATACACAATGAAAGGAATACGAAAGTACAAGTACTAGTAAACTTTATTAAATGAAATTTACCTAATTTTATTCTTGCATTACTAAATCTGAGTTAAATAGTGTAATTTCCACTAGCTATGTTTACTTCTAATTGGTAAATACAGTACTTATGTTTTAATTTAATTAACTTATATTTTATTTAATTGTACAATAATCTCATAACATCATTTTCACACACAATCACTCATTCCACTCATACAGGTACTTTGCTGGAAGGTTTTAAATATACTTTTTGATGCAGCATCTTTGATATCTTTGGGAAGAGCATTCCACCATCCCAAAGCAGTGATGAATGATCGATGGTATGTGGTTGTTCGGTGGACAGGTGTTTCTAGGGGAGACACTGAGCGAGTGTCATGGAGATGTAAAGAACCAAGGTCATGGAGAGATAAGCAGGGATGTCTTCCGAAAGCACCTGGTACACAAGAGTATTTGATTGTAGTTTATACCTGTCGTCTAGTCGTAACCAAGATAATTGTTTTTATTAGGGAGAAACTTGAGCATCATACCATAAATTCATAGCATATCTAAGGCAAGCATTTTGAGTGTGTTGTAGTTTCAAGCTTAATTCATTTGTTATATCCGTAAAAATTTCATCACAGTAGTCGAAAATGGAAAATAATTACTGAACAAGTTGAACTTTTAGTGATCGAGGGAATACATTTCTGAATCGTTTTAAAAGGGTGTAAGCCACAACACCCCTTTTTACAGATGTTCGTAACTTACGCTGACCAGTTTAGAGTTTCTGTTATAAAAACTCCAAGGTTAGATAGTGGAGATTGATGATTAATCAACAATCAATAATAAGACAGGACAGGCGCAGAGGTTCTGTTCACCGTGCATCGGTCCGACTCGGCTCTGTTCAAACCCGTATTTTGTCTCGGGGTAACTTGGCTAAGCTCGGCTCAACTGTGCTCAGATGGTGGAGCGCTGCAGAGCAAGCGAGGAAGGGGAAGACAGGCGGAGTGAGCAAGACAGGCATAGGGAAAGAGAGGGACAGCGCTATTGCTCAGAATCGAGGAGTGGGGGATCTGGACTCTGGTCGATCTAGTGAAGTCGTCTTTTGCACCTTGCGCCGTGCAATGCGTCGGTGCATGCACTCTCAGAGGCCCTGCTCTAAGATTTACAATGTGTCTCCAGAAAAATTAGTTATAAATTAGACTCATCAAAGACTCTCTCAATTAAATAAAACAGTTGTGTAGAAGATAGTGGAGTTTGATAAATCATGATTCAGTTTTTTGACTTGCATATATTTTTGTTGTCAGGTCATGCAGCTCTGACACTGAGGAGTAGGTTGCGGTGTATTATTATGAGGAAGAATGAAGACTCAAACAAATCGTCCAAAGCCCCCACCAACTTGTTGGTGCTCAACGAGGTTGTGATCGACCGAGGTCCATCTCCTTACCTGTCCAACATCGATCTCTTCCTGGATGGGAAACACATCACCTCAGTGCAAGGAGATGGTGAGCAATTTTGGTTCTATTTTATGTCATTCCAGTCACAACATTTTAGCTAAATTATATATTAACACTAGCTGATGTAGCCGTGCTTCGCTATGGAATTCTACCTTGTATACAGAATTTTAGGTTAGGTAGTGTACACGTTGTGAGCAAGACTGTATTAAATTGCATAGCTCTTAACGTTACCCAAGAAACGTGATGGGGAATTCATCAAACGTCTTTTCTCGTGTGAAAACTGGGTTAGGGCATTTTCATTGTATAGGTAGGCCCGCTTTCCTACCATCAGTCACAATCGGGTTGGGGAGTTTTCATTATGTCAGAAACTCACACTCCACCTGCCTTTTTACATCCTCAGAAAGATTTTCTTAGTGGTATTGCCAACTGAAATGAACATAGGTCATTACAATGACGTCAGTATTAATGGCACGATTAAAAGCAATGCTTTCATATGAAATAGTCGATCAAATGATAAACCACACATTTTCTCACTTTTAACGAACAGTACTATGCTGCCGAACTGACAGTCCAAATTTCCAGAGATGGCCTGACCAAGCCGCAGACAGCCGTGATCCATGAACATTAGTCTTTTTTCGGCGGGGGGAGTCGAATAGTGGAGAGTCCCAGGACAAAAACTATGTCTTCACTAACCTGTTTCCTAGGAGTACCCGATGAATCGGCAAACCTCAATTCAATGCACTGGCGGCGGAAAATTCTATCTGACTTGAAGGCAAATTTTTCCTCCAAGCCAGAGCAGAAACTCCCTCTTCACTGCTAATTTGGAATGGCCCGGCGTTGATATGGACTTAGCAACAAAAATACAAATTCATGAATATCTGTGTTATCACACCCGGAATGGTGAAAAAGGTATAAGACATAAATGATGGGAAATTTAATTCTATATATCTTTAGTTATGTATTATTTATTGATAGGATCACTAATGACATAAATATTTGATAATTTAATACAAGTGAAGCAGAAGCAGAAGAAGAAACTTTTCTTAAGAAACGGCTTTTACCGGGTTAAATTTTGAGTTATTTAGTGAATTGTGGTGCTATAATTTGGAATAGGCCTAAGTTGTAATTCTAGACCAGGTCATACTACTACTACTACTACTACTACTACTACTACTACTACTGCTGCTGCTGCTGCTGCTGCTGCTGCTGCTGCTACTACTGCTGCTGCTGCTACTAAGTGAGCCTCTGCCTTAAGTGGGCACACTGTTCATTTAAAACAGCGCGTCAGAGTAGGGATCAAATAGCTGGAATACTATGATGAACCAGTACGTTATGTACCAGCAATATCAGAAAATGTATGAACCAGAGAAATGGCATGCTAAAGAAGAAAGTTTTCCAACTCCCCAATCATTTCCCGCCAATATTCAGGTAGGCTGTTATACTTGGTACACAGCAGCAATCCCATCTATCGGATTTGAGTGAAAGTATAAGAGACAAAGAACATCACAAAAAACAATGGTCAATGTAAAGTTATTGTTGCTCAATGATTATGTGCTTTCGATATTTAGTTTTCATATTTAGTTTTCATATTTAGTTTTCTTCCAACTCTGAAATACTACCCTTATCATAGTCGGTACGGTTAAACTGAATAAAACACAAATGATAGGAAACTGTATTCTCTATAACTTTTGTTATGTAGTAATTTTCGATAGGACCAATAACATAGCTATTTAAAAATTAAATATTAGGCGCCTTCACCTAAACTACAATTTCATCCAGAGTGAATAAAATTGTTTATAGCTTAGACTGTAGTTTCTTATTCCCAGATGCTACATACCGATTTTCATTAAATTCTGTTAACCCATTTTCTCGTGGCTCGGCGTTGATATGGACTTGGCAACAAAAATACAAATTCATGAATATCTGTGTTATCATAGCTGGCACAGTAAAAATGTATAAGACATAAATGATCGGAAATTTAATTCTATATAACTTTAGTTATGTATTATTTATCGATAGGACCACTAATAATATAAATATTTGAGAATTCAATTTTAGGCCTTCCCCTAAACTACCATTTCACTCAGCGTGAATAAAATAATTTATAGCCTAGATTGTAGTGGTTCATCACCCGATTATACATTCTGATTTTCATTAAATTCTCTTAAGCCGTTTTCTCGTGATGCGTGTGCAGGCAGGCAGGCAGGCAGACATTACGGAAAAGTAAAAAAAAAATGCATTTCCTTGTTACCGAGGACATGACCAATACAGAAATACCATTCTTTGCAAATTCTGAGCAATGTACAGACAAAACTCTTATTTTATATATATATAAGAGCCATGGTGAGGGTATTAGTACAGTCTATTGGTGCACATATCATGAACATCTTTTGTTCTCGTAGTGTAATGGCTCGATAAAGGAGTGCTATCTTTTATATTTGATCGTTAGTCAAAGTTTTGCATTGGCAAATAAGAAGATTAAGTATTACCTTGTTTGATAATTGTTTTTGTGTGTTTTACAAGAGTAAACAGGATCTTTGCATGGTTAATTTCAGTGTATCATATCCACTCTCCATGTATGGAAATATCAAAACTCCATCAATGATCAAGAATAGAAATATATTAATGCGTATGCACTGAGCAAGTTGACTGTATGCTTGGGGTCACGCAGCTGTGAGCTTGCGTTTGGGAGATGGTGGGTTTAAATCCCACTGTCGGCAGCCCTGAAGATGTTTATTTCTAGCTTCCCATTTTCACACAAGGCAGTCTGTACCTTAAGTAAGGCCACGCCTACTACCATGCCAATAGAGGATTATGGAGGCACTTAGTTAATTCTTGGAGGCTTTCAGACTGAATGCTGAAAGGGATAACAGTCTTTAATGAAGATGCATGTATGTAGAAAGCCTAGATGATTCAATGAATTGTAACTATTTATGGGGGGCTAATATTTTAAATAAGGTGTTTTGGTGCATGATGTATTTAACTCACAAGGAAACGCTTCCATCTGCTAATCTCTGATCTGACTCATTCGGTACGACGACTTGAGTAGGAACGTTGTATTCTGCCATATCAATATCAGATGCCTAGTCGTATATGTAACACCTGTTTTAGGGTGTCACGCTCTCGCTGCTTCTCTCTCCCACACACACACACACACACACACACACACACACACACACACACACACACACACACACACACACACACACACACACACACACACACACACACACACACACACACACACACACACACACACACACACACACACACACACACACACACACACACACACACACACACACACACACACACACACACACACACACACACACACACACACACACACACACACACACACACACACACACACACACACACACACACACACACACACACACACACACACACACACACACACACACACACACACACACACACACACACACACACACACACACACACACACACACACACACACACACACACACACACACACACACACACACACACACACACACACACACACACACACACACACACACACACACACACACACACACACACACACACACACACACACACACACACATTACATCCCTAGCCTCGGCAATCACTGGCATTATGCGGTGAGCGTACATATATACACAGTATGTAAACACTGACACACTACCATGTAATGAAAACAACAATTATTGCTGTAGAAAACGCTTTTTTAGAATGGTGGATTAACGTTGCATCAACACATCAAAAGTTTTCTGTGATGCAAGGATAGGAGAGTGTTAGGATTGGGAAGGAAGCAGCCTATTGTGTATTAAGAGAGTTATTTCACACACATGAAACAAAATTTTATTAAAGGTGAATTGCAATGATGTATGTATGTGTATGTTTAGTCATCAGCCCAAAGGCTGGTTGGATCCTCAACAGTTCCGCCATGAGCTGTCATAGATGGCCTAGGCATCACTGAAGAGGCGTACTAGGGAAACGAGGAGTAGGGTAGTTTCCCGTTGCTTTCCTCACCAAGCCAGAAGTTGTTATTACATATCAGTCTGCCAAGCCCACTGAAATGCATGCACCAACCGACCCTATGAGCAACAGTTTCACACCATTCATAGCAGGGACTGGCTGCGTAAGGAATGGCATTACTAGCATCACTCATACCTCAGTCACTTTCATTTTGTCAAAGCCAAGGATAAGACAGAGACAGATCAATGAAAGTAACAAAATTGCTCTTGCCCATACCAGAAGACTTAGTGCAGTGTAAACTCTAGGCCCCACCAGCAAAGGCATATTGCAATGATACAGTATTAAAAGATATGTGCCACTTACACATTAAACTCAAAGTCCAGCTTCATAGAATGGACGGTTTTGTCACATAAACAGATTACTCAACACTTGAGATATATACAGTATTTACACATTGCCAGTACACAAACTAAATGAAGACTCGCTGAGGGAGAAGTGTTGCATAGCAACTGACTTGCAAAGTCAAATTGCTCATTCAGGAGCTGAAGACTTGAGAATGTATAGTTTGGAGAGATGTCAGCAAGTCCAGAGATAGAAACCTCACGAGCTAGCTTCAGTCCACTTGTTCAGTAAGCTGCTTATACAGAGACTCCTCTGCGCTTCTGGAGTAAGGTGTAGCTAGTCTTTGGACGACCCTGGCCCACTCGCTTACATTGGGTCTCGAGCGGTGACGTGGAGTGTCAGCTGGTCGCCTGGCCAGCTCTGTCGATGAGAACTGGATACACGCCGCGCTGCGCTTGGGATTCAAATATAAGGCCTGGCGTCCTGTTCGCCTCGTGGAGTGGCAGTGATTGCTGAGGTTAGGGAAGTAATATGTGTGTGTGTGTGTGTGTGTGTGTGTGTGTGTGTGTGTGTGTGTGTGTGTGTGTGTGTGTGTGTGTGTGTGTGTGTGTGTGTGTGTGTGTGTGTGTGTGTGTGTGTGTGTGTGTGTGTGTGTGTGTGTGTGTGTGTGTGTGCGTGCGCGCGCATGAGAGAACGACACATGATCTGGCCGGCCAACTCCGCCAGGACCTGCTTGCCGCCACTCACTCCTGTACATGCGGTGCTTAAATGAGCAAACTTTAACACTCCAAAACAGGTGCTACATATATGAGTTGGCATCTAATTTTGATATGGCAGAATACAACGTTCCTACTGAAGTTGATGTACCAAATCTCAATCATATCGGAGATTAGCAGATGGACTTAGCTTTTTAAGTAAATTAATGAAAGAATATATAAATTTTATTGGTTTTCTGTTTCTGATTTATTATCACGCAAGTTAATTCCTCATGAGCTATTTGAATATCCATTCCTCTTATCATACATGTTCTTTTGTTATTGATGGAGTCTTTCAAAGTGTTCCTCTTCTACAGTACTTTTACAGGAAAGTCAGAATTGTGTTTTCCATTAATTGACTTAAAATTATAAAGCCTTTCATGCATATTCTTGGAACTTAATTTGCTGCCTATTTCTCTATTTAGCCTAATGCAAAGGGTAATTGTACAGGCCTCATCGTATCAACTCCAACGGGTAGTACTGCTTATGCAGTCGCTGCTGGAGCTTCTATGATTCACCCCAGTGTGCCCGCGATCATGGTCACCCCCATCTGTCCCCACTCGCTTTCGTTTCGACCCATCGTCGTTCCTGCTGGTGTCGAACTTAAGGTAAGATTTTTTTTAAACACCTCTTACAAATTAGTTGATGGAGTCCAAATTACTGTACTCATTATCCTTGGCTCCTACTGTCATTTTATGATCCTTAGCTTTTGTTACTTTTACTTGTTAATTCCTGATTAAAAGTTAGAAATTTCATTATGGCCCATATTGAACAGGGATTACAGTGAATTACCATCATGAGAACAGCAAAAGCAGTATATGGAGGAAGAGGAATGAACATGCTGTTATTTGCAGATTACATTGTGATTTGGGGAGAAGAGGACATCAATGTTCTAGAACATTTGGTTGTGGTGAATGGGAAGATCAAAGAATGTGGATTGAAAATAAGTGTAGAAAAGAGTAAAACTCATGTTATGACTAGAGGGGAGAATGAAGGGAAAGGTCAGATTAGACTTGTAGCAAGCCTCTGGAAGTAGTGGAGACGTTCAAATACCTGGGGAGTGAATTAATGGAGAATGCCCAACTGGATGCTGAAATTAGTAAGAGGATTCAAGCTGGAAGCAGTTTCTATCAGTGTAAGAAACATGCTATGGGACAAAGATGTGCTAAGGGAAGCAAAGGAAACAATGTACAAGATGTATTACGTACCCATAACAATTAAACCCATAACAATTTACGGAGCAGAAACTTGGACAATGACAAAGAAGGATGAGAGTTGAATACAGGCAACCGAAATGAAGTTCTTGAGGAGTATGATACAGAAGAGTTCTTCTTCTTCTTCATAGTACCGTATCAGGTCCCCCTGACGTTGGCGATCACTGTGGCGAATGCAGAACGATCTCTTGCTAGGTGGAAAAGTCTTTCAACACTGTGAATTCCAGTCCATTCTTTGATGTTTCCAAGCCATGATGTTCGCCTCCTCCCGACACCTCTTCGACCCTGTATTTTGCCTTGTACAATCCGCTGTAAGATGAGGTAACGGTCATTTCTAAGGATGTGGCCAAGGTAAGAGATCTTCCGGAGTTTTATTGTTTGAACGAGTTCCCGACTTGCTCTTGCCCTTCTGAGTACTTCTTGGTTCGTTAGTCGTGCAACCCACGAAATCCTGAGCATCCTACGGTGGATCCATATTTCAAAGGCTTCCAAGCGTTTCACTGATATGTTCTTGAGAGTCCATGTTTCCACACAATATAGCAAGGCTGACCATACATAGCACTTGACCATCCTCTGTCTAAGTTTTAAATTTAAGTAGTCATTGCAAAAGAAAGATTTCATTTTTGTAAATATTTTTCGTGTTATTGCTATCCTCTGTTTCACTTCTTTCTCGGGATCAAGTTGTTCAGTGACAGGAAGAAATTGGAGTGAAAAAAATGAATGACAGAAAAGAAAAGAGCCGACTAAGATGGTTTGGTCACATAACGCGAATGAGTGATGAAAGAATGCCAGAAAAGGTGATGGAAATGCAAATACAAGGAAGGAGAGGCCACAAACGACCACAATTGAGATGGAAAGACACAATCCAATGCAGTATTACAGAAAGAAACCCTGACTGGGACACAGTGTTGGAGGAGGAGTGGTGGAAAGACCGAAGAAAGTGGAGAGAACCATATTTTCCCCTATCTGGCTACAGCTGGATAATGGAAAATGATGACGATGATGACTTTATAAAAATTCAATATTATAGCTATTCTGAACATTGTTATAACTAGGGCTAGGATTTTAATGTGACCGGGCGAGTTGGGCGTGCGGTTAGGGCCACGCAGCTGTGAGCTTGCATCCGGAAGATAGTGGGTTCAAACCTCACTGTTGACAGCCCTGAATATTGTTTTCCGTGGTTTCCCATTTTCACACCAGGCAAATGCTGGGGCTGTACCTTAATTAAGGCCACGGCCGCTTCCTTCCCACTCCTAGGCCTTTCCTATCCTATCGTCGCCATAGGACCTATCTGTGTCAGTGCGACGTAAAGCCAATTGTATTTTTTTTAAAAGTATTTTAATGTAATATTAAGGTGTGAAATATGTACACTCAATTGCACAAAAATTGTCTGTTGCAGAAGATGACTTTCTTTCAAAATCTTCTTGTTTGAAATAGAATGAACATATTGTTAAGTGGTAACATTCCATGTATCGTCTCTTCAGCCAGTGGCTATCCACAGTTTACAAATTCTTCGCATTTGGAGAATCTAAAGAAGTAACTGTATCTTTGCCAGTCAATTTTTGTGTGGTGGAGTGTACATATTTCCGACGAAGATCACCAACCTTGTCCTGATGACTGTGAAAAGTACCAGAGCCAAAGTAAGATCCAGGGCCAGCTCTCCAGGGAGTTTGAAATGCAGAGAGGGTTGAGGCAAGGTGACGCTTGCAAACCACTCTGTTTAACCTCTGTCTGGAGCATGTTATACGTCAAAAACCACAGAATCCAGGTGGTACCATTTGCAACAGAACCCTCCAGTACCTGGCCTTCGCAGACGACGTTGTCCTACTCGGGAGAAGTGCGAACTACCTAACGGAAGCTCTGCAACACATGAGCGAGGGATCACAACATCTGGGCTTACAGATCAACAAGGACAAAACCAAGTATATGATGAACACTCGAGACAAAACAAGATTTCACGGCGAGAGGCCTGTAATTTGCAGGTAACACGTACGAGAAAGCGATGCAGTTTAAGTACCTGGGAGCCTTATGACTGAGGACAACAAGATCAGCAAGGAGATAAAGGCTAGGGTGGCAGGTGGGAACACGTGTTATTGAAGTTATTGAAGACTGCAACGCTGTCCAGAAGATTAAAACTCACCGTGTTCCGAGTTATAATCTGACGAGTTGTGCTGTATGCATGCGAGACATGGACCCAAAACGAGCTCGACAAGAACTTTCTACGGGTGTGGGAGAGAAAGATCTTGAGGAAGATCTTCGGCGTGGTTCACGATCAAGGAGAGTGGCACATCAGGACCAAACTAAGAAGTCTATGCCCTGTATGGTGACCTCGAGATAGTTGCAGAGGTCAAAAAGAGGAGACTTAGTATCTCGGGCACATCGTATGGATGGACCAGGAACGAACAATGAAGATGATTCTTGACCAACATCCTGGCGGCCAACAAAGACGGGGTAGACCAAGAACAAGATGGCTGGACAATGTCTCGAGAGATTTGGAGCTGTTAGGGATCCAGGGCTGGAGAAGGAGAGCTCTGGACTGAAAGGGGTAGGGAAAAGCTGTTGGAAAGGCCAGGGCCCCTCATGGGCTGTAGCGCCAGGAGAGTGAGTGTACATATTTATGTAACAACAATAGGAAAAATATGTACTGAAATATTAACATCAGAAAAAATAATTTGCAGCCTTAGATTGAAAACAGGCAGATTTAGGTTAGGTTTTCAGTAAAGCTGTAATACAGAGGTAAACAACACATTGTTCATGATCCACTGGCACATCGCAAGCTTTGATGAGAGAGAATGATTTTCTACAAAATATTTAAATCCCCATGCAAGCACTAGGCGATATTCACATTGCATTTTGACTTTCACTTGTGTGCTTATGAGTAGGTTGTGGAAGTGGCTGCAACTAGTATTTCTCTCGCATGTGTAGTGCATCCTAATTGTCGTATTTATCCATTCTAAACACAGGAACAAAAACGAAGCATAATGATGAACGATCCTGTGATTTTTCACAGTATGAATTGAATATTAGGGAGATCTTACTTGAGGGAAGTAAAAATAATTTAAATTAAATACCACAAACAGGTAGTTTTATGTAATATCAAGCAATAATACACCACAGGGCCGGCCATGCAAATACTAGCCCTAGTTATAACCTTAATTTTACCAAAAGGTGGCCTTTTTATAATACAAAGCAGCCCAGTTCATCCCCTGAGCTGGTTTTTGAGTTACATTTAGATTTTTAATGTTCTCTGATTTTTACCCATTGGCATGCTTTATAACAGCCATCCAGCAGTACATGTTTGGGAAACATCAACAAACAAAACAAATTCTGCACAATCTAAAATCCTTCTTGGAAGATTTAGTGGCTGCTAGTGAAAGCATACATCAGCCCTATTAATGTTTTATATAATTTTGCACATGGTGTGGATGACAACATTTATAAAAATTGCTACTGACTCTTAAGAACATGTCTGAGTTAATAAATAGAACAACTGTTATTGTTTATGGAACTGTGAACTGGAATGCAGTAGGCTGAAGGACAGGGTATTCATTATTCCTTCTAACTTAAAGTCATAGAAATTAACGTTATCTGCTTGAAACTTTTCAAAGGGAAAGAAAAGGACACCACTTCATTGTCACACCAAAGAATCCAATTTCTCATTGAAGAGTGTCTCTATTAAAATGGAGCCCTAATACTTTAATCCACATCACTCAAGCATTTAGTTTATTTCTAGAAACATATCTCTCACCATTCTGAAAAAATAACTTCTTGTCTTACAACATTGAAAATTGAAGGCATAGTCCCTAATTACCAAACTGAGCCAGTGAATTTAAGATCTTATGAAGAAGAGGAGTTGGCATCAGTCTATGTAAAATGTTGGTATTCCGCAGTGAATTATGGTTCAAGTATCAACTAATATTTATAATGAGATTCTTAAGCACAAACGAACTAGAAAGTTGGAAATTGATGAACAGAATCTAGTAAGTGGAAAGTTTAATGATGATGTAAATCAGATTGACTTTTCATCTCTTCTCTTTATCTGGCTTCTTATTCTACATCACCCACACCAAAGCTATACCACACTTATGGCATTGCTCGACTTTCAATCTAATGGCAAGTAGCAGTTGAAACTGAGAAACTCAAACAAGAGGTGGGCAACCGCCATTTTCTCTATGATCATGAAATATTACAACAGCGTCTCAGGTCACTGAGGAGTTTCATTAATAACACCATGGCAGCTCCAGCCACACCAAGTGTTCTTAGGAATCAATACTGGTAGCAAAAGTCCACACTATCTAACAGGAATCAGCCAGCAGAAGGAACACAAACACACACTTTGCAATCTTGAACTGTCTGGAAGATCCTTAATAGGATAAGAACTGGAATGCCTAGAACCAAGGCTACTCTCAAAAGATGGGGTTATACACAGAACACTGATTGTGACTGTGGTGCAGTTCATTGTCCAAACTGCCCAGAGGAAACCTAACTTGAAGACTTCATTACAGTCGGTGATAAAAACTATTGTGGCTGCTTTGTACTGGAGCGCTTTCAGCATTTGAGTACACTTGGATACGATCATCATTTCCCACAACAATAATGAAGATCTGTTTAGAATGATCTCCTCACAGAGTATGGATGACCACTCTTCTGATGAAGTTGGGCAGTGAAAACAAACTGAAAAAAAATTGATATAGAAGAACAGGGTGATGAGGAAAAAGCCTGTCTATTTGAGTATGGCAGTGCACTAACCTGTGCAGTTCGTTCTTGTTTGTTCCTGGTCTTCGCTCTTCCCTGACTAACCTGTCATTGTATTTATCCCTGTCTGATGTTTCTAACCTTGTTCCTTGATAGGAAAACAAATAGCTATTTTATTTATGTGATTGTGATATTCACAAGACTTACCTGCTAATACAGGTAACGTAATGTGCGGTATCACATAATTATGATAATTATGATATGTCAGATTCTGTGATATCACTGTACCTTGTTTGTAACAAAACACTTCTAAAAATGCTATTATTCTTATTAGTGTAAAGTAAATAATCTTTTGTAACATTAAGAGATATACCAGGGATTTTTAAAGAACCTGAAGAAAACTGGATATAAACTGGGAATTTTAAAACTAATTTGGGTGGCAACACCCAGCTATGCTCAGCAACTATGACTTTACATTGCGAATTAATAGCTTATCACAAATAATTGTTCCCTGTTGTGGAAACACAGACCTAATTTGTAAAAGTACCCATTTATTTCCAGATTTCTTAAGCTAAATGTGCATTAAGGAGATTTCCAGAAGTTTCAAGTAAGCTTACTTTTCTCTTGGAATCATGTATAGAATTGAACAGCAAGAAATTATTTCGAGACTATGAGAAAAAGTACTGTATAAATGATGAACTTTGAAGAAAATAATCCTGATGTATACTCTTCTCAATAAAGGATCTGATCTATATTGAGGTGGGTGGCGAATGTTCATAAGCCTTGTTGTTCAATTGAAAAATAAAAGTAAGTAAATCTTAAACTGACTACCTATCACTCTATTACTTCAGTGCTATATATTTTCATATATCATGGATTCTAACTGATGCTTGTGTAATAAATTGAATGTACAGTAGACTCGCTCTATTTCGACCACCTTGGGACCGGACCCTAGTCCGGAATAATGAAAGTGCCGGATTAACTGAGAATATATATATGTCATTGTATGCATGTGTGTATGTATTACTTCTCCTCCTAAATTACTGGAGAGATTTTTACCAAATTTGGTCCATTTGTAAATTAGTATCAGGAGACAAACCGTGTGGGGGCAAGACCTTCAGGCGGGGGGGTGTTGAGATATAAAAGTAATCAAAAACAGTCAAGGGAGCATGAAATTCTGTTCAAAACTCCCCTACCCAATTGTGTCTGACAGTAGGCAGGGGTGCCCACCATAAAAAAAAAAATTACCCATCTAAAATGTGACTGGCATTACGCAGAGTGGCCTACTATTATAATCAAAACTCACCAACTCGAGTGTGACTGGCAGTAAGTTGACTGGCTTTAGGAAAAGGGGCCTGTCATTAGAATGATAACAGCACAACTCAATTTTGACTGGCAGCATGGAATGTGCCTGCCTTTATAATAAAATCTTCTCAACTGTAATATGTCTGGAAGTAGGAAAGTGGGCCTGCCATTGAAATGAAAACTCTAATCAGTCGTGACCACGCAGTAGGCAAGGGGACCTGCCATTATAATGAAAACTTTGCAACTCGATTGTGAATGACAGCAGGCAAGTGAGCCTGGCATTATCATCAGAACTCAACAACTCGCACTTTACATTGTAAACAACGTTTCTCGGACAATGCTAAGAAACATGCAATTTAAAAAAATCTTATTCACTGTGTGTACAGTGTTTACTTTGATATTGGTATACAGTGTAGAATACCATAGCGAAGTACGGATACATTTGCTAGTATGCTATAAATACCAATATTTAGCTTAAGTTAAATACACTACATTGAAGAACCAATTATAAGGCAAGTAATATAAATGTGTCTTTACCAAGTGTACTCATCCGAAATGACTTGATGTTGTCTAAGTTTCACTTCCGATGAGAGTAAACACTCATGGTGGAAAATTAAATGCCGAAAGACGTATTACAAAAGCTCAGAATTTAATTTGTAAAGGTACACTAACACTTCGTATAAACATCACAGACTGTCGTAAACAAAAGGGACTCACATTATAGTATAGTACTGTGTCATAAACTCTGCAGAATTCAAAAATTAAAAGAAATCGCTCATCTTTTTCTGCTTTTTGTATCAGTTGCTTTTTAGAAGCAAAATCATGCCACTTTTTATACACATTACATCAACTGCTGCTGCTCGATATGTCGCTGCCGATTGTAAAGTTGCACTTCCCTCAGCTTGACTCATTTTCCTCCTCTTCATACAAGGACAGGTGCCAGCTGGACTTTCTGGTGGCCGAACTAACTGTAGCCGAACTAGGGGGAGTCTACTGTATGTGGAAAGAAATAGACAAAATTTAAAAAAAGACACACTTTGCATTTGGAATAAAAGAAAGCCACAGTGGTTTTTTCCTTTATCTGGAAATCTCTTCATTTTGTTATCTGTAAAATAGTTACCGATAGATATTGTTTTTATATGTGTAACTGTTATTGACAATTACTTGTATCATGTTATGTCTTGCCATTTTCAGTGTGAATTGACTTTTTTTAGATCTCAGTGTCTCCCGATAGCAGAAACACATCGTGGGTTTCGTTTGATGGGCGCAATCGACAAGAACTCTTTCACGGTGATAGGTAGGTCCAGTGCTGAAGTTAGCACTGCTGCGCCATTGCACCACTGTTGTTCGCTTGTAACATGCATGTGTTGTTTTTGTCCCTGTTGTTACAGTCATTGTTGCAGTTGTTGGTCCTTGTCCAGTTTATCTGGCTGTATATAAGGTTGCTAGAGGTAGTGCGTGTTCAGTAGATTGTTTTGTACGGTGTTTGTTAGTTGGTGTTGGAAGCTTCTTCATATAGAGGTCACTGAAAATTGTCTGTTTGGTCTCACATCAGTAGAATTAAAAACAATGTTTTTTTTTAAATGCCTCACAAAAGGTGTATTTACATTTTGATAAAAAAAATGATAGTAACGTAAAGTTCAGTAATTTATTCTAGAATGGTGATGAGAGTAGAGTTGATACGAGGGAATGAATCTTATTGGCTATTAATACTCCATAAGATTTGATTTTTAGAGAAATTGTAATTTTTTAAAATGTTTTGCTTTACATCGCACCAGTGCACATAGGTATTATGGCGACAGTGGGATAGTAAAGGACTAGGGGTGGGAATGAAGTGACCCTGGCCTTAATTAATCCTCAAACTGCGTTACAACATTTCCAGTGTATAAACTGTGTTGTGGAGTCATTAATGGCACTGGGTACATGCAGGTGAATAATTCTGTTGTTTGAAATTTCTTGATTACACCATTATTAGGCTATTTTACTATGATGTATTACTTATGGAATTTGCACATAAAGGCCTTCTTAACAATGGCAGTATTTATAAATGATTGTTTTCAACCATTAGATCACTAAGTCAAATTCAAACATAATAAGAAATTTAAGAGTTTTACGTAAAGAAGATCAGCGTAAATTAAATGAAGTCTATTTCATGGAAAAGGCAAGCTTATAGCAACTAGAAAAGTTAAGAATTTTGTTCATGTTTCTCCTACAGTCGTATTTCAGAACACTTCAATTAGCAATACAAATTTCCATTTCTACATTCTTGGCAAATCAGCATTTATACCTGTTTCTACCGTATATAGCTGATGACTCACCATGGAGTCTGTGCAAAGTTTCCTGTAAATTTGGTGTACTCTCCTCATTTGAGTTAATAATATAATAATAATATCTATATCTAGGAGGTGTTGGTCAAACTCTTCTTCAGACGCAGGATCACGTATAGTACTGAAATCAGGATCGTCATCATTGTGACCACCTTGCTCACTATTATCAGCATCCTCATTGAGGACAAATTCATTTTCAATAATTTCCAAGAAATTAGGGTCCAGAACTGAAGCACGAGCTTCTGTGACAGAGGCTATCACATAACCTACCCACAGACTTCTTCAGTCACTCACAAAAGTTATTACAATGAACGAACACTCATGACAACATTTACGACATAAACTGCGTCATGGGGTCGAATGTGGCAACACTAACGATTTTCAAACAGTTACAAAATGAACTAAACTGAGCAGAACCTTGCTAGCCTAGCAATAGTTGAACAACACAAAGGCGGGAAGCTACAGCGACTACCATCAATAGCATACAAAGCTATTACCTGTTATAAGAGCAAGTAGTTCAGCGGTATCATAAATGACCTGACAACGCAGTTTGAGGGTTAAGATACACCCGAACATTTGCTTGGTGCTAAAATGGGAAACTGTGGAAAACTATCTTCAAGGCTGCCAACAGTGGGGTTCAAACCCAAACCACACAGCCACTCGTTCAGTGTTCGTAATGTTGGGAATTAAGTGTGAAACAAAGCTATCATCTAATCAACATGAAATGCATGAAACTGTAAATATCAAAACATTTTTAGATATAATATGATGGAATTTTAAAAACATCACATTTGGCATTTCCTTCACTAATAATAATAATAATAATAATAATAATAATAATAATAATAATAATAATAATAATAATAATAATAATAATAATAATAATAATAATAATAATAATAATAATAATAATTTTGTATGGCTATTTCTAGCCGAGTGCAGCCCTTGTAAGGCAGACCCTCTGATGAGGGTGGGCGGCATGTGTTACTGCGGTGGAGGATAGTGTTATGTGCTGTATGTGAATTGGAAGGATGTTGGGGACAGCACAAACACCCAACCCCCGGGCCATTGGAATTAACCAATGAAGGTTAAAATCCCTGACCCGGCCGGGAATCAAATCCAGGACCCTCTGAACCGAAGACCAGTACACTGACCATTCAGCCAATGAGTTGGACATTTCCTTCACTGATAACCTGTTCAATATATCCACACAGAAATTAGTGTGGCATGCTCAACTCTGAGACTGACATTAGTTTAAGAAACATAAGCACACACAGTACTTAAATATGGAGGAATTGTGATAACCGATTATCTGGCACTTGAAAGAACAGCTCCTTTTGAGGCTAAAATTCCTTCTTAAGACCAATATATTATATAAATAATTAATATCAATTACATTATTATTTTGTTAACATTCATGCTTTCACAGCCCGTACTTGTAGACATGATATGGGCTTTTGGGCTTTTGCTGTGTCAAGAAAACAAGGTGAAACTCTTTGTTTCACAGAGAACTTTGCTCCGCATCTTCAGAAGGAAATTTTGAATTTAAATTCAAACCCTCATTATTGTAGAAAACTTCCTCGGAAACAGTAGAGATTGAATTAAATTTTGAATTTAAATTCAAACCCTCATTATTGCCGAAGACTTCTTCGGGATTACAAGCTTACTTCTTTTTAAATTATTATTTTCCTTTTATATATATTTGGCCATTAGTCCTGTGTTTTGAGAATAAGAGTTATCAGTAATTGTGTGTTATTGTGGGGTCTGTAGTTAGTGCCTGAGTTTATAATCTCTCACCATTTTCCTGATGTGATTGTAGGTTTATAGGTAGGAGAGAGGGAAGAGAAAAGTTAAAAACATCCCACTGTCAGTACTGAGTTTGAAAACCAGAACAAATTTTCTATCATGTTGTGGAGTACAACACTATCAAAGGGTAGAGAATGGTCCACCTATTCAATACGGATCATAATGAAATTCATAAATTATGATTGTGGAGTACAGTAGGCAGGCTCAGCTATGTTGTCAGTTGTATGGCTAGAATCCTTGTCCTGCCTAGCCATGGGGTGTTAGTCATCACGTAGTTTTGCTGTGGGAAGACTGTGTATATGGCTGTATATGATGGTGCATAATACAGGAAACACACGTGGTGGATAATTGGGTTCATATATTAGCTTATTAAAGTTCAATAGTTTGGCATCACTTGAGGTGAATTCAGAAGAATGCAGTATTTACACCGGTGGCAATAATTCTGGAAATGTTTTGCATTTGTGCTGTTTTACCACAACATTTATGCTAATTAGCAGATGAACATCATTTAGTAATACAGAAGGTAATTCTTATCTGCGGTAAAGATAATTTAGCCTCAAGTCTGTGGTATTTATTTATTTATTGATTTATTTATTTATTTATAGAGTGCCTCCGTTAAAAAAGGCAGCACATACATAGAACGATTTTTAAAATAGTTTCAAGAGGTTGAAGGAAAAGAAAACAAAATGTCTGGCTGGATGACAAACAAAGCATCTTTGTGTACAACGATAATTTGTTTTTGAATTATGATAAGTGCATTAATTACTATAGATTAATGACGAAGACTACACGTACAAGGAGATCCCGTACAGGAGGGGTGGTGATGGTTCAGTGCCTGCCATTATAAAAGTATGCCAGGAATACAAGTTTAGCAAATGTTATTAAACTGCTCCAAGAATTGATAGATATCCTAAAGTAAGTCCCAAGGGATGTGAGGGCTATTTGAAGATTATCATCCAGAGATTGCAAGAATTCCTCAGGAGAAATCCAGGAAATTTGACAACATAATAGAATTGATGTTTCTGTGAGAATATTTGTAAGGAAATTAAGTAACTCAGAAAAAAAAGTCATTTCTCAACTAAAAACAGTGTGAAAATGTGTAAAATAGTGTAATAGTTCTTGTACTGGTGATAATTAAGGTTATCCAATAAAGATTTGACATTACCACGAAGATAATGCAAAGAATATAACATAACATAACTTGTTGAGCATTACATGTATTTTCACAGTTATTAGGTTTAGAAAGTGTTTTCCTTAGAATAAGATAAACTTATTTCAATGAAGAATTAATTATTTGTAATGTCTTTGGAGCAATTTCAAATTGGTAAAAATAAGTTTAATGATTGAAAAATGAAGGTTGCCTTTCTTTTTACAAAGTTTCCAGAATTATGGCTGCCAGTGTATAGCTTGACTTTCACTTTCTAAAGTCTGCATCATTTCTACTATGTTTTTTGTCTCTTTGCTTCTGGTATAGTTTATGCTGGTTAAAACATTTTTTACATATAGTTGAGAGAACTGTCAGTTCATCAGGAGTTGTAATGAATTTCCTTTATATGGATAAAAATCGTAGTAGAAATTGTGATAGCTTTCCTTATGTTGCCAGGTTGGTTTTGTATTGAAGAATCTGTTTCTTATTTGCTGTTTAGGTGATTCATCAAAGTCTACTGTGTTGTTCTTTTTGATGTAAGGTTGTCTTTGCTCTTCTGTTTGTTAATTCTTGGTGCGGTGATTTGAGAGAACGATTCTGGCTTGTGTGACGCACACTGCTGAGTGATTTTCTTTTTTCTCAGATGACCAAACTAGGTTTGGTTTGAGACCAATAGAACTGTAGTATTGGAGACAATTTGATGATAAAAGACAATTATTTTAATTCCTTGGATTGCTCATTCTGTTTTCTGTCTTTCTATGTATATAGGTTTCTTGCGAGTTCTCTCCCTCCTGTTGTGCATGGTGGGTTCGTAGATAGAAATCTTGTTGAAGACATCTAAAATAATATCAATTAATCTCATATTTTTCTTTCTATTGGTAATTGTACCTTTTATTTTTCAGCTCCTGGTATTTGGTCAGTAACAACAAGTAACATTTTGCTTGGTGAGGGGTCTGTCTGTTCTTTTTTTAGGAATAGTGATTAAACTTCTCCCTCCATATCAGAGCGTTGTTTGATTAGCAGTCCCTTGTTCGTTCCAGAATCTTCATAGTCGTTTTCGGATTACCTTCTTCTACTGAAGGATGATTTAATTTCTGCTAATAGGATTGCCGTCAATTATATTCATTTTTGGGGCAGAATTTACCTGAAAATCCACTTGTTGCAGATAATGCTGAACAATGATGCAAGAAGCACTTCGTGGGTGTCTTTTGATGGACGCAACCAACAGGAGTTGTTCGTTGGAGATAGGTGTGTCCCCAACCCAAATCTCTGAAATTCTTATGTGGGTTTACTTGGGTCTGGAAACAGGTTCTCTCCTCCAAAGTCTTTGCTTAATGGGAAGGTGTAAAGGCTCAACTAAATTTAAATAATGGGGCTTGGTGGTGTATCTTATGTACTTCTTTCTTGAAAAAATCTTTCCATCTGTCGTAAAATATTATAAATTTTTAATTTTTGTTTCCCTGACACTCTTTTCATACATGTCTGTCTTTCTTTTGTTCTTTATTTTTCTTTCTTTCTTTCTTTCTTTCTTTCTTGTTTTATGTTGAGAATGTTTCTTCCTGTTTCTAAAGTGATATTATATTTCTTGTTCTTAATTTCAGTTAAATATTTTTAATACAGGTATTTCTTTAATAAGTTGCCTGATAATTTGCCCTTATTATATTTTCTCTATCTTCCTTGTTAAATCTCTGAGCATACGTAATAGGAAAATACTCACCTGCAGTTTGTATATCTGGATTTAATGACTATGATGACAAGAAAAAGGGAGATATGTCTGTTAGTCTGTGTACATGAGTGGAAAACTGATAGTTCAATACACTTTCTTCCTATTTCTTTATCCATAGTTGTGGAAATTTCTTGGTGCTGGGGTTTGTATCCTGTAGTCAGCAGTTTTGATTGTGTCTCTTCTTATTGTAGGTTATTTGTGGAGTCATCTTTGATTTGGGTTTGGGATAGAATTCCTTGTTGGCTTCTGTGTTGTTGTGTTCCATATTGTGCATGTATCATTGTTGTGTGTAATATTTAAAACAACTTTATAAAGCTATGTAACATACCATAGTTAAGATTTCTGCATGTTTGAATTGGGTTTAATAATATGATTTCTTCTCTAAATGTAATGCTGCATGATACTAATAAAAAACTAAAATGTAGCTGCTTTAAATTTGATTTATTGCTACCACAGTTTTAATTAATTTTGAAACTTATAATTGGTAGAGAAAAAAGTTTTAAAGTTTACCAATTTAACTGTACATCTTATGCCACAAGAAAAGAATTCTGCATACTATTTCTGTTACTTATATTTTTTTTATTTAAGAAAAATTAACAATTTTTGTAGTAGTAGTAAAAAATTACTTTTTAAAATAAAACATATGGTCCGGCTCCATGGCTAAATGGTTAGCATGCTGGCCTTTGGCAACAGGGGTCCCGGGTTTGATTCCCGGCAGGGTCGGGAATTTTAACTTTAATCGGTTAATTTCGCCGGCACGGGTCTGGGTGTATGTGTCGTCTTCATCATCTTTTTTATCCTCATCATGACGCGCAGGTCGCCTACGGGCGTCAAATCAAAAGACCTGCATCTGGCGAGCCGAACTTGTCCATACGCCATTTCATTTTTCATAGGTATTTTGTGTATCTGACGCCAAGTGTGCTGCGTTATACAATTCAGATTTTTTAAAATGAAATGATTAGCCGTAAATCACAGAAACAAATTACTACTTAATGCAAATTAGTAATTAGTTCAGTCACATGTCAGTACGTAATATTTACAAGAGTACCGGGCTCAATGTCTCAGACGGTTAAATGCTGCTTCTCTGAGCCCAAGTAGGCAGGTTTGATCCTGGCTCAGTCGGGTGGCATTTTCAAATCACGATGGCATAGTACCTTTCGATAAAGATGGTAACTGCTAAAATATATAGGTCATAGTTTGTTTTTGTGCAGATTTACAGGCATTTTATGAGAATAATAATCTGTACTTCCATAAGTAAGTTTTCCAGTAAGACACACCTTGGTCAGGGGAACACCGTACTCTTAGAGGAACTGTTCCCAGAATTCCTTGTGTCTAGAGGGACTCAGTGATGGGAATTGTAACCCCTGAACAGTGCTCCCTCATGGTGTCTTAACATCATCAAACATCTGGGAGATAGTGGATTCGAACCCCACTGTCGAGAGCCTTAAAGATGGTTTTCCGGTATTTCCCATTTTCACACCAGGCAAATGCTAGGTCTATATCTTAATTAAGACCACGGCTACTTCCTTCCCACTCCTAGGCCTTTCCTATCCCATCGTCACCATAAGACTTATCTGTGTCGATGTGACATAAAACAAATTGTAAAAGAAAAAAAAAACCATCATCAAACACACGCAATTTGTTGTTCCCATCCTGTATATTTCAAGTTCCTGTAATATAAGTTGCTTCTTGAGACATTAGCCATTAATTGATAAGATTTGCATTATTTTCACTCCATTGTTTACAAATAATCATACATTTTTGAACAGAAAAGTTATATATGATCAAAAAAGTCAGATGAACCTTGGAGCCTATATTCCTTTTTTTTTTTTTTGTGGCAGAGGATGTGATGATATGAATTTCTTGTTTTATAAAGGATTGAAATTTAAAATGATTTAAAACTGTTCCAGTTAAAAAAGGGAAATGTATTCATTTTATTTCTTTAAATAAATTTGTCATAAAATATTCTCATAGTGACCTCATGGAAAGGCAATTGGTAATTAAACACAGTATGTGCTACTGTGTGGGTAAGAAGTGTGTGTTTTTATTACTTTTCTTTGATGCACTCTCTGACCTGTCTTTCCATGAGCCTATGATACACTGCCTGACAAAAAAATTGAAGCACCCATAATAAATGGTCGGATGTCAATGTAATTTTGTACACGTACACACCATCGGTAGGTATGTAATTGATTAGAGTTGCAATTCCCTGTGATAGGTAGAACGACTGCCAGAGTGCATTAGTGTTGTTACCAGACCTGCCAGGGTATATAAGGGGCATGAACAGAGTCAGATGTTGAGTAATCGCTGTGAAGGATACAGAGATGCTGCGTACTTGCATGAGATAGCGTTATCAGCACCTGACAGAATTTGAAAGGGGTTCTCCATTTGGCCAGCTGGTTGATCGTGCATTATCCAGATTTGTGGGGCATTCAGATGTGACAGTGGCTCGATGTTGAATTGCATGGGAACGTGAGGGCAGGCATACTTGTCAAGGTTCCGGTTGATCACGTCTGACCACCACAAGGGAGGATAACCCTATTGTGCATCAAGCACATCCTAACCTCTTCACATCTGTGCCTGCCATCCAAGAACAAGTAATGGACTCCCTGCAACATTCTGTGTCATCTCGCACCATTGGTCAAAGACTAGCAGCAATTGCACTAGGGAGTTACCGTCCCATGGGTAGGCTGCTGTTAACACCAGAACACAAGCGGCTGTGTTTGGAGGGGTGCTGTGACCAGGAAGCATGGACTGTTGATGAATGACGTCGCATCGTGTTCAGCGATGAATCGCGGTCTTGCACTACCACAGATGACCATCACCTGCGAGTATGGCAGCGACCTGGGGAGAGGCCCTATTCTTTCATGTTTTGGAGAGGCACAGCAGTGTTACTCCTGATGTTATGGTGTGCGGAGCCATCAGGTATGACTTCAGTTCACGATTGGTAGTGATTGAGGAAACTTTGTCACCACAACGGTATGTCACGGACATCCTGCGTGTGTTACCTCTCATGCGACAGTATTGTGGTGGCATTTTTGAACAGGATAATGCTTGTCCACTCACGGCACATGTCTCTATGAACTGTCTGCATGATGCTGAGGTACTCCTGTGGGCGCACCTGTCTCCGACAGAACATGTACGGGACCAACTCGGACGTCAACTCCGTCCCAGGGTCAGTATCCAGGATATCAAAAACCATTTACAACAGCTGTGGGCCAGCTTGCCTCGGGAGATGATATAAGGGCTCTATGACACCCTTCCTAACTGAATCAGTGCATGCATCCAGGTCAGAGGGGATGCAATGTCATACCATGATGAATATAGGAACAAGTGTGAGGACTCTTCGAGTTCAAGCGCACTCTGCCAGGCAGCGCTAGACTGGGCAAGCTCCACAGTACTGATCAGCTCGTCATAGGAATGAATCCAGAGGAAACATATTACTTCGTAACTGATAAGTACAGTATATACTTTTTAAAAAAAAACAATGAAAGATTATTATTAAAATACCACGGCATGGTACAATGGAAAAAAAATCATACCTGGAAATAAGAGCTACGGCCTTCATCACTTGTTGCGGAAAGTACAGGTTACTGTAGCGTACATGTACAGATAAGAAGGATCAACTGAAATTTTTTCTATGGAATTGATACAGTCAAAAAATATTTCATCCCACATCGATTTTGAGTTCAGTTTTCCATTAATTACTTTCTCGGCCTGGAAAAGAATGTCACATACAATTTTTGAAGGACATGTTAAAAACACTTTAGCCGGGCTGAGTGGCTCAGACGGTTAAGGCGCTGGCCTTCTAACCCCAACTTGGCAGGTTCGATCCTGGCTCAGTCCGGTGGTATTTGAAGGTGCTCAAATACGACAGCCCCGTGTCGGTAGATTTACTGGCACGTAAAAGAACTCCTGCGGGACTAAATTCCGGCACCTCGGCGTCTCCGAAGACCTTAAAAAGTAGTTAGTGGGACGTAAAACAAATAACATTATTATTATTAAAAACACTTTATTGTTGCTTGAACCAGAACACAAATGGCTGCGTTTGGAGTGGTGCTCTTTTATTTCGGTGAGAACTGAAAATTTACTTAGATTATTCTCACGTACAAAATGGGCACAGAGCGAACACTTAATAAATTTTGAAGAGTGATTAACAACGTACTCAGCCAAATGGTACACTAAACATTTCTCAATTGAAGAGTTTTGAACTGTGCTATCAAATTCAGGTACAGAGCTTTCCCAGTCTTCAATATTTACTGCATCTTGAACCACAATTTTTTGCTTAATGGAAGTTTTGACTGATTGTTTCACAATCTTGTTATGCATTTCCACATCCCGGGCTAACATACGCATCTAATTAACATAGGACCAAGTTTTGCGGGACTTAATCTCCCTTGATAGGTATTTCAGCAAATTAGGTAAAATGTGAGGCACTGCTCCTGGACAAAATTTCCATCTCGCACAAGAGATATCCACTTTTTCACAATTCACTGTAAAATGATCTAACTTTACTATCAAGTCATCAGAGAAATGAATATGACAAATTCTGCTATTACATGTTAACTCAGTATCCTTCCGTGGAATAGCTCTGGCCCATTTAAAAAATTTATTTCTATCCTTCGGTCATAAAAAAATCGCATATCATCAACTAATCTACCATAGCTTGACTTACAGCGTAGCACAAAACAGTACGGCATGCTGAACTATTAAATTAATCAAGCCACATAAGATACATGCTTGAAGTGCACAACCCACAATGAACTGAGTTTAGGAATTGAAAGCAAAGAAAATTCAACTTATTCACTGAAATATCTCGCACAGTAATGTTTCCCGCACTTTTCTATACCTGGCTTGACCGGAACTACTGTAGCACATGTTGGATATAATTCCTTGCAGTGCTTGCAGTGGTGAGACTACAAACTATCATGCTATAATGGCTGAGTCCTCACACTTAGTCCTGCCTCTCCTTCTGGGTACCGGTACTTCAATTTTTTTGTCAGGCTGTGTAATCAAAGCCTTTTACATCATAAATGTTCTTGAAAACTCAGAAGTGCTTGAGTACTTCAATTTTCTTTGGAATACCTTGGGTGTAAAATTTTTGTAGTTTTGGCCTTAGAATAAAAGGCCTACTGGCTATTTTAAATTAAACTAAATATTAAACAACAGCTATGTCACCAATGGTAATGGTATCTTCTTTTTTCTTGATGTGAAAAGGTATGTGGCAGTATTGAATTTTTGTATATCATTCTGTTCATATTTAGAGACTGATGGGTGAGGGGAGGGATGGTAATGCATCTATAGCTTCTTTCAACATAGAATGTCCGGCTCCATGGCTAAATGGTTAGTGTGCAGGCCTTTGGTCACAAGGGTTCGATTCCCGGCAGGGTTGGGGGAATTTTAACCATCATTGCTTAATTTCTCTGGCACGGGGGCTGGGTGTACGTGTCATCTTCATCATCATTTAACGCCTACGGGTGTCAAATCGAAAGACCTGCACCTGACAAGCCGAACATATACTCGGACACTTCGAGCACTAAAAGCCATACGCCATTTCATTTTTTTCAGAACATAGAATGATAAACATTTATAGCCTGGCTGCAAGTTAGAAAATTCTCCATTTATTGCTGTCCACTTCACATTTTGGCCGCTGGGACGCCTGTTTTATGTCGTTATGATATGCTGTAATTATCATGTAAGAAAAGAATGCTAGTAAAACCCAAAATTACTTCTGGAATATTCATCGGTATAATAATGCACATGCATTTGCTTCCGTTCAAGTAGATACCATAAATGTTAAAAAATCTAACATTACATTAAGTGGTAAGACTGTCTAATATTGTACTGATTTGTGTATTCCTTACTTCACCAGTAGTTCACCATGGGGCTACTCCACCACATATTTTATGAACATGACAATTTCTCGCATGAGTCTCCTAGTATATTTTGTTCTTAGAGGGGAGTTCTTACTATGTCATCAATATCTAGGAATTGGGTATGTTGCTAAACTTCAGTTTTAAAGTGGGAAACATTAGTTTTTTTTTTTTTTTTTTACAAGTTGCTTTATGTCGCACTGACGCAAATAGGTCTTATGGCGACAATGGGACAGGTAAGGGCTAGGAGGGGAAATAAGCAGCCATGGCCTTAATTGAGTTACAGCCTGGCTGGTGTGAAAATGGGAAACCACAGAAAACCATCTTCAGGGCTGCGAACAGTGGGGTTCGAACACCCAGTATCTCCCGAATACTGGATGCACTTAAGCGACTGAGGCTATCGAGCTCACTGGTTAATCTTATCTTGATGTTGTCATTGAAACAAGATTTAAAATGTCTTATGCAAAAATAAATATTCCAGTGACTCTATCTGAGTGTTGTTCATGTGTCCCGTCTTTCATTAATTGCTGCTTTCCTATGTTACTTTTCTTACTTTTCCCGTCCTTCGATTAATGTTACCAGGGCACTGTTTTGCCCCTTAAAACAACAAATGCCACCACCTTTACCTCTTCTTGTGATGAAAATGTGTAATTTGTACTATTTTCTTTTTGAAGTAGAACTGAACTGGAAATGTTTGAGAATATTGAGACTTGAACTAAGATTGGTATTTTCAGGGTAGTTCCATTAGAAATGTTCTGGGAAGCTATTCTCAATACCTAATTTTCAGATTCTTTTTTTGAATTTGCAATTTATCTATTTTCTGTTCAAGTTATACTACCCATTAAGTAATGGTCTGCTATATCTCAGGTTCTTTGCCATTGATGACTATAGCTGATCTAGATACTAGAAGTAAGAGGAAGGAAAGTAAAACCTAGCCAGTAAATATAAAATGAAGCTCTCAATGAAGTAACATATCTCTTTCATCCTCCCCACTGCTCAATCTGGATAAATCAGAAATCAGGATTTAGATAAATTATACTGTATGTGGCTGGAATATGGGCATACATAAGAAAAGGTGTATTTTCCATTCGGTGAGGACAAGAAAAGTGAAGTAAAGTCCTTGCCGACACTCGGGCAGGCAAATTTATACCATATTTATTTAGAAAATTTACAAAAAGGAATAAACAAGTGACAAATGAATGCCCGGTTTCTGGAATGATGAGATATCTGTCCGATAGCTATTGATTTGTTACACCTGTTGCTGCGTTGCACAGCGTAATAGCAGCTAACTTATCGAGCTGCTAGCTATTGGCTCATGGATTAAAATTTATAAATACACACTAGATGCCACCCCTTGCATTGCTTTGTTTTTGTGCATTAGATGAGTTCCCTAGGCTGTCAGACACATGCTCACAAGTAATGCATCGCATTTGAGCTTTCCATGCAGCTCCTATTATTTCGTCTTTGCCATGCAGACATGGGTGTCAGTTTCATAGTGTTTAAGGACAGTCAGAAGAATTTGACATTGTTTGAGGATTTCTGATGAAATATGCACACCACCAACAAATGTCACGCATGATCCAGTTTGCACTGAGCCTTATAAATATACCTACCTATTCCCTGTTATTCCAAAATATGAACATTGTGTGGCCACAGTATAACGATAAATATCAGGAAATTAACATAATTATATAACCTGTTAGTTCATTGTAATGTAATATTGTTAATTAAAAACAAACCCACGATAAAAGTATATGGTCAGTGCCAGTGCAAGTAGGCCTGCGGTAGGCCTACTACAATAAATGTGTTATACTCAGTTACTGGTACCAGTGTTTTTATGCACACGATTGCAATCACAGATACAAATATGATAAGACTCAGTAGTATTAAAGGATATCGTAATTAATATTTAATCAACAGGGGACAATGGAAAAATATTTGGAAAATTATTTAGCCCAGGGTGCTCAAGTTGTTGCCTCTCAACTAAATGTATGACAGTATATTTGTTTAGCCTGAATCCATCTTTGAATTCATTAGGTCGACTATGACGTATTCGTAGTCGTTCTAGAATGTTGACCATTTCTACAATTCATTGGAAGAAGATGAGAAAGCCATGGAAAATTTTAACAAACACAATATTAGTTGCCGATACTGAAGTACTGTGCAAGCGCCCACCGAGTTAACAAATAGATATCTCCTGCTTAAGGCCCTCTAAGTTAGGAGGCAATTTATCAAACCGATAGATGCATCCTACGTTCATGCTACTCCAAAATACAAGTTAACCATTTGATACTGCTATAGGTTCGATGTCTGACGTTCCAGAAACCGGCCAGAAGTTGTATAAGCCTGTAGAAAACAGGTAGAAATGTATTATAGGATAAACATAATGATAGGTCAGCAGCGGAAGAGGGAAAGACAAGGACAATCACCTCATCGAAGTAGACTGCAACCTTCAAGATGTCAGACTCTCTGCTTAAAAATCCCTGTGCCAATGTCCAGTATTCGGGAGATAGTGGGTTCGAACCCCACTGTTGCCAGCCCTGAAGATGGTTTTCCTTGGTTTCCCATTTTCACGCCAGGCAAATGCTGTACCTTAATTAAGGCCACGGCCGCTTCCTTCCCAGTCCTTTTGTTATTTGCTTTATGTTGCACTTCCCATATCAAGACTGAGAGCTGTCAAGTTGGCTCCTCAGTGAACGTTGGAGCCTGCCCTTCGGATGAATCTGTGAAGCGGAAAAGAACTTGTCGGCAGATGACAAGGAAGGAATAAAGAAGAACTGGGGACAGCAGTTTATCGAGAGTTTTCATGTTATCATCTCCTCTTTCTATTTCTCCCTTGCCGGGCTGAGTGGCTCAGACGGTTGAGGCACTGGTCTTCTGACCGTCGATGCTAGTGCATTGTTATTTGAAGGGGCTCAAATGTCAGCCTTGTGTCGGTAGATTTACTGGCATGTGAAAGAACTCCTGCGGGACTAAATTCAGACACCTCAGCGTCTCCTAAAACCGTTAAAGCAGCAGTTAGTGGGACATAAAGCAAATCACATTATTATTATCATTTATTTCTCCCTCTTGCCACACTGGTTGGCCCCGTGGTGTGGGGGTAGTGTGCTTGCCTCTTACCTGGAGGCCCGGGTTTGATTCCCGGCCAGGTCATTCCCCATGAAGAAATATCTTTTTACTTTAATAAGAGAACACATGAGATAAAATGGAACATTACAAAAAACGAAAGCAATATTGTGCTTTATATACTTTAAAAAAACCCTTTTTAAACAGAACATATAAAACATTAAATATTCAGTGTTCTTAATATGCCCCTGTAGGAATTTAATCCTATTTTTGACTGAGGAAAGAGACATTTAAAACCAAACCCTATGGCACCACAGCCCTTGAAGGGCCTTGGCCTACCAAGCGACCGCTGCTCAGCCCGAAGGCCTGCAGATTACGAGGTGTCATGTGGTCAGCACAACGAATACTCTCGGCCATTATTCTTGGCTTTCTAGACCAGGGCCGCCATCTCACCATCAGATAGCTCCTCAATTCTAATCACGTAGGCTGAGTGGACCTCAAAACAGCCCTCAGGTCCAGGTAAAAATCCCTGACCTGGCCGGGAATCGAACCCGGGGCCTCTGGGTAAGAGACAGGCACGCTACCCCTACACTACGGGGCCGGCGAAAGAGACATTTAGCTCACTTTAAATTATGAGTTTTAGTCGCCTTTTGAGAGACGCTATTGGCTTTTGGGCTTCGGTAAGAGAACTAGACTGACCGTGAATTTGACTACATCTAGGCTGACCTTGAGCGTTACCACTCACTGTTGCCATCACTGCTTCACTCATATCATGATTCTTGTTCCTTATCCTCTTGATACTGTCTTCATTCCTTTTCCTACTGGGTGCCTTTTATGATTTTATCTCAGTGGATAGGTATTTTGGTAAATTTGGAAAAATATGAGGCACCACTCCTGGTTTCAATTTTCACCATACACGTGGGAGATCAGTGTTATTACCGTTCACAACGAAACAGTCTGCCTTTCTAAGTTAATTAAATCTGCTGAAAAATGCAGGTTGCACGTTCTGCTTTTGGCTGACAATTGCTTATCTTTCCGTGGAATAACTCTCGTCCACTTCGCAAACATATTATTTTCTTTTGGCGGTGTAAAAAAATCGCCTGCTATCAGGATTCCTTCCATAACCCAATTTGCAACCAGGAACGAAACAGTACATTTTCTCGAAATAATGAAAACTAGTTGATTGCACTCACAAAGCAATGCACAGACATTAATACAGACTTTCAGAAAATATCAAAACAAACAAATTCCCTCGAGAGGTGTTAGGCATGACTTCAGGCATGCATGCTATTACCTTCATCACCAATTTGGCACACATGTTGTTGCAGCTGGTTCGTTGTGACTGCAGCGTCGCACTCCGTCAGGGCCACCAACGACAGTGTTAAGACAGTGGAGTGATCACACTAGGTATTCTATTCGTCATGCTATCGGCTTAACATCACACCAGTCAGACAGGTCTTATGGCGATGACGGGATAGGACAGGGCTAGGAGTGGGAAGGAAATGCCCATGGTCTTATTTAAAGGACAGCATATGCCTGGTGTGAAAATGGGAAGCCACAGAAATCCACCTTTAGGGATGCCAACAGCGAGGTTCGAACCAATTATCTCCTTAGTGTAAGCTCACAGCTACGTGACCCATATACAATACCAAGCGCTCAGCCTTTTTTTTTTTGAGTGACTGTACATAAAATTCTCTAAAAAGTGATGTTTAATTACCATCAGGTTGCACATGTTCGAGAAAAAGTAGGTAGAGCTTATCTTGAAAGTAAGGTATTTACACCTCTATATTGATGGGAAAGATCTAAGCCATACAGATGCATCATTCACTACTTCCAGACAGTATTGCTGCTCGTTGCTTCATTGACTGCTTCATTATATATCTGTAAGCCTCTTGAGTTCTCTCTTATACTTAAAAAATGTTTGTTACAATGTATCATTTAACAATCAATATAAACAGTTCCAAATATGTAAATTTTGAACATGTCGTTTTTCCTTTTGCAGCCTACGGGTGACAACGTCCATATACCCTGTACCTTCCATATGTGCCCAGGACCAGATCTCCGACTGGTTTGACTCCCTGGCCGAGTGCTTACATTGGAATGTACGCAAGAAACAAAAGCATTTAGATGAACTGAGTGACCTGACTCACTCCAGCTCTAACGATACATTGGACTCGCTCGACCATGCTGATCAGCTGGACAGCTAGAGTTCTGGTAAGTTCAAAGCTATAGAAATGGTGTTACATAACATGTGTGTGCCATTACTCATGAAAATTATATGAAAAACAGATTTAAGAGGATAAAATATTATATTCCTCATATGCAAAGTAATATTTTCTTGCATATTTATTGTGTACTAGCTGTTACCCACGGCTTTGCTCACGATGATTTTGTAATTTGATAAAAATTCATTGTTTCTCGATACTGCACTAAGACATTATCTGTAATTCCGAAAAGTATAACAACTCACCAAAAAATTGCATTTCATTTACCCCAGAACCTCTTTGTAAATCACGTTTGTGGCATTGCTTACTGGGGCTAAGATGACCAGGCTATTGGAACATGTGACATGGAACTTTACATGTGAGGTACAGTCCTTTTTAAGTAAAAAAAAAAAAAAAAAGGGGGTTTCTTTATTTCTAAAGGAGATTCATAATACCAATTTTCACGTCTGTAACATGTTAAGTTTCATTTTAAAACTGCCCCACTCCTTGGCTGAGTAGTCAGCGTTGAGGCCTTTGGTTCACAGGGTTCCAGGTTTGATTCCGGGCTGGGGTGGGGATTTTAATCTCGTGTGATTAATTGTTCTGGCTCAGGGACAGGATTTTTGTGTTTGTCCCAATACTCTCCTCTTCATATTCACTCAACACACCACATTACCAACCACAACAGGATCACGCAATAGTAATTACATCCCAGCACATATGGTTGGCGTCAGGAAGGGCATCCAGCCATAAAACAGGGCCGCATTCTCATGTGTGATACAGTTCGCACCCGCAACCCCACAGGTGTGGGAAAAGCGTTAGAAGAAGAAAGTACTCATTTAAAAAATTCACCCGCTTTTTTTTACCTCTAAGTGGATTTTCCAAAAAAATAACTTTCATTTATTTTTAAAGGAGATTCCAAGTACCAGTTTTAACGCCTGTAACATGTTCGGTTTTTGTGATATATTGTAGATTAGCTTGCTGCTGTAGAATCCTAGAGCTGACGTTGCCATGGCTACGGCAGTTAATTTCTTTATGCGATTCCTAGAGCAGGGGTAGTGTGGTGGCAATATCTCTATAATGGTTGGTTTTAGGGCCTGCCTTAAAACATGGTTTTCAGGCCCGTAGGGCTTACAGAGTTTTGTTCTTTGCATCAAGGGGCTTAAGAGGGCTTTGTCTCGTCCCTGTACAACAAATTCGATATTTTACCTACACATTAGCCTATTATTTTGATATCCCCCCCCCCCCGTGTCCTACTGCCCTGGAATTGTTTTGAAAATAAAGTACAGTCCATGTCCCTCAGGGCTGATGAATATTTACATTAGTAAAAGAATTTTTAGAATCGGTCCAGTAGTTCCTGAGATTAGCCATTACATACAAACAAAGTTTACCTCTTTATATATTAGTATAGATAACTTCATGTAAGTTCTCACAGAACTTGAGTCAAAATCTCATGTTTTGACATTCCAACCAGATTTCAGAGAAAGATCGAAATTTTATTTATAGACCTTGGATTTTAGGCAAAAACCTACTTTGTTCCTTAAGAGATAACTTAAAAATGAAGTTGTATTTTCACATTTCATGTATTTATAAGGTTAAAACCAGTGGTCCTATAGTGCTTAAAAATGCCTAACTTGATTTTAGAACTTATATTTGTGTATATTCCTGTCATACCTATAAATTGATTCAAAATGCTTTTAATTTATTCCAAGAAACTAAAATATGTGCCGATTCATTTTAAGTATCTTGAACAGTATACTCTTGAAATACTTTCTTAAAATCCGTAAACCATACTCCCACAAGCCCTTAACCTTTTGACAAGTGCGCATGGCACATGCCATGCAATAATGACGTCCTCATCAAACTATGTATTTGACCAATAAACAACCTCTGGGGAGTAAGAATTTTCATAAGAATTACAACAAACTTATTTATTAAAATTGTGAGAGACTTTGAGCGAGACATGAAAACACATTTTGGATTGAGAAAACACTGTCATTTCAAAACTTTTAAAACATATGATACTGTTCAAAGCAAGGATGTATTCAGAGTGTGACCTCGCAAGTAGAACATTCGTAGCTCATTTCTTTCCTCTTTTGTCCTGATCGGGTAGTGTGTTTGTACATGTAGCATTGCCTGAGAAGTTTACACTTCTTTAATTCACTTTGTGGGAGTGGCCTCATAAAATGGCGACTTTAGAGGCGTAACGGATGTTGTGTTCCATCTCCAATTGGGCGTTTAACATTCCTTCCGTTGTTTTTACAAGTAAAGTGTTTCTCAAGCATTGTCGAAAATATATTCACAGTTATATATACAAAAACCAAAAATATTTACAGCTGCGAAGAGCACATCGGCAGCAATCTAACACTAGGCTGTAACCTGTAGACTAACGGCGCGTCAAACTCTTATACTGTAGTGAGTATATGCATTCCTGCCAGGGACCACCACCATACAGAACTAGGATTCATACAGCCTCACTATTTGAATAACTGAAAAAGTTCAAAAAACGCTGCCAGATGTCGTATTATGTCAGTAAGCACTTAAATTCTCGGTACTAGCCTAAAACAACAAATGCTGTGCTCACTTTATTGACTGTCCTTTGGTGCACTCGTTAACAGGTTAAGGACCTCCCACAGTATGTGCCCCTAGTCTGTCATGGCTAGTCTGCAAATGTATTTAACCAAGTTGCGAGTGTCTACTACCCGCACAATGGTTCTGTAGTGGGATTTGCATAAACATAGGGATCTGAACTATCAGAACCCCTAACTCACCAACATCACTGTAGAGGAGCTAAATTACACTTGCGCCTTGTTCAAATACGTTTGCATTCTAAACTATTCGTGGCTATAATCCCTATCTCTAGCCATGAGTATCCATCGAGCTGATGAAAACCAGAAAGTCTTTATCCTTTATGCAGTGAAAAATCCCAACATTTTAAACTGTAACCGAGTCTGAAGTTTTCTCCTCTCTGTTCCAGGTTGTACGTTGGGTACTGGAGTCGAGCTGCCTAAGCTATGTGTGTCTGTGTGAATGTGCAACAGTGATGGCAATAAGGAACCTTTGTTGTGATACAAGCTGTGTCTTGTGCTAGGTGGAACATTAATTTAAACTTCTTTGTCTTAGCTGAAGGAGAGGGTAGCAACAAGAATGTATGAACTGTGTGTGTTGTGTGCAGTTCATTATTGTGAACTGAAATTCTGCTGTGGTGTCAAGGAGATGTGGAGGTTTATTTTTATCTGTGAGGGGGAGTAGATGATGGAAAATAGGAGAATCAACCTTGGATAGAAATAAACATGTCTCTTGTACACCAAGGAAATGACTCAAAACGTTTTAAATTTTTTTAAAGAATTACTTAATCATTCTTCATATTTTCTCATATCATCTCATTATTGTTCATTTATTCCCTGTACATTGTATATCATAAAATATTTATTTATTGAGGTCGTGCCAGAAAATACTTGGTAAGGCTTTCAATATTTATTGTTTATCTGTTTTCAAATTGTACTCCCAAGTTGTTATTTTGTACTGCTACAGTATACAGGTTAATTCTATGAAATGTTTCAAGATAGCAAGTTTTTAAAGTGGGAAACTCATTTACTGTAATTACTTTGCAGCGTTCAAATAGTTTTAAGTGGCGACACCTGACATTCAGTAAATCACATGATTTTGAAAATTACTTTTGATAGCAACACTTTAACACAACCAGAATAATAATTAGAAACCAGTGATGAAACTATTGTTTCTACCTTTCAGATTGATTTTCAAAGAGAAAAAAAGAAAATAATAATAATGAATTGATAGGCAAAGCAATGGGAAACTCTCCATTTCCCTAATCTTTCTTCAGTGATGTTATTGTTTATATTGGCTTGCAAAAGAACACCCATGAACACATTTATTTGGCCAAAAGCAGCGGATGTCCAATTCCATGGGTCCACCGCATGTCTTAATTACATGGTGAGGGATTGTATGGTGGTCTGTACAAAAGTAGATCATTAACTCCTTGTAATGGAGGCTGTCTATCTTGCAAACGCTATTTTTAGTTTTTCTTCCCAAAAAAGACGTCTAGGCTTTCTATGACAGCTGATGTTAGAACAGTTGAGGAAGTGACCATACACGGTCTTTACTGCCAATATATGAGCATTAGTCAAAACCATCTACACATTCTCACAAACACTTAGTTAACTACAGTCATTGGTGTTTTTTGTAGCAAATCCAAGAACTTTCCGTAGATTGATATTTTAAAAAATGAGGTAACTATAGTTTGTTTTTTTTCCAACCGAGACTTATTTATATATATGTGGAAAGTGACAGAACCACTGTGTTAGGACTGATGCTGTAGTCTTGCTACAAAAGCAAGAATGATAGAGAGCTTATGAAAATGTTCTTGATACACTTATTTGAGAAATTACTTTCATATAAATTATCATTTAGAACTGTTACTGGCAGGATGGTTGTTATAGAAATATGGAGACCTTTCTTAGAATAATCCTGTATCTAGCAAAAAACTTTGTTAAAATTTGTCAATGTAAGTTTGAAATTGTTGGCTGTCAACCTCTTGATCTGCTCTGGTGCAAATGATGCTGGTAATTTTGTATAATTATGAAGGTAGCTTCTGGTCTATTCTTGTCTTGCTTATTGCTATGGATATTTTGGTTTGCACTCTTAAACAGTTCAAGATATGATTGCCTCACATGAACCAGTTGTGTTTTAACTTCCCTCTCTGCTCTTATTTCTGTGGTACTTCAGTTGTCTTTTGGTATATTGTTAAGTTTCTATTTGTGAACATATTTGTAACTAAAAAAAAAAAGAATGAGGCCATTCCATAGCTACTGTACTTCACAAGACTGTGTGAAAGTGGTGAGGGGCGATAGAACTGCTCTGGTTAGGTTATGTTTTGATAAAGAGAAAACTCCCAATTATATTAAGAATATGTACAGTGAGATATCTACATTTGATAAATACACTATTTTGATTTTTATTTTTAAAACGAGCATTTTGTTTTATTTTATTCCTTTACCTTGCATGTTAACATTGATTTCTCCATGTGATTGATTAGACAACCTGTTTGTCATTGGACCCAGTTTTTTTAATTTTTGGCAATTTGCTTCAAGTCACACCGACACAGGTAGTCTTATGTTGATGGAGAAGAAAGGCCTAGAAATGGGAATGGAGCGGCCTTGGCACTTGCCTGGTGTGAAAATGGGGAAACCACAGAAAACCATCTTCAGGGCTGCTGAAGTGAGGTTCAGACCCACTATCTCCCAGATGCAAGCTCACAGCTGTGGTGCCCTAACCACACGGCCAACTCTCCCGGTGTCATCGTCGTTGGACCCCAGTCACCGACAAGAGTGAGTTTCGTTTACCTTGTGTAGAGTATGGAAACACCGGCCCCGTGGTGTAGGGGTAGCGTGTCTGCCTCTTACCCGGAGGCCCCGGGTTTGATTCCTGGCCAGGATTTTTACCTGGACTTGAGGGCTGGTTCGAGGTTCTCTCAGCCTACGTGATTAGAATTGAGAAGCTATCCGACGGTGAGATAGTGGCCCCGGTCTAGAAAGCCAAGAATAACGGCCGAGAGGATTCGTCGTGCTGACCACACGACACCTCATAATCTGCAGGCCTTTGAGCTGAGCAGCGGTCGCTTGGTAGGCTAAGGCCCTTCAAGGACTGTAGTGCCATTGGGGTTTGGTTTGGTAGTATGAAAACAGGAATGGGGAAAACTTGGCACTAAATGATTGAGTGAGGGAAAGCACTTTTTATTTTCATCTACAAGTTGGTGATGGTAGTGATTATTGTTTTAAAAACAATTACAACTCAGTGTTCTCCCTAGAACCTTTTTAATGGGCACACTGCACAGCCGTTTTACAGACCACCCAGGTAACCTAACCTAGATATATGCTATTTAAATTATATTAATACATATCTGAGGCATTGGGTGCTCATATTAAGATGTAAATACTGTAAAACAGTTTATTTGAACAATAAGTCTTCATTATTGTCAGCATAATTGCATCAGAGTTTAAACGTTTAGTTTGACCGTCATGTAATGTCGTGCACGAGTGGTGTCGGGATTAGCTTTCAATTGCACGCAAGCGCTAATTCCATGGGATGTCACAAACTCATTGGCATTTCCCCCTGTGGGTGGGGGCAGTAGAATAACACCCACAGTATCCCCTGCTTGTCATAAGTGGCAACTGAAAGGGGCTCACGGGGCTCTTAACTGAGTCCTGGTATTGCTTCCACTTACTTGTGCCAGGTTCCTCACTTTCTTCTATCTTATCCGTCTTCCTTTGGTCAATTCCTGTTCTTTTCAGATTCCAATGTTATTAGGTCATGAGGCCTAGAGAGTCTTTCACTTTCACGCCCTGCGTGGCCCTGTCTTTGTTTGGCCGATACCTTCATTTTGGACTTTTTTTATTTTTTCACTCTCATTAATGTTAAAGAGGATGGTTTCCTATTTGTACTTCCTTTTAAAAGAATAATCACCACTACCACTCTCCACAGAAACCAAGTGGTAACTTCCAGAGTTACATCATTATGAACGAGCAGTAGAACACTAGAAGTTCAAAATACTCTGTTATGTCCCGTTCATCATAATAACACTAAAATAGTTTATTTTTGCAGTCCATGTTTACCTGTCCAATGTTATTGTTAATGCCTTGAAGGGAATACATTGAAATATTATCATATTCATTTTAACATAGTATTCACCGCCTGGCTACTCATTCCTGCCACCCGGCTGACAAAATTTTCTGGGGAGAAGACTGACAGCTGGACAACTATCCTCTATTGACACTAAATAGAGGGGGAAAAATAGAACCTTCAAAGAATGAGAAAGGGAGAGGGTGTGAAAACCTATTACCGGAAAAGAAAAAGGGGTCAAAGGAAGTCAAATAGGAGCACGGCATAAGTGGAGGCATTACCAGACGTGGTACATGCCCATTGACAATAAGGATTTGCAAGGAAAGTTTTCACTTCATCTGGTGATAGTTGAATTTGCGGTTTGTTCTTTTGCACAGCATTAGTGGTGGTTGAAATTGCGGTTTATTATTTTGCATTGTATAGGTAAAAACTTCAGTTAACTATCAACTCAATAAAAGTACATCAGTAAAATACAATTTCAATAAATAAAGAGGAGATAAAAGGTGATCTATAAACTGTGGCTGAAAATATAATGGAACGTGGCTATCAATTTCACCTTTCAGTTCCATCTGGATGAGATCTATTTTCTTCCCCTTTTGTGCCATACGACTTATCTGGTAGTTTTATTTCCAACCGGGACTAGATCGCAAGGTTGTGCCGTTGGGGTGGATCTTGTATGAGATGTAAATAGTCATCAGTAACCTTACACGCTCCCTACTCTAAGCTTGTATAACACTCTTGCTTCTGAAGATAACTGATGGGCATTCAGATTGCTGAAGGTGCCTCCAGTATCCATTCACCACTATATTCATCTGTATCTTCTAAGGATGCTTTTGGTGTTATCAAAATATCTACAGCATCTGAATTCTGAAAAACTTTTTTCACCCACTCCTAGCTGTTGTAAAATGTCCAAAATGGAATTAACATGCAGTAAAACAATTCAAATTCTTTAGTGCAAAATAATACCGTGTGTGCTTAGTGTTGCAAAAACGCAACATAGAGGTGCCATCTATTACGGATTTCACTTCATGATTACGGCATTACGGTCAAAGGGGAAATCATTATAGAAAAGCGACACTGTCCTGAAAAAAAAAAGAAAAACAAGGAAAGAACTGCAGAACTGCTCAACCCTCCACGTTTCAATGCTTATGAGTTCGCAACTAAACTTATTCGATGGTTCCTTTTGCTACCTGTGAGCGTTGTGAAATTCATTGCACGTCCGTGGATGCAGAGTAGGTCTCAGCCCACAAGTGGCCACGGCTGATCCATGGTCCAACAGCTCTGCACTCCAACCGGACAACCGAGCAGAGGAAGGGTAGCCATAGCTCTACCGTGGCTCTGAGCCTCTGCATTCAGGAGACGGGACAGGGCTGGACCCTAACCAACGGCTGTCCTGAGAATGGTTTTCCGTGGTTATTCATTCTCGTGCACTACGGTGAATGCCTGACAGTTCCTAGTACAGGCCATGGCCGCCAAACCCCTCACCCTCTCCGAGTGTCTCCTTCACAGTAACGAATCTCCCGGCCTGAGAGACAGCATTACCGTATAAGAAGAGAAATGAAAAAGTAGTAGTAGTAGTAGTAGTAGTAGTAGTAGTAGTAGTAGTAGTAGTAGTAGTAGTAGTAAATGAAAGAGCTCTACTCTGCTCTTCTTCACTATAAAACCTCCGGCGATAAAAATCGATATTTTAATAATAATGTTATTTGCTTTACGTCCCACTAACTACTTTTTAAGGTCTTCGGAGATGCCGAGGTGCCAGAATTTAGTCCCGCAGGAGTTCTGTTACGTGCCAGTAAATCTACCGACACGGGCCTGTCGTATTTGTGCACCTTCAAATACCACCGGACTGAGCCAGGATCGAACCTGCCAAGTTGGGGTTAGAAGACCAGCGCCTTAACCGTCTGAGCCACTCAGTCTGGCCGATATTTTGGTTTTAAAAAAATTTTACGACTGAAATTGAAAGGATTGAGTTTATTTTTTCTTGTCACGAAGTTATTCCGCTGAATTTAAACCAATTTATCACTGTAATAATGCTTTGTTTGCCAATTGTAATTTTACATTTAAATCCCATTTTTCTCTCATAATATTCTGCCAAATGTAACAAAATTTATACCATATCACAGCTATATTAAGAAACCTGCATATTATGAATTTTTGATTGCAGGATTTTTTCTAGTGTACCCTATAGGTCATAAACAACACTGCAAGGTCGATTTTACCTTCTTACCTGTTATTTGATGAATGCGCCAGCCCAACTGCAGTCAGCAGGAAAGGTCGTTTACAGGGTTCTTGCGAACGAGAGTAGGGAGATTAAAAAAAATTTGTTCTATATGTATGCTTACGAAATGAGGAACACAAACGCATTTACTAACATTTTGAGCCAAAGTTGTGTATTCTTAAACCAACATTTTCTTTTCTTTTATATTACAATTGATTGCACTAATAGTGCTAAAATGGATGCCCCAAAGGCTCACATCATAAATCCAAAGATAAACATTAAAAAAATATATACACTAGCTGGTTGATGTCGTGCGGAAAACGATAAGTGAACCAAGGAAACAAATGTGTCCTTACACGGAACAGCATCGCTGTACCTACGAATAAAGTATATGATGCCAGGGTGAGAAATTGTCCTGCAGAAATAAAGCCACTAAAAGGTTCCCACACATATTTGGGAAAATGCACACAACAAAAATAGTAAGTTTGAACCTACAACTACAGGCATATCCTTTCTAATCTCGCATGAAATATATATTTTATGGATATGAACCAAGGTCCATTAAAACAAACGTTATATTTACAAAATGTACTGATTAAGCTAGTTTCCTTAGTGCCCAGTTTCTACCTAACGCATCACAAATTACAAACAAAATAAAGAAAGTAAGAGAGAGAGAAAGAATGAATGAATGAAACCGCCGTCGCATGCCTGTCTCGCCTGCGAGAAGGAAATTCCTCACACCCCCGTCTATTTAAAAATGGCGGCGAGGCTCCCTGCTGTGCAGGCAGGGGAAACGACCTCCAAGTCTTGGCCGTGAAACGCACCCTCACAACAAACAAAAATAAAAACATAGCCTAGTTTCCAAGCATGCAGAGCTCTGCTCTTGCTTCAACCTTGTCTCTACACATGACGAAGATCGCCACATAATGAGTGAGGAATCACATACATTTCTTTAACTGTCCAACGCCCGTGACAGACCGCCCAGGGTCTCGATTATACCATATGGAGTATTACACTCTGTTATACACATCAACCTCGCCATCAACCCAATGCGACGTGTTCCTATTAACCCTCAAGTCTAGGGTTCAATCCCTTACTTGGCAGAGTACGAGGGGTCACAAATATACGTGACATAGCCTACGGTGTAGTTTCATTACACTCACAGTCAATCAAACTCAATACAAACACGAAGTAAACAATTAAATCCAGGCCGCATGCATGCTCTACATTATGCAGACAGATTCCCTTCCCAACATAAGGGTACTCTATCATTAATAACCCATAATTACAAGCAGATATCGTCTGATGCCGGGCACTAAGAAACATTGATTTAAGCTCGTACTTAAGCTTCCCTACGACTATGTGTACAGCAACACTATCATTTAAACTACCTTAATCCTTTCTTTCTATAAAAATAAAATAAAAATGTCTATGCCTTACCCTAAAGTATATAAAGAAAATACCTCAATAAATGGCCTAATGGGCCGTAATCATATTCCCTACTATATTTACAAATTAATCACCGTATTTCTGCATAACAACCCCCCGACCCTACACATATATATTAATTATAGTTTACTTATCTATCATCTTGGAGACCTCTTCCTCACCGTCCGGGTTGACTGCGGATGCTTCAGCAGTCATGGCGGCAGCGTTGTCCCAGATCGATCCCTTAGGTCCCGTCTTCCAGCGTACCATGTTCATGATGTCCTTTTCCGCCTGGGTAGCCCGTTGGTCGTCTTCTTGGGGTCGTGGACGGCAGTTCGTAACACCAGTCTCCTGCACACCTCACCGCTCTTCACTAAAATGAAATACTCAGTTTATTCACAGCACAGCACCTCCCGATCTATTTATTCCCTTTGACATGGGAATCAGTACTGGATATCTGGAATCTCGAAACTGACTTTACTATTCCTGCTCCACTAATCTAGTCTTCTACCTCTGACCGGAATAATACCAACTATCCTAGCTTATTGTTATTGGTATCTTTCGCCCGTCGCCACTCCTCTCTCATCGCCTCATACTGAAAGTCTACACAGGTAGCACTCTTTGCGTCACATACTTAAACACTCGCGGTCTCACCGCACACGTCTACATATTATCATTTACTTAAATTGCTACCGGGAATTTTACAACTCTCGAAGCTACTGAATCAAATTATCGCCACAACACTTATTAGTCACAATCTTTGTCTTAGACAAAGGTTTCTGGCGCGAATATCAGCAGAAACAGCGATCTTATCATGGACTGGATACCTCCTTCCACCTTTCTCTGCTCTTATAGAATCCAGGAACCCACGCGACACGCTGGGAAGTCCCGGGAAACAACTTGAGATTGGCATGTGGCCTCGAAACATTTTCTCACGGCAGTCGGCCTCCCACGTAGTTATTTATTCGATTATATATTAATAGACTTTGAGGTACCTATGGCTTCGTGAAATTCTGGCACTGATTTTCATCCTATTACTTTCCTGTAAAACCTTCAAATATAGGAATTACGACTCAATTTCCGTAGTGTGGTGAGCCTGTCTGTTCCCGCTGAAAATCTGTTAAGATGGTAGGTCTCTCCCCCAGACAAAATCCCATCTCTCTTTCTTTCTTCCTCACATATTCTTTCTTCGTCACACATGACCACGCCTTGCCTCGGGAATCCCCTTCAGTTCCCGCGCTTGGTATAGCATCACGCCTTTGCAGTTAGCGTCCTGCTGCGCATTAGTTTATCAGCGTTAAATATCCATTCTTATAATTAACAGAATGGTACACTAGTAGTAGGGATATTTAAGTCCAACATTTTAGAACATAAAAAATTACACACATCTTAGTATGATATATCTCCTTATATAAATAATGTACAGAAAAATTGATACGTAGTGCTTTTAAAGGAAGTATTATTTACCTAATTATGAATTTACATTAACATGTTAATTAAACTTCATGAAAAAATGGAATTAAAAATTTCAAAAGGAAAAATTTATTTTGGAAAAACTATTAATTGTATATGAAAGAAATGTTCGTGATATCTCTACTTTTATGTAGGTGATATTCCCACAAAGTTTTGTGAAAATCCATGCATTAGGTAAAAATATATTTTTATCTGCAGAGTGTCGCCTTAAGTAATGTTGTATTTGCACTATTGTATTAAGTGTACATCACAGTAGCTTTCCCACAGAAAGAGTTTTCAGTTTGTTAGGGAAAATCAAACAGAATTTAGGCCTACATTAAGCACGTCTATACTGGAATCGTGTATACTCCAGAAGACAAAAATATCATCAAGAAAAGCTGCTAGGTATGAAATAATACAAAGATTACTGGTAACCCACTTCAAAGGTTGGCACCTCTGGCAACATTAAAAGTTTCATGGTGTTATCTACCACATTATCCAACATTAACTCTAGGTACTATTATGATGTATTAACTGATTCATACCAACTGTATATCCACTACAAAGTGATTTCATTAGATCAATAAGAACTAATATTTACCTCTTGTCTGCCATAACTCAGTGGCAGCTGGTGCAGAAAATCAGTTGTGTGCTGTAACCCATCCCCTCTCTCTCTAAAAAATAAAAATATTTAGAAACGTGCGTTTTTCAAAAGGCTCTCCACTGAACAAACACGCAAACAACCCCAACACATTCCTCATACAAAACTAATTAAACACACATTAACACTTGCATTGACAAAACATTCACAAACTCAGAAACACTTGGTGTGTGCACGCAAAAACAGAACTTCTCATTGTTACCAAAATTATTGAAATAAAACCAGCAATGTCATAATGCAAAATTACATGTTATGTTGTTATAGTGAAATTTATAAACAAGTCATTTTGTAATTAAAGAAAATCACAATATCATGTCCTTATTTTGACAACATAAACAGTCAATTTTTATAGTTCATTGATTTACAAATGTGGCTATGGAATAGGCAAGCTGGGAGTATTAAAAGACCTGGCAGGAACAGCTGATCACTACAGTATTTTGTTTTCCTGTTTGCTTAAATACTACTGCTGAGTCAAGAGGGTGCCACCTGCCACATTCTCATTTTGGTCGAAATGCAAGTGTGACCAGTGCTGCCTCTCTGTGCTCGAACGAAGATTCGCTGTGAAGTGATGTCTTGGCTGTTGTTTCCACAGCACATCGGAAAAGTTGGGCACACATACGCAAAAGGCAGAGTTCCTGCTTTCTGGCAGAAAGCTTAGAAATTCTCGCTGAGCTATGATCTGCACAGCACCCGGCGTGGAGCACACGACTAGTCACCTGGTTGTGAGGGGAGTTGAATGATTTTCTATTCTTTGGCTGACGTCTTTTTCAATGCACTGTATTTGATTGTAGGTAATATTATTAAAGCAATTTATTTTTCAAATAGACAATGTGCTGCAGCACTTCAGCACACAAGGTACGACTGCCCCTACCATAACTCATCCATGTAACACAAACCTTCAAAAACTGCCATCAATTTAATGTTAGTAAAGAAGAAAGAAACACGTTTTTGTGGTGCCACATGATATTTTGATTGTTAATTGACAATTCAAAAGCAGTGTTTCCATTATTATCCGTGTGTTCTAATAACAGATTTCAAAGAAAGTAAGCATGACGTTGACAAAAACGCAACACTGGGCATATATGGGTGTTAATTAGAAAATTCAATGATTGTGCAGTCTGATGGTTTTATGGATGATAAGTGATGCAGGAATATAAACATAGAAAGGTTCATTTCCTGTAGTCTTTTGTTCAATTATGGGAAATATTAAATGTCCACTGACACATGAGCACAGCAAAACAAATCAAAGTAAAAGAGTGAGTTGTACAATCACTAAAGATGTTTACTGTGTGTAGTGGAGTTCAATAATTTTAAACAAATACCATTCTTTGTTTCATTGCGCTCTCAGCCACAGGGCTATGATGGCTTAACAAAACAACAGATGTGTACACAGTCTTATCCCACAATTCTTGACTGCTTAGGAAAAACCGTGTGAGTCATAAAATGGGTCAAAATACTATAACTCTACGTCATGTTAGCCCGCGGCATGTTCTACAGTTTGGTATTCAGAATACGTGCAAAATTGTGATCTATTCATTGTAAGGCACATTGATTGTTTTAGTACAAGTCACTTTTAACATATTTCATTATTTCCTTCATTTCTAAATAATTACATGAACTATAATCTTCAAGTTAAGTTATCCACTTCTATTACAGACTATGAATCTCATGTAAGATCCATACTGACGGTTGAACTTTGTACAAAATTGCACAAAATGATGTTGATATCCTCCTAGTCAATACCATAATATTTTATGTCTAATTAAGATGAAACTTTACAGAGATATAGACATGTTTCAGTCTGGCACTGGGTCATCCTCAGTAAGACATATATGTGTGCGTGCAAATGAAAAGGGGCCACATGCCGGGTATTAAGATAAAGGTACTGTCGTGTTCCATAATATGTAACTAATGTCATATAATTGAATTGAATGCCTCCGAAAGAAATTAAGGCCTTAAATTAACATGTAATGTTACAACATAAGATTTCATAACTTTTCAGTAGAGCTGTTTAAAAATTTGGTTTCTTTGTGACACAAATAACTACTAAACTATTTGGAAGTTATGCTGGCGTTTACATTTTCATGTTCACCGGTATTCTGACATAAAATTTTTTTAACAAAAATTACCAACAGATATTATTTACGGTCTAAATTTTTTGTTTAGATCTATCTATCGATGCTAAGTCTCTGAAGTTTTATGACTTGCAGAAGGTCACTGAAGACAACTAACTAGTTGCAACACTACTGCACTTTACAAAAATTATCACATACCTTAATGATCATTAATCACAGCCAGCATAAGACAGGGATAACAGTTATTCATGCTGAAGACTGCGTTATGGGCATATTATATGCCCTATTTACCATTTGGTCCCGTTGTCCTACTTCTCCACAGTAGCTGCAGGTGGGTCAAGACCTCTTTTCTTTGGAGAGAATTTTCTTGGAGATGGTGGTTTTCTCTTCTGAGCCTTACTTGTTTTTTTAGTCATTACACTTTTAGAAGAAGATGATGATGGTGTTATTATTGGCAGAAGAGGAGAAACAGAAGCCGGCTCCATAAGATTTTCACTTTAGGTGGTAGTTGGTGGCGTTGTTGGAGCAGGGAAAGATGTTACAGCAGGACATAGTACATCTTTCTTATCTTCTGATACAAAGGGTCTAATTTTTTCATGGAGATACATCCGTCTATCGATGCTAAGTCTTTGAGGTTTGATGACTTGCGGAAGGTCACTGAAGTCAGGCGGTGAATCTTCTGGAAGGCTGGTGTAGGGTACTTCGTCAGAAACTATGGATTTTTTTGTCAACACTACACCAGGGTACTTTTTCTGCGCTATTTGTGGAATGTTTTTCATTCCAGGACAGAACTTGTTTTGCCAGTCAGTCATAAGTAGGAATTGTTACATTTCTGGATTCTGTGCCAACAGCGTCTTCCCTAACATCTGAAAACACACATAATATATTCACTCCCAGAGGTCCCAATTTGAACCGAGAACATCGTTCAGTACCCTGGAAACACGGCGTCCACCATTTTTCATTTAAAAATATCTTGTTATTTAATACTTAGCAAACTGAATCCAGCCGCATTCTTTAAGTTAGAGAAAACCTATGTTTTATTACACAAACCACTGTCTGAGGTTCTCTCATGTTCTTTTTTAGTACTAGAAGTTGTTACGCCTTTTGACTGGTTACGTTATTTTAATGACAGCCATTTTTAACCAATAGAAAAATGGTTTCTTAATTCTTGCACCTGTTACTCTAATACTCAGTGGATGTTCAGCAAGAAAACCTTTTATACATATGTTCTTAAAGCATTGGTTTTTTGTCCTCGGCTCAATTTAATCTGCTCGCACATGGTTTAATGTTTTTAGATTCAGAGGACTTTTGTCAAGAGGACGTATATTCGAAGTTTTAAGACAGTTGGTGCTATTTTTAGGTTTAGGTCATAAGTTAATGTTTATGGATCTTGTTTTTAATTAAGTCTTGCCAGTTTTGTAAAATTTGTGTATACTTTATGCATTGTTTTTTGAAACCTTGTCAATGTATATTTTTCTTATTTTTGGCTGATGATGATGCACACCAGCATCGAAACCGGTACTAAGTATAAGTATAAGTTATCTTATAACATTATATGGTATTGAATAGGCGGACCTCTCTTGTTTCCATTGGGAATAATAGAGCTAGAAAGCTGACAACTGTCAACATTAATTACATCTTCAATAACTTCACTTTCATTTTTCCTGAAAGCTCTCTTGAAACAACCAAAATACAGATCAGGTTGAAATTTCATGTGTCCCACTGGCAAAAATGAAATTTTACAACTGCTCTTCTTTCCTGTCATAACTTTCCACATGAGGTATCTCATTAAGAAGTTGTTTTTATTTTGCCCAACACAGTTATCAGCATGGAATTCTATATGCTCCTCATCTACAAAATTTTTTTCCAAGAAGTGATGTGCAAGAGAAAAGACAGTATTTACTCCTTTACCCACAACACAAGCTTCTGGAATAATTTACAAAACAAATTTAAGTGGTTCACACGCTACACCAAAGAGACCCACTTGTAGCTTGTAAGAAAGAAAATGAGTCCAACTTGTTGCAGATCATATGGTAAGTGCACCTGTTGGGCAAAATCAAAACTATAATGCATTGTGTGCCTTTGTATGTGTTACAACTATGTGGCCCAAGAGACAAAGGAGTTTCCAGTTGTCTAATTCCTTGTCTAAAATTGTCTATGGTGTTTTTATAAGCAGATCGCTCTGCTTGGACGTGATTAAGATGTTGTATAGCCTTCTCCATCAGATTTCTCTTTTCGTCCTCATCCATAATTTACAGTTTCCCTATTACAGTTTGATTGCTTCTGCAAGTCACGCAAAGACCAATCTTGGGTTTCTGAACTACTATGTTACGGCAAAATGTACGCCAGATGGAATACCAAGACGAGAGTGATACAAGAATTCTCTCTATTGATTTACAACTGTCAGAGTATAATGAACATACTTCTTAGACGTGCTGGTTGGGAGAAGCATGAGATCACTTCTTTGATTTGTAGGGATCTGGCCTGGCATGACAAGTGCATTTTGATGATGATGATGATGATGATGATGATGATGATGATGATTATTATGACAATGATGATGCTTATTGTTTGAAGGGGCCTAACATCGAAGGTCATCGGCCCAAGTGCATTTTGTTCACTGAATTATTCATAAAATTCGCTGCATGTTCACGGTCATCAAAAGGAATAGATTTTATCTGAGAAGTCTTTAATATGTTTCAGTGAATTTTAGGCTGCACCCCTTCTTTCTTGAATTGCTCCTTTAAATTTTTTAGCCTCTTAGAGCCACAAGCGAATACAAATTGAAAAAATGACTGACACACCTCCTGCCCTCTGAAGTGATAAATTGTGTAGGTTTCTTTCCCGTCTAATTTTTTCTCTTAGTAGCTGTCGTCATTTGCTGGTTTCGTACTAATACATTCATCACACCCATCATTAATACGTGGTGGTGATTGACATGTTCTCCACAATTGTAATCCAGTTCCTGACATTCTATTCTCAAAGAATGAATGAAACTTTCGGGAAAAAGACCAGTGCAATTTCTTGTACAGCCACAACCCTTATTTATAAATTCTATAACCTCCTCCATATATTCAGAGGTTGTTTGAACTTTGGGAACATCATGTAGAACACTTATGTCCACATCAACAGCGTTCTCCTGCAACTCGCCTGTTGTGGAAATTTCAAAAGGTTCACTTTCCTGAAAATCACTATCCTCACCAGAATTTTCACTTTCAAACTCGAGGGGTGCACTGAAGTAATCCGAAATAACATTCGATAGTTTCAGCGGCAAGTCACTGTCTGTGTATTGTTTTAAAGCTTTCACAATAACATCTGCTGCATCACTAGGCCCTGACATAGTGAGAATTATTACTCCTTATTTTGGAATCTAGTCCATTTTAAAATGTTTATTAAACTTAAATACACAACTATATGAATAATAAGGAGAGTACTGAACTCGACAGCAGCAGTTGCTTAAGTGCGGCCAGTATCCAGTATTCGGGAGATAGTGGGTTCGAACCCCACTGTCGGCAGCCCTGAAGATGGTTTTCCATGGTTTCCCATTTTCACACCAGGCAAATGCTGGGGCTGTACCTTAATTAAGGCCATGGCCACTTCCTTACCAGTCCTAGCCCTTTCCTGTCCCATCGTTGCCATAAGACATATCTGTGTCGGTGCGACGTTAAGAGAATAGCAAAATAAATAAATAAGGAGAGCCTCTGTGGCTCAGATGGCAGCGCATCGGCCTCTCACTGCTGGATACCGTGGTTCAAATCCCGGTGACTCCATGTGAGATTTGTGCTGGACAAAGTGGAGGCGGGACAGGTTTTTCTCCGGGTACTCCGGCTTTCCCTGTCATCTTTCATTCCAGCAACACTCTCCATTATCATTTCATAGCATTTATCACTCATTAATAAATCACCTTGGAAGTGGTGACCCCATTGTAATAACAGCCTAGATAAGTTTCATTCATTACATCCCTGACCCGGTCAATGACTGGAAAACAGGTTGTAGGTTTTCATTCATGAATAATAAGGAGAACACCACACTTCTCCACAGGCTGAAATACACTGAAAGACTGCATCTGTATCGGAAATGTTTGGAGCAGAGAGGATGTTTATGAAACTTATTACCTTTATTAAAAGTGCCCAGCTAGGGTTTATTTATCATAAGATAAGATATCTGAGTCATCTTATGCTTGCGCAGCTATGAGTGTGAGGTGTGAGCGAGTAAGTGTGTGGACCCTCGCTTATGATGCAAAAAGTGGTCCCTTTTCTTAGTATTAAATAAACCTCATGTTTCAGCAGTGATTATTGTCAGAAGGCTTTTAAATTCACCCAGTGAGTAGATGACGGTCTAAACAATACATAGGCATCAAAAATGAAAATTCAACATTTTACTTCTTTCAGTGGAGTTTTTTTACAATTACTTTGTGAACTGTTGACCGAGAAGTGGTCCCTTTTCATGCGTACACACACATATAATGAATTTAAAACATCAGACACGCAAAATTAAATGTTAGTTAAAAAGTTTTTTCTTAAAAGCATGATAAAAGTTAAAAACTGTGAGAGATGGTGATTGTTAAAACAGTTTTGAGCTGGAGGTCTTTTTGTTTCAATGTTTTGTTGTCCCTTGGTGTAGTTCTACTAGTAGGTATCTGTAAATTGTTGGCTTAGTTGTTATCGTCACACATGGGCTGATATACATAAGCATTATTGAAGTTGAACTGTCTGATTTTTAGTGTTACGTGGCTCGCTTGTATCACCTGTGTTCTCTGACTACGGAGTCTGGCTCTTGAGAGTTGTAATAATAATAATAATAATAATAATAATAATAATAATAATAATAATAATAATAATAATAATGTTACTGGTTTGTTTTACATCCCACTAACTACATTTTTTATAGTTTTTGGAGACGCAGAGGTGCTGGAATTGTGTCCCACATGAGTTGCGCCAGTAAATCTACCGATACGAGGCCGACGTACTTGAGCATCTTCAAATACTACCAGGCTGAGTCAGGATCAAACCTGCCAAGTTCCGCTCAGAAGGCTAGTGCTCTACTGCCTTGCACTAGGGTGTTTGTTTTCTCCCACAAGTTGCTTTACTATTACAGGTAATATATGACCTGTTTAGCGCGTATTACCAACTTTGAACAGTTTAAAGATATTAACATTAAAATTTCCACCTTTACAATACTTACAAAAGTTTTTATTCTTAAAGCGAAGTTTTAGGTACGTGTTTCATCTCTCTTGAGGACATCTTCAGCCTAGCGAAGAATGAAAGTTAGCATATTAAAAAAATGTGTTATATACATGTCTACTTCCCTCAAATGTCTACTCAAATTTACATCGTCTTAGTGTAAAGTGGTGACGTGAAATCCATTTGAAACATCTCATCATTGTTCAAGTATAAAAGAATCTTAGGTTAGCTGAAACACAGGTTAAGAGAGAAAAGTCATCACTAGTAGTTCTATGCTGCTAATCATAAAATGTGTTTCATTAATGGTTTAATGGATAATAAATATTGTGTGGTGAAATTAGGCTGTTAACACAGGGGTAGCTTTTCATGTGGTGCCGTTATAAGTTGAAAAGCCGGGCTTGGGTCATGTGGTTTCAATCGTGGAGAAATCTAGAATGAAAATAGGTTATTGAGAAATTGTGTAAACGTAAACAAGATCGAAAGGTAAGTATTATATAAAGGTGGAACTTTTAATGTTAATATCTTTAAACTGTTCAAAGTTGCTTTACTGTACATTGCATCAGCACAGATAGGTCTTATGGGGACGATGGGATAGGAAGCGGCTATTGGCTTAAGTAAGGTACAGCCCCAGCATTTGCCTGGTGTGAAATTGGGAAGCACCGAAAACCATCTTCAGGGCTGCCGACAGTGGGGTTCGAACCCACTATCTCCCAAATGCAACCTCACAGCTGCGTGCCCCTAACCATACGGCCAACTCATTCGTTTGAGCTAGTTTGCCCAGAGTTACTATACCTAGTTCATTAAGTACTGTTCATTCGTTTTTGTCATTGTCTAATGGTTAGACTTGGAGCATCTCATCTCATTAGCCTAGATTTGGTTCCCAGTACAAACTTGAGACTGGTTTGAAGGTCTGGAGCCAAGATAAATTAATTATCATCTCTCCTACCTGCACAGATGCCAGTGAGGTTCATATCACCCTCTCTTACAGTGTTACAGTACAGTCCTATAATGTCAGTAAGCTGCATTTCCATATTTTCATACTGCTCAGTGAGAAACAGCAACTTATCAGGTAAGAGTGCAGTTGAGAATATGCCCAAAGAAGTAAGTAAAGAATTATTTAATTGGAAGTTATTTTTAACATTTTTCTCTTACATATTTTGACCTAAATGTGTTTTTAAATTTGCTTATATTAAATTTTGTTTCTTTACTCATATCTTCTTGAGAAGTTGCTGCTTTCTATGAGCTTTTCTTTTTAATATATTGTGCCTGAATTGTGAATTGTTATATATTTAATTTTCCTTTTACTGCAGTTGATCTTAAGATAAACAAGGGTGCTAAACTCAGGGCCAGCCCCAGGAGATTTACTGTCCCATGCGATAATTGCAAGAGTCCTTTACACTTTCACACATAATCTCCTCGCTCACTTACTTACTTACTCACAATGTAAATTTCTTCTCTTCATTCAAGTGCTTGCAAAATTTCAGAGTTAAAAAGTTACTTGCCTAATATAAAATGTATGTTAAATGATCCTCATTCAGACCTAATAATACAAAACCAATTTTAAAAACTGATACCCATATAATGCACAAATTTAAAACTTTTTGAAATGGCTGTAAAATACATATAACACCCAACATACTCGTATTTTATTATTTAAATCATCAGTAACCAAATACCTTGTATCATCTTCTTCTAAAAATCAAAACAAGTCATCTGTGTGAAACATCTGAGCATGGCCAGCCTGCTGGGTAACCTTGCCTGTAGAAGAGGTAAAAGCCAACTGCAAGCAAATACTCCTGACAGAGCAGTCAGCAGTGTTGTCGGATTCATGTGTCACCTGCATAACTCCTTGCATCAAATTTTTGCAATGTTCTTTGATACAAAATTTCCATTGTTAAATTTAATTCATCCATTGCAAACCATTTATTTATTTTTCATGTTTTAAGATTTTGCTGCCCCTAAAACTTACGGTACTGGGTGGTGGCACAGCTCCCTTCATTAGAGCAGAGTATGGCTAAATTTTTCTCTGGAAGGGATTTGTTATTATGCCAGTAAATCTATTGGTACAATTTTCTCCTATTTAAGTATTTATATAACTTTCAAAAGTAAAAAATCAGGGGACTTTTTTCTTTTTTTTAAAGATGTATCACAGTGTATTATGATGCATCATTGATAACATAACTTGCATTAGTTCAAGAATAATATCCAAATAATATTGAAATTCAGTTTTTAAGCTCCTGTTTGTAAATTTTGTCAAAATTGATTTGCCTCCATTAATCTTCATATTATTCTCTTCAACCCATTGTTGGATACTGTCAAGGTCCCTTTGTAATTCTGTACAATCCTCTATGTTATTTATTTTCCTATAAACAATTATTTCTGTTATTTATTTACAAATCCAAAAAATACTACACAGATCTGTGCCTTAGAATACATGACTCTTCAGCCTTCAAATTCCTGGACACTACAGTATCGACCAAAAGTAATTTGTGAAAATGAACACCTACAACCTATTTTCCAGTCAATGACCAGGTCAGGGATGGAATGAATGAAGCCCCCATCTTGCGGCAAGGATAGGAATTGTGCCGGCTGCCGAGGCCTGTCGCACTTCTTTGGGGCAATGATTAATGACTGACAGATGAAATGAAATGATAGTGGAGAGTGTTGCTGGAAAGAAAGATGACGGGGAAAACTGGAGTACCCAGAGAAAAACCTGTCCCGCCTCCGCTTTGTCCAGCACAAATCTCACATGGAGTGACCAGGATTTGAACCACGGAACCCAGCCGTGAGAGGCCGAAGTGCTGCCGCCTGAGCCACAGAGGTTCCAAAAGTAATTTGTATGAGATTTATTTGTTTGGCAAGCCTGCTTACCAGTGAGCAGAAACACAACAAAGTGATCTAGTGATTCAGATAACAGGCAGCTGTCCACTTATTTTGGTACTGGTGTTGAATGCTGGTAAGCATTCATGTTAGGAATCAACTTTTGTAAGATTCTAGCTGATAAGTATTCTGAAGAGCTGTACACACATACATACTATGTATTTGACAGATATAGAATGTATACTATATGTATAAGGCGTGATCAAAAAGTTTCGGTTTGAGGGCGGTGCTGCAGCGGCCATGCAAAGTAGCACGACTTTGATGCGGGTATATAAGGACGGACATGTAGGCAAAGGGATTAGTGAGGCAGTTACGTCTTGCCGAGGTGCAAACATTAAATGCGGCTGTGTGAGCAATGGTGACATTATTACCAAATGTGTCCAAACAGGACCAACGTGCTGTTATTCTGTTCTTGGCTGCCAAAGACAAACACTGAACCATTATTAATACTCTAAATTGTGGGCCGAAGACTGAGGTGAGGCCCCTTTAACAACAAGCAACAAACAAACTCTAAATTGAATAGATTTATCACCAAAACTGAACTGACAACTGTGTACACATAGCATACAGTTCAGCTTTATAGGCTGTATTATGAATCATAAGTTAAAAAAGATAGGAATAAGGATAAGAACAAACACAAGGATAAACGCAATATGCAATGAAAAAGAGAGAGAAAAGGGACTACAAAGAAACATAAATGGTTCATCTCCACTTCATCAAACACTGCCTACTTCATATGCAGTAGTAATCAATCCCAGTTCTTCTAGATCTATTTCCCAACCCCTGATGAGCTTGCTTCTACCTCCCAGTTCTGCACACATTCATAATGAACCCATGTCTATCAGGGTATCCTCAGCTGGGGTAGTAGCCACAGACAAATAACTAACACGTCAGCATTTCAACATTTAGCGTTGTCTTTTAGGGTGAGAAAATAAATTTTTATTCCATTTTAGCTGCCTGAAACTAGGATTATAAAAAATGTGCAAACCCAGTTGTATTTTCAGCTAGTATTCCTTCCTTTAATTTCTTTAAGTATTAAGAAAAATACTTAGCAGAAATGGGCAGAAAATGACGCTGCTAACCAAATTGTACACCACCACAGCAAGTAGTGGAGACCCATGAAGCAACTTGTTCTGTGACAAAGGGTAGCAGGGGTATATTTTTGCCAAGGTCACCCGTTTGTCACGCGGATTTGTCAGTCTGACAGTCTCACTCAGTCGATGTGTCTGTTCAGTTCTATCAAATGTCTGTTTCTTTGTTACTGTGCAGTCAAATACTAAAGGACTTCTAAACTGTATAATCATGCCATACTCCTATTTAATTGTAATGCAGGCATAACTATTGTTCCTTTGGTGAACATTTTATTGTATCATACTATTATTACTGGTAGATTGTCAACCTTTATGTCTCTATCAAAATTCACACAGAGAGCATCAAAAACTTACCATTTTATGGCTGTTTTTTTCTTTTTTTTTTTTCAATTTTTATGTCTAACCCCCCCCCCCCCCCACCATCCCTGATATATACCTCAGATCCGGGTGCTTTTTATTGTCTCTACATTTGTGGCCCCACTTCTTATTCCCAATCGCCGCTACTGTGAGCCATACATTATGCTCACTCACTTTCTCCCCCTAAGCTAGTATTTATAAAATTTTCTCAGTTTATCCTGTTTCATCATTACTCTAGTCACCACTGTCTTCTCTTTTCCTGCCACCATCTAACTTCCTCTGTAAGGGGCTGAGGATGGCTCTAAATCATCATCATAATCATCATATGCAGTTTCCAGCTGTTATCCAGGTCTGCTTGGAATATAAGCCTCTCCATCTCCTCTTGTCTTTGCACCATTTCTCCTTTTTCATTCTTGCCCAGTCCTCTCCTCTTCTCAATACACACTCTCCCACTACTTTTATCCACCTGTCTCTTGGTCTTCCTCTTGGCAGTTTTCCTCTTATCTCCATTTTGTGCATCCTCCTGGGTACCCTTTCCTCTGTCATACTCTTCATGTGTCCATACCATCTAAGTCTAGATACCTCTATCCTTTTCTGTAGTGGCTCTTCTTTTACTATATCTCTAACCTTCTCATTCCTCATCTTATCCATTCTCGTCATTCTTATCGTGCTACTCAGATATTTCATTTCACTTGCCTGTATCCTAGTCACAACTCTCTGCCTCATTACTCAAGTTTCTGCTGCATACGTCAGAATAGGTTCATAGAACGTTCTGTCACTCTTTTGCTCCTCTACCTGACACTTTTCAGGAATGCTCCTGCTTGTCTTCCACGCTCGATTATTTCCTTATCATTTCTTCCACTTTCATCTATTATACTTTTTTACAAGTAACTTTATGTCACACCGACACAGAGAGGTCTCATGGAGATGATGGGACAGGAAAGGGTTAGGAGTGGGAAGAAAACAGACATGGCCTTAATTAAGGTACAGTCCCAGCATTTGCCTGATGTGAAAATGGGAAACCATGGAAAACCATCTTCAGGGCTGCCAACAGTGGGGTTCAAACCCACTATCTCCCGAATACTGGATACTGGCCGCACTTAAGTGACTGCAGCTGTCAAGCTCGATCTATGATACTTTCCAGGTACTTGAAACTCTCTACCTTTCTAAGCTGTTCCCCTGCAAGCATTATCCCTCTCGTAGGCCTCTCCTTTCCAGTTGTGATCACTATCTCAATTTTTTGACATTAAATTTCACTCCATATTGTTCGACCTCATCTTCTTATGCATCTAACTGTTCCTGGATATCCTCTTCCTTTTCTCCCCAGACTAACAAGTCATCTGCAAACATCATCTCTTTCATTTTTCCTTCCTATATAAGTTCTTCTACTTACTGTACTTATCCCTTTCATACAAAGGAATACTTCACCCAGTATATATCCTGGCTCATTGTCAAGTTTGTTCATGGTCTGGTTGTTCTTTAAAATTATTTTTTCCTTCAAAATTGCAGAAAGACAGTATTTCCATCAAGAAAACTGCCAACAGTGAGTATAGAATTCCTTTTTCATGCCTCTTTTCTTTCTGCACACTTCGTAATAAAGATAACTACAATAGAACATTTGTATAATTAACACTAGACTATATTAATAATAATATTGCAATAAGACACTTCTACAATTATTTATAATGTTACAGCAACATCTGGCAGGGTGCACAGAAATTTGTTACTTTCTCTCTCATCGCCAGAATCCATTCTTTTATGGGTAAATTATTCAGACTGACTAGAAATAAAATGTTCTACTTTCAACAATTTTCTGTGATTTCTTAATTAGGTCTCCTATGTAGAAAAAAAATGTAGTAGGTAATACACTTCAAATCAAATCAAAATCACTTTATTTACAAATGGGGTGCTTACCTCGGTGGCAAATGATACACAAAAATACATTATTTTATCAAGCACTACGTTTTAAATTAAAAAGTGAAGAAGACATTTTCCTAAAATACAGTATTATACAATTTACACTAACAATTTTACTATTAAACACACACCTCATCCTCAATAAATTTATACTATTTACAAAATTCTACTCATAATATCTTCTGTACTTCATACATAATCAACTCATATACAGTATGGAGAATTACTTCAAATTATATTATACAACTGCTATAAGATGTAAATTTATATTGCTTTTTTTTGTTTTTTTTTTTTGTTTTTTTGTTTTTTGTTTTAACCCATTTTGGTACCTAATAGGCGTAACAACCTGCTGCGTCTTAACCAGAGCCCTTTTTGCCACCACTTTTCAGAGTTCCTGAAGGACCTTCACAGCTACCGTAGCAGTCTCAGGTCCCTCGAAGTTCCCACTGTACTTCACCCCTACAGACAGTCCCCTACTTCGTCTGTCCAATCTCCATAGACCAAGGGATGGAATTAATTTATTCACAAAAATTCTTTATATACAATAACCTGCACAAGTCGAATGCCCTCTGACATGATATAGGTATTGAGTCCCATAGGGAATTCCCTCTGACATTTCATCTCTTTTCTCTGTTGCTGTTTATTATTTTCTTGAATATCTGTACAGATTTTGGAAAAGGATCAAACTCCTCCCCTGGTAAACTTTTCCACTCCTTCGTTCCCTTCCCAATGAATGAAAATTTACTCCAATTGCTTCTGCAAAAATCCCTTCTAATTTTAAACTCGTGGTCAGCCCTGCCGATGTAATTATTTTCCAACTGAAGCCTCTCATGGATTTCTCCCCATGCTTCCTCTCCTATACAGGCTCTATATAATCCTTCAAGTCTAGTTTTCTCCCTTACTTAAAGTTTCCCACCCTAGTTTCTCTAAAATTTCTGATACGCTACTTTTTCTTCTGAAATCCCCTGGTACAAATCTTGCTGCTTTCCCCTGCACACCATCTATTTCTTTTATTAGGTATTTGTGGTGAGGATCCCAAACACTGTTTTCATATTTCACCTATGGAAATGACCGTTGCAAAACTTGTGTGCTCCAACTTTGAACTTTCATACTCATTTTGCAATAGAACCTTTTCCACACTTACATTACAATATACAGTACCTCACTACTATCTATATATTAAAAAAAAGTTTACTAAAATCAGCTTTGTCCAGTCTGTCTGGCCATTCTACTGGACCAATTTGCTTCATTCCTTTTTAATTCCCTCCGGAATTATCTGCCGGTGAATCATCAGACATTGATAGGTCTCCAAATTTCAGTCGACTTTGAATAATCCTAAAATCAAATCACTAAATGACCACTCCAGTAATTGCAGGCAAAGGCTTACTCTAGCCTGCAATACATTATGCACTTAGCGGGTTACTAAGCGGTTAACATTTTCTTTAATATTCTGATATATATGCAATTATTAACCTTAATAATGTGATTGCATGCAGCCATGTTTGATTACTACCTGTCAAGCCAGAGAGTATATAGTTCCTCCGATCATGGAAGAGTACCATTCTCTGCTAGATACTCTTTGATTCTCTGATCTCTCCCAGGTTCTAAATATACTCAATAGATGCCAAAATGTTCCTAATAACTTACATGCTGCTAAGAGAAAACAGTAGGCGTACATACGGACGGGAAGGTATCAAGTCGACTAGACTTCTGTATGACCATTAATAAAGTGCAGGGACAAACTCTTGAAAAATTGGGTGTCTACTTCCCCGAACCAGTATTCAGTCACGGCCAATTGTATGTTGCACTATCTCGGGCAAGATTGTTTGAAAATAAGTTCCAGATATACCTGAATGGTCAGAAAATAACTGCTGTAAACTACATTACAAATGAATCAGTTATTATGTACAGGTATTAAATGTTCATAAAACTACTGAAAAGGGCAGGCAAAACAATATGACTACGACAGGCATGTGAAGATGAGTTATCTGACCTATTTATAACGGATGCTGCAGAGTAGCACGGGTCCACTAATTTAATTAATTAATAGTCCCCCAGAACCTATAAGCCTGAACATTCAAAACCATCAGTCTCTCCTGTTTGAAGCAACCTTGTAATGTGTAGATCTTTCTCTGTTTAATGGTATTTTGTGAGAAACTAATACAAGTAGTGTCCTCTCTTCATGAAAGTGATAACGTGATATTAGTAATGAATTTAGCTGGTGATGAGAAGACTTACGATAATTTTGTACTCATTCATATTAAACCTTTTCTTCAGCTTGACCTAGTGTTTCTTATAGATGGGACCAATATAGATGTTAGAACCTGTTTCTCTATCATTTAGAGAGAAATGAGTTTTCGTAGGATGTTACCATAGTTGAAATGTATTATACTACTTTGTCGCAGGTGCCAATAAGTAGAAAAAGGATTGATGTAAATTAGAATATTTTGACATGAGCTTTCAACACTGAGATGATGTAAAGAATTATACATATTCGTATAAAATAATCAGCTAAAGAAATAATATTGCCAATTTATATTTGAAATTTAGCATAGGTAAATGAGAAGTGTTTCAAGTTGTGTTCCTTGTTTGTATTTTTTCAAAACTATTTTGTTTCTGTTAAACAATCAATTACTTGGACCTTGTATTACATTGTACCAACAGCTGCTGATGACCATTTTTATAGTAGAAACTGCTCCACTGTGGGAGCTTGTTTACCTAAGAAAGTGCAGTGTAGTCTGTGTGATTGATAGTCATTAACATCAACATGCAATTGACATTGATGATTGAATATCTTGTTGAATTAGAACCCATTGTGTATATCATACTGTAAATCTTAATGCTCTCTGACAGGCCAGTGGAGGTTTCAGGAGAGATGTTGAGTAAGTACTGGTGTTATCTGTTGATTCTTGTTCTTTAGTTTCTTTGTTCTTGGCTAATATAGCAAATTTAATACTCGACATCTTATTGTACATAGCATTTATTCATATTATGGTCTTTGATGATCAACATTAAAAAATGTGCATTTCATTTCAACATAAAGTGTATTAATAAGTTGTTTACTGTGCTTTTAAAATTCATGAAAAGAATAAGAGGGGAAGGTACCAGTAAAAAACTGCTTTGCAGAAAGGAGAATCTTTCATAGAGAACTCATTGTATTGTAGTATTGTATCTTATTAGTAAGGGGCAGATGTTGGTGACCTAAAAAATTGCTGAATACGATCAATACAATAACCAAATTGATGGGAACATGCTATAAGTTAAAAAAGACTTTAAAATATTTAACCAAATTGAATTCTGGTGAAAGTTGAACAATTGTTTTACAGGTAATACAGTACATCCCTGTTCTGTTCACTATACAGCTCTTGTGTTTACAGATATAATTATCTCCTAATTTACTTGGTAGTGTATATAAACATGCACATAATGATTTGCTGTATGGTGTGCTAGCACTTTATCCCCGAAGAACCTGAGAACACTTGTTCTTCATGCTCGTTACAGCTTTCAGATGTTTCTCTCGTTTGATGTGCATTTTTAAAACAAACTTCCTCTCCGCACTCACTTCAACACCAAACAAGTTAAAAAAAAAAAAAAAAATAGAAGACATCCAACTGTTGTAAACATATCTTTTCCAAATTCATTCACTAGATTATTCAAAATTTAAAAAAGGACATTTTGTGGTAGTTTCACTTTTTGCAATTTTCTTGCACGAAACTATAATACTACGTGGGAGGATAATATGTTGTACTGAAGCGGAAAGTTACATAACTGTTATTTCCAATCCGTTCTCATTTTGATTTGTTCTTGTCTTGAGGTACTGACTGTAGGGGCGGGTGCAAAGGTTGGTGCATTTCTTGTGCTTGAGACACGTTAGGAAATACTTTTTCTTTCCTTGTCCTTTCTTTGTCACCAACAACTGCTGGTCAGTTTGCTTGGTCATGAAGATATTTAGCAAATGAAATGGCGTATGGCTTTTAGTGCCGGGAGTGTCCGAGGACAAGTTTGGCTCGCCAGGTGCAGGTAGTTTTCGATTTGACGCCCGTAGGCGACCTGCGCGTCGTGATGAGGATTAAGACAACACATACATCCAGCCCCCGTACCAGTGAAATTAACCAATGATGGTTAAAATTCCCGACCCTACCGGGAATCGAACCCGGGACCCCTGTGACCAAAGGCCAGCACGCTAACCATTTAGCCATGGAACTGGACAGATATTAAGCAAATTTAACCACATGTAAAAGAAAATTATAATTTTTGTCACTTATGTACTTTTATCATTCTGACAATAAAGAATGTATGCATACATAAGAAACTTTTAAAATGATCTGAAAATACTTCAAAATGCTATATATTGACCTAAAACCTTATGTAAAGTTGAAATAATGACTGATCATCCCAAATCGGCAAAAAGTGCAACAGAATGGAAAATAAAAACGTGTTGTTATCGTGTGTTAATTCACAGAATAAATTTCTACATTACCTAGCAACGTTCTGGTGCAAAGGGAAAAAGGATGACTCAACATCTGCCCCTTACTTTAAAGCTATCAAAGGATGAAAATAATTTTCTGTGAGGAGTTGGGAAAAATAAATAGGTGCAGAAGACAATAAATTAATAATCAAACAAAATAATGACAGCTTATTGCTGTATATACTGTACATTGTTAGTGCTATTATTTGTGATCATAGTAACATATTGTTACGTGTTGGTGGGGTAGACAAATTAATAATACCACTCTAGCGTTAAACTTCTAAGATTTTATTAATCCAACTACTTAACTACTTGCACACTAACACACGCAGGCATACCAGGACCACATCTTACACAGCACAGTACAGAATACACAATTACACAGTTTGCACTCCCTCTCAATTCTCACTGTTTATTCACACTCAGTCTTTGTTCATCAACAGAACATTGTTCAGTGTCCTATGCCAAACACCCACTGTTCTCTTCCATGCTGCCCCAGTACACAACTTTTGCTACACAGTGGCTGGGCCAGACACTCAACTCGCCAACTGAGCTCAACTAGAACTGCAACGGCTTTTTTTGTGGGGGTGAGGGATCAGCACAAATCTACATTGCCTCTGACATGCAGTTAATTCTAAGTAAAGAAAGAGACAGCAGGAAAGATTTGGAGTAATTGACATCGGTACCGGTACTATGGTAGTTTCGGCCTGTCCCCATGTCGAACATGCTACCAGGCAGATTAGATATTAGGATGCGTGGTAATAGAGGTTGGTAGTAAGGATCAGGAGAAAACCCCATAGGCAGAAATATAAATATGCCTACAGGTAAAACCTGGTATGTAACACATGCATGCAAAGATGTGGTAACTAGAACCACACTGGCAAGACTCTCTTGTCTTGAATACATGGGTGGCCCTTCGAAATACATCACGAACAAGGACCCTGTGGAAACCTTGGGAGACGGAGGGGTCTCCGTTCAACAGTTCTCATTGTTCCTGTAACCCTCAAGGCCTCCAGCGCGGCCAAGGACAGTAACTGCAATAGGGCCTCACCAACGTGCAGTGGTTCTCTCTCGCCAGGTTGGCTGTGTGGCGAGTAGCGAGGTACCAGCGTGGTGATGTCACTCGTCACAGGGCCATATTGGATCACTCTCTCTCCGGTCTTGCTGCACAAAATGGCGAACATATCACAATATCTTAACAGATTTGAGAATTTAAGAGATTCCTTGGGAACATGACATTACTTAAGAATTTCATCCAGGATAGAAGAGTTGGGAAGGATACCCAGTGGTTCTTTTACATAACTACCTGTCACTCTTGTGAAAATAAAGAGGATTCCTTCCGTAATGTCTACATTTCTTAGAAGTACCTAGTAGTATGATTTTTCTGTGGCACTAAAATGGATCAGTTAGAGCTATGTTTTAAAACCACTTGATGTATGTTGTCTGAGGAAAGAGACCACACTCTCTTGTTGTATATTTAAAAAATTTAAAACAGCCACAAAAACACTATTAAATTATTGATAATTACTAACCTGTGAAATGTGTTATGCAATATTAATTAGTCCTCTATTTAATGTGCTTCATAAATATAGTATTAGCATTTTTGGCTTTTACATAAAAAAATAATCTCTGCAATTACAAACCTGTCTTAAATTTAATACCTACCAATATTTCTTGTGACAAGTGAAAACAGTAACTTAATATTTATATGTGAATCTTCATTAGTACATGTGTTGAAAGCTCCTGTTTATTAATGAGAGTCAAGTAAAGTGAAATTGCACTAAGTGATAAATCATAGCAAGATATCAAAGGAAGATAACACACAAAATCACAACAAGAAGTCTCCCAGATTTTCTATGATAGAATGTTTTGATATAGGCCTATTGCTTGTTAAAGATGATGTATGGAGAACATTATACGGTAATAGAAGTAAGCTATCTATGAAGTGTTTGTAAATGAAAAAATGTACTATTGAGTTATACTGTATGAACATTGCTAACTAAAATACACCATTGCTTGCCACCTGGGTTTAACCCAGACAATGAGTTAAATAAAAAAAATCAAATCATGTATAGAATGATGGGAACATGACTGAAATTGTTCGGCCCCATTATGAGAATGAATCAATAAGAACACCCGGTCTTACTTTGAAAGAAAAAGTCAAAATCAATCACAGTAATCATAAATATGTCTCTCGGTGGTGGCCATCCTCAACGGCTGCTTATGTTTGATGACCACCAGCCATAAGGGCTCTTTCACACGAGGCAACTAGTGCCGGCGATCAGTTCTGGCAAACTACTGCGGAGTATTATTTTAGACGAGAGTTTTCATACATGGCGATTGCAGTTGCCACACCCGGAAACAGTCGCCGACAGTCGCTCACTCGCGCAACTATCAGCCGCAACTTGGAGTCGTAGCCACTCGAATATTAAAGCATTGTTTGAAAAGAGCTTTCACACGGTGCGACTAGTTGCCGCTACTTCTCACTGCCCACTCCACTTTGATCCGGTTTGTGTAAGTGAGGAAGTCATGAACGAGGCTACTGCGTTCATTGGTATGAGTGTAAACGTGGAAAGAAGGTTAATACATGAATAAGGAAACACGGAAGACCTGATATATGAAGTGGGAAAACATCCCACGATTTGGTACGCTTCAGACGATGAGTATGGAAATAAAAGTGAACGAAGAAACGCATGGCAGGGCATAATAGTGAACGTAATTCATCAAATGATGGTTTAGATATCCGGGAGTAGTTGAAAAATGTTCTTTTGTCCGCGCACAGATCGGTAAACAAAGTGTGATAAAAACCGAGCAAGGAGAGGGAATGGCCGCCAGAAATTTCGGTTAAGATGGCCCCGCAATTAATGCTGAAGTTTGCTGGTAAGTAGAGACGAGATGAATGGATGAGACTGATGATGAGAGAACATGAAGAAGGCAGTGTATGAGTATGTCTGCTCTTTCTCTTCTAATGCTGACCTATTTAAACTGTTCATGGTTCCCATCTTTCTATACATGACTTCATCTGTCACTTATTTGTTCCTTTCCATTACGCAAAGACCGAAAGTATGTATGAAGCCAGTGTCTTTGTAGATTACTTCTATAAATGTGTGTTCAGAAAGATTGTAAGGTATGAAAGAAGTAGAAAGTTTAAAGCCAAGTTAAGCTGCATGTAGCCTGGTGAAACAGATGACATCAAAGAATACTCTCGTTATGGCTTATGACCCACTTAATTAAGAATACCTGCTACCATAGATAAGGAAACCAGCAAATACCTGCAAATCTGTCCTAGGAACTGACAACCTCTTTATATTCCCTTGAAACACCAATATAGAAACACCACCACTGCCACTCAATGTGTCATCAAGGAAGGTCTACACCAGTGGCGTATGCTGCGATCAAGACGTGGGCTATCACTAGACTGAGGGTACCCCTTTATGATAGTTGGTTTAGTGAACGTCAAGCCTTAAGCATTTTGAGCCACCCGAGTAGCCTGCTGTGTTGTTAAAGCTGTTTCACAAGTTACTGCCCTGGCCTCTGCCACTGTCAATACTCAACACCTGATCAGTGGAAATGATTTAGCAAATTAAAGCCCGGCTTTGCGACTAAATGGATAGAATGCTTGCCTTTGGTCCGATGGCCCCAGTTCAATTCTTGGAATCAATCTCCTCGTACTCTTAATTCCCCTGGCTTGGGGACTGGGTGTTTCTGACATCTAAACCATTCATTTCATCTTCATTGGGTCACCACCAAGTCTTTCCAGAGACTATGCACTATAATAAAAATCGCCAAATCGTCTGGACAAAATAAAAGGAGTGGACCACGGCATAATAGCCCGGAAGATTTTTATTATATTGACACCGGCCGTGAAAGCCTTCATACTTTGATGACTGTGCACTATTATTATTAAATTAAAATGTAGAATTTTACGGCATAAAGAGCGTACTGGTTTATTAGCTTCCTCGGTGGATCAGCGGTGGTATCCGACCCATGATCGCAGATTCGATTCCAAACAACGAAAGAGAACACTAAACCTGAAAGATTGCATTTCGTTTTAGCAGATCTATTTATATAAAATAACTTGTCCTGGCTGACTGACTGATTCATCATCGCCGAGCCAAAACTACTGGACATAAAGAAATGAAATTTTGAGGATACATTTATATTACAATGTAGGTGTTCGCTAAGGGAGGATTTTTGGATATTCCGTCGCTAAGGGGGTGAAAATGGGGGGGGGGTGAATTTTTGAAATGAGTGTATCTATATCTCAAAACTTTAAAAGTTTACAGATCTAAACATTGGTATTTAGAATATCTTCTAAAAATAAAGAAACGCGTATTTTTTTTGTTTTCGGAAAATCCCAATAGGAGTGGTGAAAAAGGGTGAAGAAGCAATTGAAGTATATCATTCGTATCGCCAGAAGTCCCGCGCACTTGCCTAGGCGCGGCAATGGTGCTGGTCAAATTGTCAGCAATTACAATGGCAGCAGTTGTGATTTACCGCCAAGTAGCGGTCTTGCATCTTGCTGTGGAGTCCAGAACATCAATAATAATAATAATAATAATAATAATAATAATAACCTAAATTCAACTAATATCACCCACCCTAATAATTTCCATATTTCTTTTTAAATTTCCATATTTTCAGTTTGGACACCCCTGATGGGAGTGCCGTTTTGCGGTGCCAGTACCGGTGCGCTATGCCGCGCTCCTCACCTGGCCTGTTGTAGAAAATAAGTATAAAAAGAATAAAATATATTTGGGGGATAATAATAATAATAATAATAATAATAAAATGGTGAAAGTTTAACTGTATTATGTGTGCGGTTTTGTGGTATTATGGAAAATTCAACCTTATTCTGTGCGTGCCATGGCTGGATGTTAGGAAAATGTCTAATTTTTGTCGTTGAGCCAGCGGCAAGGGCAAATATGGATGGTCACCCATCCATACTTTGGCCATGCCCGGTGTTACTTTGGTTGACCGGGCCTTGCCGCTGGATTGTTCGCAGGAATATATTTATATTCCTGTGTATCTGTTGTTTTTGATACTTGAATTTGGAATTGCAGCATTTAAGTGTGGCAGTTGACAGCATTGGAAATACGGCAGTTCGTTGTGGTGCACCCGCCTCGGTGTCCGAGTGTTCCAGTGTTTTGTTTAGTTGGAGCTTTAAGGAGTGAGGTGTTCGTGCTGTTAAGGAAGTGAGAGTGAGGTGTTCTTGCTGACTTGGCGGGGATGGGTTACTTGGTGACTTTAGGCTATGATAAGTTGTTTGCTTGGCATGGGGGGTGGGGGGTTCTGGTTCTGGTTATGGGTCGATAGGAGGTTTAGCAGTAGTAAGTTCAGGATGGTGTTGGTGTCTTGAATGGTCTGGTTTCTGGGTTGCTGGATGTAGGGTCCTGGGTTCGAGTGATACAGGGTGTTGGTGGCTGTATGTACTGTAGGTTTAGTGCTTGTCTGTAGATGTTTGGCGTGTCTGTAGTGTTCCTTCACTGCCTTCTTGATAAAGGGGCAACCAGGGAATGAGGCGGCATGACTGCCTTGGCAGTTTGCACACCTCGGCTGGTCCCGCGGTACCGTGCAATCAGTGTGGCGGTGTGAGCCGCCACATCTATTGCAGCGGGTAGCTGCAGAACAAGTAGCTGCAGAGTGGTGTAGCAGAAGGCAGTTGAAGCATTGGGTGACAAGGGAGGGGTGGGGTGGGTCGTGGGTTCGAGTCACTGTCTGCGTGGGTGTAGGTGTTGGCTGTCTGGCAGGCCTGGGAGCAGGTTTTTTACGTCTGCGCCTGGTCTGCGTGTATTTGTTTGTTGTGTTCGTGCCCGGTTGTGAGACTAATGGGATCTCAGTCCCGGGCTCGGTTTCAGGTTGGGGGGAAATGGGGGAGGTGAGAGGTGCATCATCTACAGTGTCATCTGTTTGTGTTGCTGAGTGCTGTATGTTAGGTTCTGTCTTTGCAGTTGTTTCCGTGCCTGAGGTGTACTCTGAGCAGACTCTGTATTGGATGCTCACAGTTTTTAGATGTTTAAATATAGCATCGTAGTGTGCTTGTCTGTTAAGAGAGAATATGATGATACATCCATTACAGAGCTCTTGTGCTATGTGTATGTGTTGGATGACGGGTTTTATGGCTGTGTATGTGTTTTTGCGGTGCTGGTACAACCGTTTTGGAGATATGTTACTGTATGCGTCGTATGGGAGAGGGAAGATGAAGGGATAGGAGCTGGAGCTGGAGTAGTGGTCCTTGGTTCGGATTTCAAATGGTGCGTTGAAGTTGGGTGGATCAGGACTGGGTGAGTTCATGGTTGGTAGTGGGAATGTCGGTGTCTCGGCTACTCAATCCACCGAGGTGGTTCCGACAGGGCTGGGTTAGGGCTGGGGAACTTGGGTGTTTATGTAAAACACTGGAACGGTCAAACTCAAATAAGAGGACCGGCGCGCTGTTAGGTGCTCGCTCAGTGGGCACGGTCGGAACAAGTGTAGTTTTACCGTGTCGCAACGGGACGAGTTCCGAACCAGTGACCACACTGAGGGCTCTGACAAATTGCTCTGTGCTGGGCAGCTTGGTTCTGCCTATTCTTGACTGGCAGTTGGTGATTGTTGGTTCGAACAGGCTGTATGGCAGGTGGCCTGTTCTCAGCGAGCTAGGGGCTCTCTGGTGGCTGGGCTTCGTTGCTTGGTTGGTACTGGGTACCGTAGTTATCGCAGTAAGTGTGAGAGGGCTAGTTTACAGGGTGCTAGTCTCTCTGGAGCTTGGTGCTGGGAGCGTCTGCACAGTGCGAGCGCTGGACTGCGAAATGTGTTCTGTGTTGAATGTCTGTGTTGCGAATACCCTAATAATAACAATGTTCTGGACCGTCGTTAAAATGTGCGGACCGCGCTGGAAACTGGCCCTGGCCGGGTAATGACTACGAATGCAGTCCGGCCGCTGGTTCAGTACCGCCAAGGCACCCAAAACGACACCACGCCGGACCTCCTCAAGGATTTGATCCATATTAAAATGCTTACAGGAAAAGATGGCAAATATTTAGGGACCCAACTGACCAGGTGGAATACCTGGACCTAGCCCGGGAAGTACGAAATCGATTGCTGGAAAGAAAGATTGAAAAATGGAAGGAACTTTGCCGTAATATCTCAGAAATCGAGTCAGATCGCGAATTTCTGATGAATATATATAAAACGTTAAGCATTTAATTATAAATTTCAGTATAATACCGTAGCGGAGCACGGGTATCTTGCTAGTCTATCTATAAAAATAAAATTATATTACTCCTATAACAAGAATGTAGAAATATACAGGCAGTGGCGAGGCATGCTAGTATCCACTGTTACCACTCGTAACAGTTTGAAAATATTAAAATAGAATATTATTATTATTATTATTATTATTATTATTATTATTATTATTATTATTATTATTATTATTATGTGCGTATGGACCCAATGGATCACGCAAAGCTCTAATAATTCTGTTTTCTGAGTTGCCAAACAGCTCTCATCCTTTCTCCATGGATCCTTTTTCGTTCTTCTGTCCACTTTGCTCCAGTCTTCTTTTTCACTTCGTTCTCTGGTTGCACTTTCCATCCGTTATTTTTTTCCTATAGAGGTTTCTGTCTGCGGTGTCAGTTGAGTTCATCTGGGCTTTTTTCAGATCCTTCTCCACTTCCAGTGCCCATGGAATATTTTTTAGATGATCTGTATAGGTGAGAATCTTGTGTGTCACTCTACTTGCCGGCAGTCTGCGAACATGCCCATAAAATTTTAGACATCTTTTGCGGATGTCTGCTGCAATGGTGGAAAGCTCTTCTGTCACTTTGCGTGACCTCAGAGTATAACCGTCTTCTGTTTTTCGGGGGCCGAGAATTTTCCTCACGATTCTTCTTTCTTCTTTTAAAATGTTTTCTATGTCACCTTTCCCGTTTAGTGTAAGGGTCTCGCTGGCATATAAAACTTCGGGCATGCTTAGTGTATTAGTGTCTGATCTTTGCATGGCGGGACAAGCATTTTTTATTGTATATGTTGTGAACCCTACCGTAAGCTTTCCGAAGTTTTTGTAGGCGAATTTTCTGGACAGTCTTCTCGCCTCTCATTGGTTCAAGTATTTCTCCCAAGTACTTGAAGTTGATTTGCCCATATGTCGTGTTCAAATTTTGGATGTCAAGTTTTGAGTAGAAGAGCTTGGTCTTTTCAAAGGAAATTTGTAGGCCAACCTTTCCAGCATATTCAGTACAGTACAATTTATTGATGAACATCACAGGCGTTTAGCCCCAATACATGTTCACAATAGAGTCTTACCTAAGCCACCCTACAACTAAATAAATAGCTGAATAAATAAACAAACAAATAATATAATAATAATAATAATAATAATAATAATAATAATAATAATAATAATAATAATAATATAATAAAATAATAATAATAAAGGAATAATAATAATAATAATAATAATAATAATAATATAATAAAATAATAATAATAAAGGAATAATAATATTAATAATCAACTGGCCAACGGTAGATTCCCTCTATGAACCGTTTGCCTTACTTGCAATATATCACATATGTGATCCCGGAGCAAGATTACACCTTCCACCAACTGTCCTTTCTTACTCAGCACATTCCCACACCGCCATTGTTTTTTTCTGTTTGACCTACTCTGCTTTGGTGTGCTCAGGCCAACCATGCCTATGTTTACCTTCAGCATTTACATCAGCTTTATTGTTCCCTGACCTACTCCAAAATAAACTACCACAGCAACATTACGCGACTACATACCAAACCAGCCAAAATAACAACAATATTCCGTCATTACATTCCAATCCACCATACCACAACTTTCACAAAACCTCGGTAATATTGCTTCATTTCATTTCATTCCGTCATACCACTCCATAATAACATTGAAATTTCGACACCTCTCCCACAACATATTTCTTCGACCCTTCTGCACCAACAAACCAAAATTTACAAAATGATCATAAATCATCTCTCTCCAACTCTGAAAAATTCAATACTCATACCAGACACAATACCACCTCCTAACTCCTACGAATTCAGCCGTAAATAAACCATCTCAATACCACACCATACATCACCTCATAACCACATTTCCAACACCTCATTTCTATATATACCACTTCTACTTCTCCGACAATTACACTCACCTTCTGCTTTCCACTATCTCATATCACCACTTCCAACTTCTCTAATTTCAATCTATTTAACAGACATATCACATATCATAACTTATTCAATTTACCATACACTCATACTCCTCCTATTACCCATCATAATTACCTACCGAAAACTCCATCTTCCACCAGACCAAAATTTACAAATAGCCAAATTACATTACTACACTTCATACTTTTCCAACACCACATTTCAACATCCACAAATACCACCCACTCATATACCATCATCACATTCAATACAACTTACTCATGAGTACACCCCCACTTCTCCATACCTTTCCAACACCACATTTCCACATTTACCACCTCTACTTCCAACACCACATTTCAGCCCTAGCACACACTCGTCATCACAACATTTGCTCGCTATATTACAAACAAACCAAAAATTTACAAAATGATAATAAACTCGCCTCTCTCCAGCTCCAAAAATTCAAACACCAATACAATATACCACCTCCCAACTCCCACGCAATCATCCGTAAATAAACCATCTCAATACACATAATAGCAAACCATACATCACCTAATCATAAATACTAGGCTATCAGCCCTAACACACACTCGTCTGCCATCACTCCGCATTTATACCAGTCACCAATACAATACAAAATGATAATAAACTCACCTGTTTCCATCTCCAAAAATTAAATAGCCATCAACACCACATTTCAACCCTATAACATAGCATAACTTAAATACTAAGCCTTCAATACTTCCAACACTACACTTCACCCTCTTATACCACCATTTCTCCCACACCACATTTAAACTCTGTAACATATCATAATTTGCTCAATTTGCCATACACTCATATTCATCCTATTACCCATCATAATTACCTCCCTAAAACTCCATCTTCCACCGAACCAAAATTTACAAATAGCCAAATTACAACACTTATCCAACACCACATTTAGCATCACTCCTCCAGCTCCAAATAACAACAAACTGCCATCCACCATATTATACCACCACTTCTCCGACACCATCTTTCAACCCTTTAACATATCATAACTTGTATACCACTTCTCCATCACAACATTTCAGCCTCCACGCCCTTAATTACTTACTTACTCACTATATTATTGTTTTTTACTACTTTTAACCTAGCTCTCATCATATTGTCCGTATATCTTCTATCTCTCCCTCTGCTCAAATTCAAATTCTGTGCGAGGTACTCATAGGTTAACTTTGGACTTACTTTTATACCCTGATCTTGTCTAACTACACCACTACACCCAGCTCTCTCGGCTTCTTGTTGCTCATTCTCCTTTCCCTCATTACCCCTTTGTTCTTCAGCCTCTCTCCTGCATTGTCCGTCCACTGCTCTTTCCTTACCGTTGATCGTACTTCCACTTAGCACCTCGCTCTGTCTCTCTTGACCCTTTTCAGAACTACTTCCTATAATTACACTTACACTGTTACTTCTTGTATTTTGCCTATTCTCTCCACTACTCGCTGCACTGCTCCCTTCTTCTTCAGCCCGCTTTGCCTTCATCTCTAAGTCCATACTAATACTGATATCACTCCTCACTTTCCTACCTTCCGTTGCACTACTCACTTTTTCTTCGTCTTCTTTTATCCTCCTGTCTAAGTCAATCAGTCCATTTACAGTCCAAATTTTCTTCCAATTTCTGCCTGCTACCACTAGCTCTTGCCCTTTAATAGTCGCTCTCAAACCTTGATTTATTGCACGAATCTTGTGTTTTCTAAGTATTTTCTCGTTCCTAATCGTCTCCCATCCAACGTCTCTCTTGATCCATATTTTCTCTCTCTGCATGTTACTCGCACTTCTTACCACAGCATCAGCCATCAACGTAGAAAACAGTTCTAGTTTGATAGGCCTTTTGCCCCTAATTTTTCCCACCCTCTGCACATCATCTATATCTACTTCACTAAAATTAAGTTTCAACTTCCCCTGTATTAAGTCCACAACTTTGTAAGTTGTCAGTACTTTGTCTTCTCTCAACTCTTCAGGCACACCATAGATAAATAAGCACTTCTTTCTTCGATATAAAGTATTTGCTTCCACTTCTATTTTCAGCTTCAAGTTCTCCTTTTCTATTCGTCCTATTTCTTCCCTTAATGCTGCCACTTCTCCGGTGTTATGTCTCACTTGTACTGTTATGTCTTCCGTTTTCTCTCTTAACCATACCTCCATTCTTTCAAATTCCCTGGTTTGTTCCTTAATCATATTTTTAATTTGCTCAAAAGGGCCAACTTCTTCCACCACCTCTTTTACAGCTCTTTTGAATGCGTCCATATTTTCCCTTTCTTCATTTCTACTAGGGGTCGGGCCTGGGTTCAATTCGACCCCCCCAATACATAGCAAAATTAAAATCACCGCCGCTGATAGCAATAATTCACCTTTTCTCTCCAAATCCGTATAACACCTTCCTAATTTCATTTCTTCTTTCTTCATTCTTCCCTGCCATCTTCCTACCGTCGCCCTGTACTGCTCTATGCTAATCATTGTCGGCACACTTCTCCACAACCTTCCAGCTCTCGGCACTTTCACCCACACCTCCCACTCCCGGGACCCTCCGCTCAACGCGACCTCACTCGTCCGTGGCTTAGGCAAGACTGTTTCCAGCATATTCGATAAGGGTTTCAATTTGTTTGACGGCTGTGACTACCTCATCTGTCAGTATGGTCAGGTCATCTGCAAAAGCGAGGCAGGATATCTCAATACCGTCTTTGGGTCGTCCCAGTCGTATGGGGCGCCAGTATCCCATGTCTTTCAATGCCTCCTCCCACTCGCGGATGATTTCGTCTAGGGCGAGGTTGAAAAGGAGTGGTGATAGGCGGTCACCAGTTTTAATCGGGAATGGTTCAGCGATCTCTCCCATGAATTTAACTTTGGAGATAGTGTCAGTGAGTGCTGTCTTGATGAGGTTGAGGGTCTTGGAGTCAAGCCCCAGTTCCTCAAGAATAACGAAGAGAGACTGTCGATCAACCGAGTCGTACGCTTCCTGAAGTCAACAAAAATGTAGATGACCGGTTTGTTCCTCAATGCTTTGTATTTAAGTGTTGCCTTCAAGTTGAATATTTGTTCTTCTCGTGAGCGACCAGTGTGGAAGCCTGCTTGATATTCGCCAATACTTTATTCAAGTTGTTCTTGCGTTCTCTTCACAAGGCAAGCTGAAAGAATTTTGTATGCCACTTGGAGAAGAGAAATGCCCCTGTAATTGTTCACGTCAGTCTTATCTCCCTTTTTGTGTAATGGGTGGATGAAGGCGCACTTCCAGTCCGGAGGTAATTCTTCCGATTGCCTGATATCTGTAATGATTTGAGTGAGTTCCTTGAGGGAGTTAGGTCCAAGATTTTTCAGAAGTTCCGCAATGATGCCATCTTCTCCAAAGGTCCTATTGTTTCTAACTTTGAGGATGTGGCTGCGGATTTCTTCCTCTGTCGGTAGTGGAGAGTCTCGGAGAATGTGCCTTGGTTTTTTTTAGGGAATCTTGTGAGGAGCTCTGGACAGTTGAGATCAGAGAAGTACAGTGCTAGTTCCTGACAATTTTCCTGATTACTGAGTGCAAGTTTTCCATCTGATCTTTTGAAAGCCAGGCTTTGAGGAGCACACCCACGGACTTCTCCTCCGAATTCCCTGTAGAAATCTCGTGTGTTGTAGTTACGAAAGTTATCTTCAGTCGAGTCCAGTTGTTACTTCAAGTGTTTTCTCTTGACCTGCCTGATGATTTTAGTTACTCGTTTTCTAGTTTCATTGAAATATGTTTGGTTTTCTGGTGATTTCTTGCTGTTGTATTTCTGGAATGCTTCTTTTCGTTCCTTCAAGACACGTTCACATTCAAAATTCCACCAAGGGTGCTTTGTATTCTTTTTCAGGGGAATTTGCTCTCGAGCTTTCTGAATGATTTTGTTGCGGAATTTCTCCCAGGTGTCTGCATTTTCCCTTTCCCACACTTCTGAGTGTTTCCAATCAGTGTTGTGTCAAACTTCGGTATGTGTGGCCTCTTACAGTGAATTTTCGTCGGGGTGAATTTTACCTTGATTCTCACTAGGTAGTGATCGGAATCTACGTTTGCTCCTCGGCGTACTTGTACATCGTGTACCTCTCTCTGCATGGGATGAGAGATGGCAATCTGATCGATTTGAAATTCACCGATCCCTGGAACGGGAGACCTCCAGGTCTTCTGTTTCATTGGTGATTTTCTCAGATAAGTGATAGGATTTTAAGGTTGTTTTGTTGACACAGTTCAACGAGTCTCAACCCGTTTTTGTTAGTGAATTTGTGAGCAGAGAATTTGCCAACAGTTTTATGGTGTTATTTTTCTTTGCCAATTTGTGCGTTAAAGTCGCCCAGCAAAAGTTTTGTATCTTCTTTTGGAATCTTCGCCATGATTTTCTATAGTTTATCCCAGAATGCATCAGTTCTTTGCGGTTCTCTTTTATTGTCCGCGTTAGTGGGTGCATGTACATTCACCATTGTATATTTCTAGTTGGCACATTGGATTCGCATTGTCATGAGCCGGTTGCTTATGGGAGTGACTTCTTTTATTGAGTCTACTATACGTTTATGTACGACGAAGGCTATTCCTAGTAAGGGAGTTCCCTTACCAACTCTCCGGTCCGTTTTACTCTTGAAGATCCGGTAGTTTCCATAACCAGTTGTGTCCTCATCAGTGAATATCGTTTCCTACAGGGCAAGTATCTGGATTTTCTGTTGATCTAGTTCTGTTACAAGATTGTGCAATTTATCAGGTTGGATTAAGGGATTTACATTGAACATGCTATGTGAAGGTTTTGGATGTAGTTTGCCAGAGAACTCCGACTTTATTTAATATTAATATTTAATATTTTTGTTTCTATGCCTGGACGTGTCGCGAGAACTCTATTGCAGCAGTTTGCCACCGTCAAAGCTCAGCGAGAGGCTGTTACCACTCCATGCAGTGGTTCGCTTTTAATCTCTTCTAACAGCTAGGCGAGTATTATTGCGCCTGCGCCAAGCAAGGCCCACTTCCCTTCGATATTGAGATGTATCCTACTACGTTCTCCGGTCGTGTTACCACAGTGGAAAGTGGAAACAAAAGCTTATAATGTCAGTGCTATATGTTCCGTCCGTTCGTTCCGCCGCATTCAACAGCACATTGTTATATTATTGCTTTCTATTATAATAGATTTGACTTCTCTTGTTAAAGTGTGAATTAATATTTAATTTATGTTAGATAAGGATGGCCTTTAGGACTACACAACGTATTAAACATAAAAATGAGTGCTGTCGAAAATAAGCGAGTTGGCGGGCTCAGAATGTTCATGCCATTTTCGTTAAGAACTTTTGCAGAAAAGAAAAACATAATTGAACAAGGTAGACCCACGCCTTCTCTTAAAAGTTTACTCAAGGAATCGAAAAGAACAGTACGATATTTTCATGACTCGTGGTATATAAATCATAACGTTGAGCGGCCCATTTTGAATAAGAATGAAGAGCATTGAGTGTGAGTTTATCTAGAGTAGTTGAAGAGATTTTCCTCAGAAAATAATGCTTGGAATAAAGACGGTGTGGGCAATTTAGATAGTTTCAGAGTTCTAAGAGACGCCATGAGGTGTCTCAAACACACATCAACGCTGTTGCCGATATTATTCATTCGGAAGGTCCAGAATAGAATTCTGTTTGAGTACAGATTACAGAAAGAAAATTGACGAGCATAATAAGCTAGTAAAAAATAACAGATATATTGTCAGCACTTTAATAGATACTGTGTGTTTTCATTCAAAGCAGGGTCGATGACCTGGATGTTAGGCCCCGTAAAACGACAAGCATCATCATTCAAAGTAAGGATTACCTTCCAGGTGTCGTCGAGAAACTGAAGAATTCAATAACAGAGGTAATTACAGGGAGTTACCAGCATTAATTGCTAAGAAAGATATTTCGGCACCACTTAGAAACATCTACAGTTTCCTCAGGACTTTCATTCTGATATACAAAATGATATTATTGAAGCCATAGCTACTTTTATGACCAGCGAAATTAAAGACGAGGTTAAGAAAGCAAACTTTATTTCCGTTATTTTGGACTGAAAGTACAGACGTTTCTAACAGAGCACAGTCTCGAGGGCGAAATTCAAGAGATTTTTAAGATTCAGTGATGTAAGCGGTGACCGTTCTGCTGTTTCTCTCTCTAAACATCTCTTTGTAGTGTTACAAGAATTTCAGTGTGGTGAAAAGTTAGAAGTGGAAACATTTAATGGTGCAGCAGTGATGGCAGGACAGCACAGTGGGTTGCAGAAGTTAGTCAGGGATAAATATGACCAGACCATATTTGTTCACTGCTATGGTAATAGGCTCAACTTGGTATCACAGCAATCTGTTAACCACATCAAGGAATGCAAAGTATTTTTTCAGACCTTTTCCCGGTTAGCAGGGTTTTTTTCATCATCCCCTAAAAGGGTCGCTACCAACAAGACGATTACCAACAAAAGCGCCTACCCGATGGATATATGCTGGTAGGCTCGTAGAAGTTGTGTCTTCTCTCTATACAGATCTCCTTGAATTCTTCAGAGAAATGGAAGATAACGCAGACGAATGGGACGATGGAACGAGAATTCAAGCTAAGGGTTACTATGTTACCCTGCAAGACTTTGATTTCTATTTCCTATTAAATTTATTTGCTGAAGTGCTTCCTCAATCTAATGTTCTGTATCTGATTCTTCAGAAGAAAATATGTGATATTGCCCTCTGCTCCAAAGACACCCAGCAATTTAAATCGTTTTTGCAGACAACTAGAAATAATTTTGAAACTATGCGGTCAAAGTTGCAGGACAATTAAGGAAGACAAGATAACCCTCAAAAGCGCCAGAGAACTGATTTTATAGGAACTAAGAAATATCGATTGTATTTGGAAATAATTGACATCATATCCGTGCAACTATCAGATAGATTTTCTGATATTGACAAGCTGGAGTTCCTTCAGTTAACTGATATTGACCAGTTTAACAATTTCGCGAAGGAACTCCCGAACAGTGCCTATCAGTCGTTGGTGAAGACCTATGGACGGAATTTTGACTGCATGAGACTTAAAAGTGAACTGTCTGTCCTCTACACGACGCCGGACCTTGTGTAAAATAATGCATATGACCTCTACCAATATTTGCATACCAGTGGTCTTTAAAAAGCATATCCAGAAGCAACGAAATTGATTGACCTCATTCTCACCATACCGGCAACTAGCACTTCCACTGAAAGAAGCTTCACTGCCTTAAAAAGGATACACACCTTCCAAAGAAATTCACAAGTACAGGATAGGCTCTCTGCACTTTCTTTGATTGCGAATGAGAATATATTTCTGAGTGACTTAATGAAGAGGCCTAATTTCTACGATGCTGTGATATATATTTTTGATGCCACTACATGCCGTCGTATCGACCTGAAGTACAAATAGGAAATACTGAGGTAAGTCTTGAAGCTCCGTTAGAAATTATTTTAAACTTGATGTTTATGAGTGCATGAGTAGCCTGCCATACGTTTTTCATGATGTGAACTATTTTCAATTAGTGCACGATTGAGATTGCTAGTTTCTGTGATGTTGATGCTCACTAGTGTTCAAATATTATGTGCCATTTTTCGAATGATTTATCTTATACAAAAGTAATATCCATTATCAAGTGTTTCACTACATTTGTACTGCTCATAAAATGCTGCGGTGCGAGTGACAATATACTCTCAGGAGTGTGGTAACACTTTTCAAAACGTCACGCGTCTCCACTGTATACATGAGTGAAATACCAGCGTCCGCCTCTGTGGTGTAGTGGTTAGCGTGATTAGCTGCCACCCCCTGAGGTCCGGGTTCGATTGCCGGCTCTGCAACGAAATTTGAAAAGTGGTACGAGGGCTGGAACGGGATCCACTCAGCCTCGCGAGGTCAACTGAGTAGAGTTGGGTTTGATTCCCACCTCAGCCATCCTCGAAGTGGTTTTCCTTGCTTTTCCGCTTCTCCTCCAGGCAAAGGCCGAGATGGTACCTAACTTAAGGCCACGGCCGCTTCCTTCCCTCTTCCTTGTCTATCCCTTCCAATCTTCCCATGCCGTTGGTAAAGAGAAAGAAATACCAGCACTCTGGTATCTATGTAATTAAGTAGGAGGTTAAGAAGTATATAACCGAGCTCGATAGCTGCAGTCGCTTAAGTGCGGCCGGTATCCAGTATTCGGGAGATAGTAGGTTCGAACCCCACTGTCGGCAGCCCTGAAAATGGTTTCCCATTTTCACACCAGGCAAATGCTGGGGCTGTACCTTAATTAAGGCCACGGCCGCTTCCCTCCCACTCCTAGTCCTTCCCTGTTCCATCGTCGCCATAAGACCTACCTGTGTCGGTGCGACGTAAAGCAACTAGCAAAAAAGAAGTATATACAACGAGGAACGCATAGTTGTTCGGAATCGAAGCTGTGCTCACGGGTCGGACACCAACACTGATCAACCGAGGAAGCTAATAAACCAATGGACGATAGGTACGACCGTTTGTAACACATGTACTGTAAAATTTTACGTTTTAACTTTATAATAATAATAATAATAATAATAATAATAATAATAATAATAATAATAATAATAATAGTAATGCGTGGCTTGGTGATAACCTAATAAGGATGAAATGAATATTGCGAAGACGTAAAAACTCAGTCCCCAAGCCGGGGTAATACTAAGAGTACGAGGAGTTTGATTCCAAGGAAGATGTGGAGTGCGCTTACCATTGTAAACTACGGTATCAGCAATTTATCTGCATTATTCAGTTGCGAGAATGGTTTATCTAGTACAGTGGAACCTCGATATCTAGATTTACCTCGGGAGCTGTATTTTATTTCGCGTTATCGAAATTTCGACATATAGAGAACACCGTTTTCGAGCATGTATAGCACATCATTGAATCATTTGTATCTACGGGCTTATACTGAATACATTATTTTTAACAGTACTTAAACATATACAAACACACTCTACTTTACGGTATCACTTTAATTATAATCCTTATTATAGTAACTTCTTAGACGACAGGATACAGTAGTGAAACAAGAAACATACCTCGGCTAACACCTTTGGAAAAACCCGTTAGTCTCTTCTGTTTGTTACTTTATAATAATAATAATAATAATAATAATAATAATAATAATAATAATAATAATACACGTGAAAGATAGGACAAGTTACTTCGAGATACTGAAAATTCCTCCCTTTACGTTGAAACTTCTCCCCAATACCACTCAGCCGTGATTTGTAAATGGAGCTTGTCATCCGCGACTTCGTGGGTTGCTTTCGTACGTGACCAGTAATTAATTCACACCCAAGAAACAGCGAGGCTTCACCGATTTTCCAATCATTAGAAGTTTTAGTTTTTCGGTTTCCGTCATATTAGCTCCCAGCATCACTGTAAATCTTTCTTTACTTGTTACTGTTCCTCACACACCACAAATGTCGTATTGCACAGTTAATGTTGCATAAAATTCGAGTTACAGAGTATTTTTTGCTCCAAGAGAGGAAATGTTTGCTTCGATAAATCGAGATTTTCGTGTAAACGAATTTCGAGTAATAGAGAAATAAATACACGTGAAGAATAGGACATACGGCCGGGAAATTTAAGTTACTTCGAGATACTGAAAATTCAACTAATGTAGGTTCGAGATATCGAGGTTCGACTGTATCTGTTTTATTACACATGGTTCAGCCATTTTACAAAAGTAACCCCACACAGTCAGTCACGGTATACACTGTAACTTCAAATAAACTGAAACTGAAATACACAAATAATGTTCTCAACTATAAACAATCAGTAAGGTGTCTTACACATGAAGCAACAAACACGTGACACCGTAGTACATTGGTCAATCGTGCCAATTCGTAGTCTTCCGGAGAATCTCGAGTCTGAGATCTTGCTCCCTTGTTAGCTGTGGCGAATTGACGAAACGAAGCCTTGCCTACCTATCCCCTTGATCCCCTTGGTCCCTGCTCCCAACGGACATTCAGCAGCATGCCGCTCGAGGTGAGTTGAGCGGAGAGGAGGGAAGCTGAAATATCTGTCTTCGATGCCTTGCACTCAGAAATACAAGCGACATTTTTTCTCACTTTCAAGTTTTGTAAATGGAACAATGTATCAGATGCTTACATTATAATGTGCTTTAGATTTCCATTGTACTAATTGGGGGTTTGGGCTTTACCGATGGCCTTAGTAGCCCTCAGTATACGCCACTGGTTTACGCATAATCATAATCACAATCATGATCACACATTTCAAAATTCATTGTCTATTCCTCCTAATTATTATGACAATTTTGAAACTGATCAGCTGCTTATGTTTAGAATGCAGTATCTAATTCAGTTGCGAATAAGCATAATTTTCAGTTCAGTCTCTTCGACTGGTCTTGCAACAGAAACATTAAAATATATGAGATCCTGTCGTGGAGGCTGATGATAGCATTTTATCCTTTAAAACACCAAACACCACAGTTGCCTCTGAAACTATTATTTATTTATTTTTTATTTATTTATTTTATTTATTCAGTGGTTTAAGTAGCCATAATCTATTAGCACAATTCGTACAGAAAGTATACTTTGTCAAGAACTGCTTTTATATATAGAATTACTATATAGAATACCATACAGTAATTCAAATACTATCTGATCTATTTATCAGTATCCTAGGTTCTCTGATTACTAATGATGAGGGCAATCTGTCATCCTAATACAGTAGCTGGATATTAGTAACCTACCGCCGACAGATCAGATATTCTGTGATTGTCAAACAAACTTTTCTCATTTTATAATTTACATTGGGTATGAGGTTGTGTTATAAATGTAAAGTACATATGGATATAAGGATTTTTGTGCTAGTGTACTTGAAGAGCATTTTCCATTGTATAGCCTATATAAATATATAAATAAATCTCAGTTACTATTTGTATGGCTCATTCTCACAATTGAGCAGTTCCTTACAAAGAATATTGCTAATACTCAAAAATAAACTTATTGACTATTACTCTGTAACTGACTTAACCCATTCACTACCAAATTTATTTCCTGTAATTTAAACTGTTTCATAATTTCTTAAAGCACCTTCTGAGAGATCTTCAAAATTAATTCACTATTCCTCCTAATTATGATGAAAATTTTGAAACTGATCAGCTACTTATGTTTAGAATGCAGTATCTAATTCGGTTGCAAATACAGCATAATTTTCTTTAGAATAACTACAGTATTATAACATATTGTTGATGATTCTACAGGAGAACTCAGACCATTTTTGCCAAGTCAGTTCCTTAAATTTGCAATTGATGCATTACCAATATGACCGTCCGGCTACATGGTTAGCGTGCTGGCCTTTCGTCACGGTGGTACCGGGCTCGATTCCCGGCAGGGTCAGTAATTTTAACCATCATTGGTTAACTCCCCTGGCACGGAGTCTGGGTGTATGTGCCGTCTTCATCATAGCTTCATCCTCATCACAACGCGCAGGTCGCCTACGGGGGTCCAATCAAAAAGACCTGCACCTGGCGAGCCGAACACTAAAAGCCATACGCCATTTCATTTGACCAATATGGCCCATCCAGGTATTAATGCATCTACCAAACTTTTATAACAACGACATGTATGGCCTTCAATGAGACAGGATATCAAATTTTGGACTAAATCCTGTGTAGCCTGCCAGCATTCCAAAGGTCACGAGGCACGCTATCAACACAGTGGACCACCGTTTTTTTCATATTAACGTAGACATCGTTGACGCTCTTCCTCCATCTGAAGGATACACTTGCATCTTTACTATATAATTGATCGTTTTTCAAGCTGGCCAGAGGCTACGCCCCTGACGGGGACATAACAGCTGAAACAGTTGAACTGTTTTCTTACCTGATGAAACTCCTAGGTAGGCCTATCCACTAACATTAAAAAAACTCCAGACTTAGCGACCATTCTTCACATTCTCTCTCTCTTTTTTTTAAGATTGTGCAATCTCCTTCTGGAACTTATTGTTATCTAGGGTTATTAATATCTGGTTCTGAATTGAATGTGCTGTGCTAACAATAAATCATTGCTATTACCTCAGATTTAATTATTAAATAGTAACTTAAGAGCACGAATTGAGTTAGGCTACTCTGACACTCCCATGAGCTCCAAATAGCGATCAATCTCAAAGCAACAAGAAATCACGTGAAAACAGAGTAATCTCTAAACTGTAGACTGTAAGAAACAAATCAGTTTCCAGGAATTACAGATTGTCTACATAATATGGCTTACTTTATTACAAACCCAAAGATGAAGAAACTTTGAAGAACCCTAGTCCTTCCTGCAAGTGACACTCCGCAACTATGTTATAACAACATTACTTCATGCCAGGATTCCCAACTTTTGGTCACCGAGTAGAGCGGGCTTCAGTTCAACAGTGGGCGACTAGTTTTACTAACTTTGCAGCTCTGTATTAGGGAGCTGAAGGGGTTTCCCCCACCGCTGGCTGTCCTAAGAATGTTTTTCCATTCTCCTGCACTGAGGCAAATGTCGGGATATATCATTTTATAAACCATGGCTGTCACCCCCTCACCTTCCCATGCGCTGAAATCACAACTTCAAATCTCCTTGGCCTGAGTGAGTGAGAGAGAGAGAGAGAGAGAGAGAGAGAGAGAGAGAGAGAGAGAGAGAGAGAGTGTGTGTGTGATAGAGAGAGAGAGATTGGTCTATTGTTGTCGTTTTTGTTGTTGTTCTTATTATTATTTTATAAACATAGAAAACATCTTAATGTTTGTTTTGTTTATCCAACCCTTGTTCCGTTTCTCTACGGGGTCGGGCATGAGGTGAGATGAATCTGTCGTGGCGGGTTTTTATGACCCGATGCCCTTCCTGACGTCAATCTCATCAGAGGAGTTAATGAGATGAGAGGGTGAAACCCGGTGCCGGCACATAGCCTACTCCTGTCGAATAGCACCACGGGGTCTGCTCAAGGCTTAACGTCCCTATCCGACGGACGAATCGCCATCAACAGCGTCATATCCCCTCACTCCATATGAGCACTGCGGAGAGGTTTGGGATTTAATCCAGGCTTTTGGCACGCAATTTAGTGGAAATTGTATACCACCACCTGCCGGCCAACATTCTGATCGTGAATTTTTTTTCGACCAACGGGACTCGAACCGACTAACCACGGTGTCAGACCGTTTAGACTTCAGCGCCTTAACGATCATGGTCACCAGTCGGGCTATAGAAATCACCTTAATATAAAGGTTAAAAAGTATCCAATTATTATTAATAAATTAATTAAACACTGAACATTACAAGAGAAACAGTTTTGCTACCTACGAACCCTATCACGAGTGATAATCGGAGCATATCAGAAGTCACAAAACGGATAGCAATGGCAAAAAGAGCCTTCAAAGATAAAAAGCATCTGCTCGCCAACAAATATATACCGTAGATATTCAGACTCGGAAGGCCTTTGTAAAAACCTTTGTGTGGAGTGTGCTTCTGAACGGTTGCGAAAGCTGGATATCGGGAAAGCAAGAAAAGAAAAGACTAGAGGAAACTGAAATGTGAATCTGGAGAAGAATGTAGAGGATAAGTTGGACTGAAATGAAGAGCAATACCGAAGTCCTTAGAAAGATAGGAGGAAAACGGAGTTTGGTAATTGAAACTGAAAAACGGAAAATAAAATTTATTGGTCACATTCTGCGGCATGAGGAGTTTCTTTGTAACATCATTAAAGGAAGAATTGCAGGGAAAAAGAGGACGACCCAGAGTGTCTTATTTCAAGAACCTGCTTCACAGAATGAACTGCAAGACATACACCCAGTTGAGACTGGCTCACTATAGACATCTATGGCTGCGGGATGATGATGATGATGATGATGATGATGATGATGATGATGATATTACTAAACTCAACATGGCTCCTTTTTCTTCACTTCTAGGCAAAATCACTGCTTCTGGTGGATTGGGAGATGTTTGTAACCGTAACCTCCGGTGGATCTTTTTATGTACTTGCACTATATTGCCAAAACAGATATCCATTCGCAAGCTACCTCTGATAATGAAAAAAAAAAAAAAAAAAAAATGTCGTATGGCTTTTAGTGCCGGGAGTGTCCGAGGACAAGTTCGGCTCGCCAGATGCAGGTCTTTGATTTGACACCCGTAGGCGACCTGCGCGTCGTGATGAGGATGAAATGATGATGGAGACGACACATACACCCAGCCCCCGTGCCAGCATAAATAACCAACTATGGTTAAAATTCCCGATCCTGTCGGGCATCGAACCGGGGACCCCTGTGGCCAAAGGACAGCACGCTAACTATTTAGCCATGGAGCCGGACACCTCTGAAAATAATGTTCCTAGAATGACGTTGGTCCACTTTTTGCTGGTATCACTGCTGCAATTCTTCTGGGATGGCTGTCCGCTAGTTTTTGGTATGTTGCCACATGAGGTGGTGATCATTATTGTTTCAAGAGGAATAACTCTTTCTAACACAAACCAGAGAAAAAATGGAGGTCTGACACTTCGTAGAATGAAGGTGTCGGTAAAAGTCTGGTAGACTCGCTAGGCCTGGCAAAAATAATGGTGTCAGGATCATAAGAGAACAAGAGTTGACCGAAGGAGATCAGATAGGAAAGATGAAAGTGAGGAGCCTGACAAGAAAGTGGCAGACTCAGCTAGGGGAACCATGGTCGCAAACCCATGTGTCCAAGTTGAGAGCCCTCCGGCCCCGCTTTAACTCGCCTTTTATGACAGGCAGGAGTTACAAATACCGTGTACAGGGGCTGCAGCACATGGTCTATTTTAAAAATAAATTGCTTTAATAATATTATCTACAATCAAATACAGTGCATTGAAAAAGACGTCAGCCAAAGAATAGGATTCGGGCGAGTTGGCCGTGCGGTTAGGATCGCGCAGCTGTGAGCTCGCATCCGGGAGATAGCGGGTTCGAACCCCACTGTCGGCAGCCCTGAAAATACTTTTCCGTGGTTTCCAGTTTTCACCTGGGGCTGTACCTTAATTAAGGCCACGGCCGCTTCCTTCCCACTCCTAGGCCTTTCCTGTCCCATCGTCGCCATAAGACCTATCTGTGTCGGTGCGACGTAAAGCAACTAGCAAACAAAAAAAAAAAAAAAAAAAAAAGAATAGGGAATCATTCAACTCTCCTCACAACCAGGTAACTAGTCGTGCGCTCCACTCCGGGTGCTGTGAAGATCACAGCTCAACGAGAATTTCTAAGCTTTTTGTCAGACAGCATGAACTCTGCCTTTTGCGCATGCGTGCCCAACTTTTCCGATGTGCTTTGGAAAGGACAGCCAAGGCATCTCTTCACAGCGATTCTTCGTTCGACGATAGAGAGGCAGCACTGGTCACACTTGCATTTCGACCGAAATGAGAACGTGACAGGTAGCTCCCATTGGACTCAGCGGTAGTATGAAGAGGGGATCGCTTAAAGCAAGCGGGAGAACAAAATACTTCGTCAGCCATCAGCTGTTCCCGCCAATTCTTTTAATACTCCCAAACTGCCTATTCCATAGCCACATTTGTAAATCGATAAACTATAAACAAATATACTTTTTATGTTGTCGAGATAAGGACACGATATTGTTATAGTGACTCACATAATTATTCGGACCCGTTAATTATAACCTTTGCTACACACTGTCCATATGGTTCGGAGAAAATATTGTACACGCCAACTAGTTTCTGACAGAACCCAATTTGACAGATTCAACATGGCGCTGAAATGTGTACCTTTAGTAAACAGGAGAGAACCAGTGACCCTGGAACCTCAGAACGCAGTTAACGTGCTTCAACAAAATTATTCGGACACAAGTCAGTTTCCATGCAGAGGTCGTGTGTAGACGAGCCACAGATAGTATCAGTCAATCAATCAATCAATCAATCAATCAATCAATCAATCAATCAATCAATCAATCAATCAATCAATCAATCAATCAATCAATCAATCAATCAATCAATCAATCAATCAATCAATCAATCAATCAATCAATCAATCAATCAATCAATCAATCAATCAATCAATCAATCAATCAATCAATCAATCAATCAATCAATCAATCAATCCTGATCTGCATTTAGGGCAGTCGCCTAGGTGACAGATTCCCTATCTGTTGTTTCCCTAGCTTTTTCTTAAAGGATTTCAATAAGATTGGAAATTTATGGAACATCTCCCTTGGTAAGGTGATTCCAATCCCTAACTCCCCTTCCTATAAAGGAATATTTGCCCCAATTTGTCCTCTTGAATTCCAACTTAATCTTCATATTGTGATCCTTCCTACTTTTAAAGACACCACTCAAATTTATTCGTCTACTGATGTCCTCCCACACCATATCTCCACTGACAGCTCGGAACATACCACTTAGCCGAGCAGCTCGTCTTCTTTGTCCCAAGCCTTCCCAGCCCAAAATTTGCAACATTTTTGTAACGCTACTCTTTTGTCGGAAATCACCCAGAACAAATCGAGCTGCTTTTCTTTGGATTTTTTCCAGTTCTTGAATCAAGTAATCCTGGTGAGGGTCCCATACACTGGAACCATACTCTAGTTGAGGTCTTACCAGAGACTTATATGCCCTCTCCTTTACATCCTTACTAAAACCCCTAAATACCCTCATAACCATGTGCAGAGATCTGTACCCTTTATTTACAATCATATTTATGTGATTACCCCAATGAAGGTCTATTCTTATATTAACACCTAGGTACTTACAATGATCCCCAAAAGGAACTTTCACCCCATCAACGCAGTAATTAAAACTGAGAGGACTTTTTCTATTTGTGAAACTCACAACCTGACTTTTAACCCCGTTTATCATCATACCATTGCCCACCGTACATCTCACAACACTATCGAGGTCACCCTGCAGCCGCTCACAATATTGTAACTTATTTATTACTCTGTGCAGAATAACATCATCTGCAAACAGCCTTATCTCTGATTCCACTTCTTTACACATATCACATATATATGTAAGGAAACATAAAGGTTCAATAATACCGCCTTGAGGAATTCCCCTCTTAATTATTACAGGGTCAGATAAAGCTTCCCCTAATCTAATTCTCTGAGTTCTATTTTCTAGAAATATAGCCACTCATTCAGTCGCTCTTTTTTCTAGTCCAATAGCACTCATTTTTGCCAGTAGTCTTCCATGATCTACCCTATCAAATGCCTTAGATAGGTCAATCGCAATAAAGTCCATTTGGCCTCCTGAATCCAGGATATCTGCTATATCTTGCTGAAATCCTACAAGCTGAGCTTCAGTGGAATAACCTTTTCTAAACCCAAACTGCCTTCTGTCAAACCAGTTATTAATTTCGCAAACATGTCTAATATAATCAGAAAGAATGCTTTCCCAAAGCTTACATGCAATGCATGTCGAACTGACTGGCCTGTAATTTTCAGCTTTATGTCTATCACCCTTTCCTTTATACACAGGGTCTACTATAGCAACTCTCCATTAATGTGGTATAGCCCCTTCAACCAAACAATAATCAAATAAGTATTTCAGATATGGTACTATATCCCAACCCATTGCCTTTAGTATATCCTCAGAAATCTTATCAATTCCAACTGCTTTTCCAGTTTTCAACTTATGTATCTTAACTGTAAATGTCATTGTTATCATAGTACTCACTTCCCCTATCTGGACATTATCCTTGTAACCAACAATCTTACAGCTGATTTAATACTTCTGCCTTTTGAAGATCCTCGCATACACACTCCCCTTGTTCATTAATGATTCCTGGAATGTCCTTCTTTGAACCTGTTTGTGCCTTAAAGTACCTACACAGACCCTTCCATTTTTCACTAAAATTTGTATGACCATCAGTTATGCTTGCCATCATACAATAATAATAATAATAATAATAATAATAATAATAATAATAATAATAATAATAATAATAATAATCTTGTTGTTGTTTGAGTCATCAGTCCATAGACTGGTTTGATGCAGCCCTCCTCGCCACCCTATCCTGTGCTAACCTTTTCATTTCAACGTAACTATTGCATCCTACATCTGCTCTAATCTGCTTTTCTTATTCATACCTCGGTCTACCCCTACCGTTCTTACCACCTACACTTCCTTCAAAAACCAACTGAACAAGTCCTGGGTGTCTTAAGATGTGTCCTATCATCCTATCTCTTCTTCTCGTCAAATTTAGCCAAATCGATCTCCTCTCGCCAATTCGATTCAGTATCTCTTCGTTCGTGATTCGATCTATCCATCGCACCTTTAGCATTCTTCTGTAACACCACATTTCAAAAGCTTCTATTGTCTTTCTTTCTGAGTTAGTTATCGTCCATGTTTCACTTCCATACAATGCCACGCTCCACACGAAAGTCTTAAAACACATCTAATTCCTATATCAACGTTTGAAGTGAGCAAATTTCTTTTCTTAAGAAAGCTCTTCCTTGCTTATGCTAATCTGCCTTTTATGTCCTCCTTACTTCTGCCGTCGTTAGTTATTTTACTGCCCAAGTAACAATATTCATGTACTTCCTTTAAGACTTCATTTCCTAATTTAATATTTCCTGCATCACCTGCCTTCATTCGACTGCAATCCATCACTTTTGTTTTGGACTTATTTATTTCCATCTTGTACTTCGTCCATACCATTCAGGCAGCTTCTCGACATCTTCTGCAGTCTCAGATAAAATAATATCATCGGCAAACCTCAAGGTTTTGATTTCCTCTCCTTGGATTGTGATTCCCTTTCCATATTCCTCTTTGATTTCCTTTACTGCCTGTTCTATGTAAACGTTGAAAATGAGGGGGGGGGGGGATAAACTGCAGCCTTGGCTCACTCCTTTCTAGATTGCTGCTTCTTTTTCAAAACCCTCGATTCTTATCACTGCAGACTGTTTTTTTATACAGGCTGTAGATAATTCTTCGTTCTCGGTATCTGATCCCAGTCACCTTCAGAATCATAAATAGCTTGGTCCAATCAACATTATCGAATGTCTTTTCTAGATCTACGAATGCCATGTATGTGGGCTTGTCCTTTTTGATTCTATCCTCTAAGATCAGACGTAAAGTCAGGATTGCTTCACGTGTTCCTACATTTCTTCTGAAGCCAAATTGATCTTCTCCCAACTCAGCTTCAACTTTTTCTTCCATTCTTCAGTAAATAATACGTGTTAAAATTTTGCAGGCATGAGATACTAAACTAATGGTGCGGTAGTTTTCACACCTGTCAGCACCGCCTTTCTTGGGAATAGGTATAACAACATTCTGCCGAAAATCGGATGGGACTTCTCCTGTCTCATACATCTTACTCAATGGAATAACCTTGCCATGCTGGTTTCTCCTAAGGCAGTCAGTAATTCACAGGGAATTTCATCAATTCCAGGTGCCTTGTTCCTATTTAGGTCGCTCACAGCTCTGTCAAACTCTGATCTCAAAATTGGGTCTCCCATTTCATCAGCCTCTTCTTGTTCCAGAACCAAATTATCTACATCTTCACCTTGATACAACTGTTGGATATGTTCCTGCCATATTTATGCTTTGTCTTCTTTCTCTAGAAGTGGCTTTCCATCTGAGCTCTTAATATTCATACACCTAGATTTCTTTTCTCCAAAGGTTTCCTTGCTTTTCCTGTATGCAGCATCTACCTTTCCTAGGACCATACAACCTTCGACATCTTTGCACTTCTCCTGCAGCTAGTCTTCTATCCACTTCATTCTTTAATCGCTTGTATTCTTTTCTGCCCTCTTCATTTCTAGCATTCTTGTATTTTCGTCTTTCATCAATCAGGTCTAGTATCTCCTGAGTTATCCACTGATTCTTAGTTGATCTTTTCTTCCTTCCTAACATTTCTTCAGCAGCCCTACTGACTTCATTTTTCATGACGGTCCACTCTTCCTCTATTGTGTTTCCTTCAGCCTTTTCATTTAGTCCTTGTGCAACATGTTTCTTGAAAGAACCTCTCACACTCTTTTCTTTCAACTTGTCAAGATCCCATCTCTTTGCATTCTTTCCTTCAATTTCTTCAGTTTCAGATGGCATTTCATGACTAACAAGTTGTGATCAGAGTCCACGTCTGCTCCTGGGAAAGTTTTGCAATCCAACACCTGGTTTCTGAATCTCTGCCTAATCATAATGAAGTCTGTTTGATACCTTCCAGTGTCTCCAGGTCTCGTCCACGTATAAAGCCGTCGTTTGTGGTGTTTGAACCAAGTGTTGGCAAGGACTAAATTATGATCAGTGCAGAATTCAACCAGCCGACTTCCTCTTTCGTTCCTTCGTCCCAATCCGAATTCTCCTACAGTATTACCTTCTCTTCCTTGGCCTACCACTGCATTCCAGTCTCCCATCACAATCATATTCTCGTCACCTTTTACTTATTGTATTTAGTTATTATTAGGTTATTATATATGAATTAGGTTATTATATATGAATTATGAGATCTATAACGATATTATAGTTGAGATTATAAGTGAGTAAGGGTTAATATCTTGTAATATGGAGATCATATCGTGCCGTATAAGATCAGAATTGGATTATATGGGGATATGCGTGTAATATGAAATGAAACAGATTGATTGAGAAGAAATGGATTAATCAAGTGAATAAATGATGATTAGAGAATTCTATGCGTCAAGTTAAGATATATATGAAGGTTATATGCAAGAGAAAGAAGAAATATGATATTGAGATGTGAAGAAAGTGATATACGAATATTGAATGATATTATACCCTTTAGGGGCTTCAGTGAATGGATAAATTAAGTAGACATGGGAGGGTTCGATAACTTACCTGCTTACCTGTCCAAAATGCACCGAACTATCAGCTGTAGAACGCGTGTCTGGTCCTGTGGCGAGAGGTTAGCTAAAATGAACCTAAAGGTCAAACTGGACAGGAGTTCTTATATTATATGCATCAATGAGGTACAACTTACAGTTCAAACAATTTAATGAACGAAAGCATAGTCAACTGCTATATCAAAATCAAATATCTTACAAACATAATGCACTAGACTGATGCGAAAATTGCCAAGAAGTGGCTGGTATTACAAATCTTGAGATCGGTGACGTTGTTTCCTTATTTGATGCTTGAGCTCTATGTGAACCAGCCCTCAGTGTACAACACCACGGCATCTATGAAGAAAATTGTAGTGTTAGGATTAGTAACGTTCCACAGAATAGTAACATTAACCCTAGAAAATTCCCTTGCGAACGGGACATATTTACAAGATTACATAGACATAGAACTAAATTATACCCATCCAAAAGGCACAGAATTTACTGCGGACGCGGTTCCGCCAACCAGATAAGTAATTGAACTCACGACCCCTGGTAATCATACGGTTACCTGACCTCTTACAACAAGCATAAGATACACAAGGATATCACACATACCGTGCACACAAATACTGACAGGCGGACAATGTATCTGTCACCAGAAAAACATACAACAACTGAAAAGAAAAGAAACAAAATATTATGCATGCGAACATTTAAAGATGGTCGGTCTCCCCGGGCTGAGGTAGGTCTGTCATTGACCTGCGGAGGGGAGGGAGGAACTAACCCTAACTAGCGGAAGAAATTGTAAACAAACACGCCTGCCTGACCCAGTTACACAAGCTCGCTTGTCCTCGACACCAAACTAGGGTTTACCTTCCGCCTTAACCATAGCGGACATATGTGCTCACAAAGCGCCTTCTTGACTAAGGCAAGGCATCATTCACTTTCTTAAATGCAAGGCTCTATCGCTGGACCGCACTTCGGGTCTGCATCATTTCATCAAAGCACCGTCACGTACTACTTATTCACAAAAACTATGGCGCAACTCTAATATGGCACAACATTTTACCCTCGAGATCCAGGTTCTAGTCAAGTGTATGGTAGTGTAGAACTAGATCGGAAATTTAGATAACTTTAGTTTCAACATTGTATCAGCCTCCGCAACTATCCCAAATCATACGAAAACATGCAAATCAACCATGCATGTGTCTCATGCAAATTCTACAATAACTTAACTATATCTTACTATCTTCCCCGATATCTGAGAATAACAAACTTTCCTTTTGATGTTCCTTACCTTCAAATTATTTACATTATCATGCGTAAGGAATACATTGAACTATCTCTAGAAACACTCCTACGTTACTCCTAACTCCTGTATTACCCGTAGAATAGAATTAACTATACAAATGACCCATGCAATAGTCCTATGATAATTATCTGCTTGCCTTAGGGGTTTATTAATCTCATAATTACATCAGATTGCCTGATGGGCTTACACAGCATGAACATAATACAGTTCAATAGCCTGAGGGGCCTAAGTCACATCTCAGCCATATCAAATACTTGCCAAAGAGCTTTATTAAATCTTATTTACACGACTAAACAATAACTCTCTGCGAGGTCGTTACTATCCCTAACACATGCTAACAATCTTTGTTCACTTAGCTCATTGTAGGCGACCTTTCAGCTTCCTCCATCGAGACCTGGCAACATCATTTTAGCCAGACATGTTTAAGATGTCGTCCTGGAGCGATCCTCTTGTTCCTATCTCCATAGGTAGCTCCATCATGAGGTCGTCTTCCCGAGGTTCATTTTGAAGATCTTGTTATGTCACTTACTGAAATGAAATGCTTAGTTATTGAATCGCACACCACCACCGTCACTCCCACTCAGTTTCATAGGCGTAAACATCAATTACTGGCGTTTCAAGTTAACATAATTGTTCTGGCAACATACGAAATCATGCACGAATATGTATGTAGGCCTACTTTACTGGTGTATATAATTAGTAGCCTTATCCCTTGAACTATATTGTCACTTCCGTTAGCTCAACATGTGCCACACATGTGCGTCCCATAAACACCACCTAAATAATTTTAGTTAGTGGCTCAAATCCTGTTGCCGATCAGCGTCTATTTCTACATTTGCCCGCGCCACTTCTGCGAAGAAGTCTATACGTACGTCTATGTCTCTGATCGGATACTTGCAGATTCGCGACCGCACAGCGAAAAATCTAAATATAGCCACATATTAAAATAATTATTGAACACGCTTAAAAAACACTTCTCCACTGAATACAATTAGCGCGACCATGCTGGAATAATTACAGTCTTTGTTCAAACAAAGGTTTATGGCGCGATAACCAGACAGACGTACACGGGACACGCACTGACATCGACCTTATTGCAGAGTGACCTGCCTCCCTCCAAATCTTCCAGTTCTTTTAGGGAGCAAAAAGTGAAGCTACGACAGTGAGATGCACACCTAACTCTGGTATGCAGATGCTTGACTGCTTCCCACGGTGTGCGCACTAATGCAGATTTATTGAATTCGTTACACGTTGTTGGCATTAGACACACAATAATATTTCTTAAATTCTGGGGATCATTGTCATCCTTTTATCTCCCCTCGTAATCCTCAGGGAGACGAGATATCACTCGATTCTCGCGACGTGGTAAACTGTCTCCCCCACTTTAAATTTAGTTAAGGTGGCAGGGTACTTCCCCAAACAAAATTCACATATCTCTGCCCTGCTTCTGACAGATCTATCTCAGACACCCACTGCCACACCCAAGCTTCTGCGTGCTATTCGGCTTCGCGCCCATATGCTTGGCGTCCTACTGCGCAACATTACAATTGCGTTAAATATCGCATATCTAGTCATGAACAGTATGGTTCAATATGAAGAAGAATAATGAATGTGATATGTATTATTTCGTCGAAAAGGGTGGAAATAATTTGTTATGAAGGTAAAAATAAGAAGGTTGACGCAATCCAGGGTTAGTAATGTACTTGATACCATGATATGTGGTAGTTAATAGGTATTCCATATCCAACATGTATGAAAAAATATTATGAAATTTATAAGGAGTTAAGGCACTAGTAAATCATCGAGGTAATTCATTGTAGGGGAAGTTGAGTAGGATATTGATCAGAAATTAACCATATCTCTACTATAAATTGAACATTTGCTAACAAGTACACGACACTTATTCAATCCTATGCACAAGTATGATAAGTTTTTAATATATAATTCCAGATTGATTGACGAAGTCTTCATTAATGATACTCTATACCTATTTTAATAAATAACAGTATGTGAGGTGTTGTAATTGAATTAATTACCATGACGATAGATTTCATCAGACACATTATATAGTTAAACTAATTTGTAAGATTTATGAGACGAGTGATATCCATTTCAGTTGATAAATGGTAGTATATATTAATATAGAAAATAGCGCATAATGTGGTTGACTTAATACTTATATTTTTCCTGATGCATCCATGAAGCAGAATGCCTGAATAATAAATTTTATCCTCATCCTAAATAACCAAATAACTGAAAGAAAATATAATTACAAGATGAAAAGTAATTGATGCTGAAATATATTATTTCCCAAGAATATTTGTAAATATTTTCATAAACTTCAACTGAAGTTAGGGACATTTTCTTTCACACAGATAACTAATGAGTAATGATACAAATATAACGATGTGATTTCATTTCCATGACTTGAACCTTACAGAATTATTCCAATTTTGTATTGTACATAATTATTATTATTTCAACTTAATAAAAGATCTTTGATAATAAAAAGGAAGTTAATTAAAATGAATTTTCAATGAAGATAATTATTTTAATAGTATTTCATTTTTTAATTTCCTGGGTTTTAAATAAATAGATGTAACAAAGATATTGGCATTTCTGTTCATACTTTAGCATAAGCATCGTAGTCATATAGTCATCCGTAATTTAAGATATAGTCATAATTCTTTTGACAATAACTGACACTGGTGCGGTGGAGACGTCCATCGGCATTGGCGATAGATGAAATATCCATAGGTCAGAATACCTTTCGCAATTTCTACGAATCCACGAGAAGAAGATAAACTTTGATTGGAAATTGGACCTGAGCGAGCTAGTATGGATTTCTTCGCGAACCGCCTTGGACGCAGGAAGGGCGCAAAGAAAAATATTTTAGTTAGGGATTGGAATAATTTGTCTAGGAAGATGTTCGATGTTTTTTTCAAATTCTTTGTAATTATTTAAATAAGGATTAGGAAAACAACAGTTAGGGAATCTGCCACCTGTGCGACTGTCCATAATGCAGATCATTGGTGATTGATTGATTGATTTCCATTACGTCAGTTTTACGACCGGATGCCTTTTCTGACAATCCTATGTGGAGAGATGCATTTACTATTGCGTGTTTTTTGTTGTGATTTGTAGTGTTCTGCGTTGTATGTAAATGTACACGAACACAAACACCCAGACTCCGAGCTAGAGGAATTTACTACGTCCACTTAAAATCCCAGACCCTGCCAGAAATCGAACCCGAGGTCCTCTGAACCTAAGGCCACTAGACTGATGATTCAGCCATGGGGCCAAATATAATTCAAACTGTTCAATACAAATTTGATAATGGTTAAAAATACTGCAATTGAAAATGAATAAATAAAACGATGTAAAATTTTCAACCTGTTCATCATTTCTGACTACAATAGCCAATAGACGTTTCACACATAACCATAGTGGCTACAGCCTACCACGTTTTTTAAATTCGAGGTAGCGTCACCCCGATTTAGTTCGAATTTCCGGAACTACTAAATACGTACATTCCTACTCACAGGGTTGGCGTCAGAAAGAGTTTCCGGTCGTAAAGCTAGGACAAATCTACAGGGTCTCTCATATAAACCCTGATCGAACGCACGGTGTTTGTACTCTGCGCTACGGCAGCTGCAGTATGGGAGGAACGCGCATAGTTCTTGACCTTGCAAGCAGCCTGCACGTGTTCGACCTGACAAGCATGATTCGCCAGTCGGAATCTCGGCTGCTAACATGGTGAGACAGCTCCCATTGCAACACCGTGTTTTCATATCTGTAAGTTCTGATTTTATCTTAATAGCCTTTTGAACAGTCATAACTCCCGCTGTCTGTGTGCAAGGAAGAGGGAAATAATGATGAAGAGGAAGCAGGAGGTGTTTTCAGGTCAAAAGTTGATTCATGCATGTTTACCTAGATTTCAACAGGCATGTTTAAAAGCTGAGCTGCTAGGCATGCGTCTGACGTCCACTGGTAAGAGATTCCATTGTTGGGCTGCGGTAATGGTGAATGATTTCGTTACAAACGAACTACACGAATTATACAAACAATTTGTTTATTACAAATCATAGGTGATTTTATATGATACATTAATCTCCATGAATTGCTTCAGAAAAAAATTGAAGGTAAACAACACAGCCGTGATATTCTCTCAGAAAGAATATGGCATGTGTCTGTCTGGGAAGTATAATATGAACATAAACTTGATGCAAAAATATACAATGAAATGACAATCTTAAATACAATATTACTGGCTAAATAATTTTTGGTATCAACTGGAACTTAATCCTTCAGTTAGTCATTATTTCTTTTAAAATAATCAAAGGCTGGTTTCCAGCATTAAAATAAAATCCCATGCACATAATATATCTTTTTTGACTAAATCATACAATATTCACAATCAAATCAGTACTTATGCAAACAGGCTAGATTTATCTAGTTACGGTCATGACACAAAATTTAACTGTATTTTACGTATGCAGTTAAAAGTCTTAAGATTTTATGTTAATATTTATATTTAAAAAATTCATGAACAAACTCATCCAAGCATTCTAGTGCCTGTTACAGAACAAGGAACAGATATTTATACACGCTATCACAACATAATTTTAAAACCTTTTAATTGAAGCAGACGCTATCTGTAATAATATTTGAGCGTAGAATTAACACTTGAATAGTTCATTCTTAATCGCACCGTTTAAGACACTTCTTTTGGCACTTTGCAATATCGCCACAACTTATACATCATACAGTGAAAAATATATCATGTCTTATACAGTAAAAGCAAAGACAAACAATGTGGGATTTTAGGGAATTATTTTTTTTACACATAAGATTCTCGCAAGTTATCGTTCTATCAGTCATTTAGTGATGATTTTTGTCAACGTGTTCATTTGGTTTCATTAGTGCTGTTTCAAATTTGTTGGCTGCCACTTCGATTTCCTTCAGTACTTTAGCAGCCTCATCCTGCAGCCTTCCAAGTCGAGTTTCTTCTTCCAATAAGCGACGCTCAAGTGCAGAATAAAGTCCTCTCGATCTGTAAGAAAAACAAAAAATAGAAAGACATTACTATCGTAACCGAAGGTTAACATTGCCATAATTTTATGTAAGCGTTTCAAACAGTACAGACAAATGTGTTTCACTGGATTGGATAAAATCATATGAATTTATCCAGAGAGCTAACTTAATAGATCATTAGATTTGTATAAGACAGCATATTTTGTTTGCCGATATGTAGACCTCCAAAACCGACAATGAAGTGCGTTTAAAGGTGAAATTAAATTAAGTTTAATAGTGCATATAAATGTCTATTTGCATATACTTGAGATTAGTGCATGCATTTCAAATTTCGTATTTATTGTGTATGTTTTCGACTTATATTGATATTTTAACATGTTTCACAAACAGTATTCAAGAAAATGTAAAGTAGTTAATGATGTGAACTCTTTCGGCAATGAAACAATTCAGAGGGAACTGGCATTTATAAACAGACACTTCCAAATCATATCAGAAAAAATCAAGAAGCTAGAAACACGTGGATTGCGCCTTTGTGATTCCCTGGACATTATGGAGAACGTGAAGCGTGAAATGGAAGGTATCCCAGAAAACCTCAGACATTGTGATTTTTGTTTTTCATTAGGTTGTTTATTCATGATAATGATGTCATGTATTGGTGCGGCGGAATCACGAGAGTCTAGTAAAGGAATGTTACGTTTGCATTTCATACAACTGTTTAATAGCATGAAAATAAGTATGCATAGGCCTACTTAAAAGCTTATTTCACCACTTTTCCCAGCTTAGTTGCTTGCTTATATTGGTGATTTATACAGCATATAAATCTGATGGCTGTCCGCCTCTGTGGTATACTGATTAGTGTGATTAGCGGCAAACCCACGGAGGCCCGGGTTCGATTCCCAGCTCTGCCACAAAATTTGAAAACAGTGGTACGAGGTTTGGAACGGGGTCCACTCAGCCTCGGGAGGTCAAATGAGTAGAGGTGGGTTCGATCCCCACCTTAGCCATCCTGTAAGTGGTTTTCCGTGGTTTCCCACTTCTCCTCCAGGCAAATACCGGGATGGTTCCTGGCCATGCTTCCTTCCCTCTTCCGTGTCTATCCCTTTCAATCTTCCTATCCCCGCACAAGGTCCCTGTTCAGCACAACAGGCCGCCTGGGCGAGGTACTGGTCATTCTCTCCAGTTGTATCCCCGACCCAATGTCTCACGCTCCAGGACACTGCTCTTGAGGCGGTAGAGGTGGGATCCCTCGCTGAGTCAGAGGAAAAAACAACCATGGAGGGTAAACAGATTAAGAAGAATAAGAAGAATAAGAATAAGACGAAGAAGAATATAAGTCCAATGGCTACATATCCGTTCTATAGCATAGTTCTATTGGCACATTGGGAAGGATTTTCACATCGTGGTTGAATAACTTAATTCTAAATAATATATATATAGTAAACAGCTTTGGCAAATCCGTCCATCCGTTCTACTGGATCGATTTCCTTCATTTCTCTTTTATTCTCTCCGGAATGACCTGCCAGTGAATCATGAGACAACCGGCCCCGCCGTGTAGGGGTAGCGTGCCTGCCTCTTACCTGGAGGCCCCGGATTAGATTCCCGGCCAGGTCAGCGATTTTTACCTGCATCTGAGGGCTGGTTCGAGGTCCACTCAGCTGAGGCCCTATCTGATGGTGAGATGGCGGCCCCGGTCTAGAAAGTCAAGGATAACGGCCGAGAGGATCCGTCGTGCTGACCACACGGCACCTCATAATTATCAGGCCTTGGGGTTGTTGCGCCATGGGGTATGGGGGGGGATCCACGCGACATTGATAGGTCCCTAAGTTCAGCCAACTTTGAGTAATCAAAAAATCAAATCATTAAAATGATCTCTCCAATAATTGCAGGCGAAGGCTTATCCTAACCCGCAATACATTCTGTACTTAGCAGGTTGCTAAGCGACTAACACTTTCATTAATATTCTGATATACAGTATGTGTTGTTCATCCTTAGTAATGTCATTGCTTACAGCTATGTTTGATTACTACCTGTCAAGCTAGAGAGGATACACTTCCTCTGATCACGGAAGAATACTATTCCCAGCTAGATACTCTTTGATTCTCTAACCTTTCCCAGCTTCCAAATACTGTATATTCAACAGATGGCAGAGCATTCCTAATAACTGACATGCTGCTAAGAGAAAAATAGTCCAAGTACAAACCGACCCCATCATGACATACGACTTTAGACATTATCTGAGAACACCTATAGAAGGATAACCTAGCTGCACGAGAAAGAGTGGTGATATATCTTAAAGTTATTTGCCAAGCAAATAAGGCTCCTTCGAGACTAACCCATGAGCTTACAAGACAACCGCTCTACATAGAAGAATGCGATTAAAAATACCATTGCCTTCTCTACTACACAATAATAAGCTGTACATGAAGAACTGCAGGATAAAAAGGCGAATATATGGATAGATTTTTACCAAATAGACGGCATGACGACGTCAGAATAGATGAATTCTGATTACTTTTATTAAATGTTAATAAAACCATTGAAAAGGTCAGGCAAAACAATATGACTAAGAAAGGCATATCGAGACGAGTTATCTGACCTATTTATAACGAATGCTGCGGTGCAGCACGGGTCCTCTAATTAATAATAATAATAATAATAATAATAATAATAATAATAATAATAATAATAATAATAATAATAATAATAATAATAATAATAATAGCGTGTCCTTCAACGCCAAGCTTAGGGCATTATTGTTCGGTTGTACGCCCGGAAGCACTGTATGCAGCAGAATGCCTTGCAATGAACAGAAAAGGTCTGATGGAGAAGCTAGAAGCTAAAGAAAGAAAAATCCTGAGAAACATTCTTGGACCAATCAAAGAAAATGGTGAGTACAGGAGACGACACAACAGCGATCTGTACCAGCATATGGAGAGGATAACGGACACGATTCGGAAAAGGATAATTAATTTTTATGGCCATATAGCACGCATGAGCACACAGAGACAGACCAATAGGATCTTTTCCTACTTTCTTAACAAGCAAACCAAGGTACCCTGGTTTATCGAAGTTGAAAAAGACCTTCAAGAAATAGGAATTACACTCGAAGACATCCAGAAACGTGCTCCTCTCCAGAAAAAGCTCTAGGGATACAAGAGGTTCCAAGAAAGGCCAAAGTTGAAAACAGGCAAGAAGTGGACTGATGAAAGAAAGGAGGCTCACAGAACAAGAATGCGTGAGTACTGGGGAAGAATTAAAGCTCAAGGATGCAAACGGTTGAAATAACGTGGTCCACAGCAGGCCGAAACGAAGAAAGAAGAAGAATAAAAGAAGAAGAAGAAGACCGTGTGGCCTCCATAGAGGTCTGGTACAGGTCTTTCGAGTTGACGCCCTATAGGTGACCTACGCATCTATGAGGGTGGGGCCCTGCCTATGTTGAATTCTAATGTCTAAGACCCTCTCAAGAATCGAGTTCGGGACCAAAGGCCAGCATACCATGGAGCCGGACAATTCGAGTACGAGAAGAGGTTAGTTCATCGCTGGTCAGAGAAACTGTGGTCTGAAATTTTCTGTTACTCTCCGAAACGTGTTGCAGTGAACACTAACAGCTCGACAATCTTTATCCAGGTCATTGCCAATTATAGGAATATTGCTGATCTCTCCACTCGCTTTACGAGTGAGAGCGACCTTTATAAGGGCGATTACCGCTATGATCACCGGGGTAATTCAAACACCCTTGAAACTGACCACCCGTGCAACTCAAACAGGCTAGTCCTGACCGTCACTGCAACTTAATTACTGGGCTTTACATTTAATGTAGAAAGTCTGACTTCAAAACAGAACATAACGTAAATAAGAGAACTGAAAGAAAAAAAGTGAAATATTATAACTCGATAATAAACTGCAGGTGTTTAATCCTTTGCACAGCTATGTTTACCGCCTGTTCGGTATTACAATGAGATTTACGAGCACGATGGATGCCAGACCAGAGTTTACAAACCTGGTTCCGACACGTTTTCATTTATTTATTTATTTATTATTATTTATTTATTTATTTATTTATTTTTGAGGGCGAGTACCTGAGAGTCCCAGGGCGGAAACTATGCCCCTTCACCCATCTCTTTCCGAAAAATGCCGATGAGTCGGAAAAGTTTCAGGTTCTACACTGGCGGGGGTAAAACGATCTCGCTGAGAGGCGATATTCACCTCCCGTGAGAGAAGAAACCCCTCTTTGCTGTGGAATGAGGTCTAATTTTGAGTCGGAAAGCTATTTTCAGAGTGGTGGGAGAAACTTCCCTTCTTATAACAAACGGTTTCTTTCAGGGGTTTAATTTTGAAGTTATTTAGTGAGAGAAAGGGTATAAAAGGTTGAAAAGGCCGAAACAGATTCCTATTTCATTACAACAGGTCGTAAGTGAGCCAAGGGTCGCGGTGTTTGAAACTTGTGTTTGGCGTCTTGGTTCTACTCTAGAATAGAGTAGGATGCCAGGGTCGGTTGAATGGCTAACTAGGATTCTAGCCTTGGTCATCTTTACTATTTTATTTATCTGAGATCTAACAGTCAGAATACGAAGTTCTCTTCGTATCTTCCTGTTAGATTTGGAAAGCGGAGTTTTAACAATATAGCCCCAAGCCTCACAGCCATACAGCAGGATGGGCCTGATTCATGCCAGGCAAATATTTCTCTTAATACTTGTCGAGATATATTTATTTGCCAGCAGAGGTCTCAGAGCTTTCATCCGCGGCATGGTACACTGTAAGGCTTGTTCTATATTGTATCTCCAGGACAGTTTATTGGCCTTGTTCAGTTAATTGGTAGAAAGAAACTCGGAATGACAAGTTCGAGGGCATGCCGAACCAATCAAATGTGAACAGCAGCATTGGCGCCGCTGCAACGGGAGACGATCATGATTGACAGACGCTATCACAACAAACAACTCTCCGTGTATAAACACAGCAACATGACTAACAAACACACACCGTGTTATTAAACTGGGAACGGACTGTTTTGTGAAATTCTGCATTTGTATATTTTTAACTGCTGTTAAAATTAATGTATTCAGTATAAGCCCGTAGATACATGTGATTCAATTATGTGCTATACATGCTCCAAAAACGGTATACTCTATATCTCGAAATTTCGGTAACTCGAAATAAAATTTACCTATCAAGGTGATTCGAGATCTCGAGGTTCCACTGTATATTTTTTTAAATCAGAAAATGAACTTTCCACTTCACATGAGGGAAGGGGACATTGTGTAAGAGCAGCTAGCTCTGGGGGTGAAACCTGATGGTAGTGCTACGTTTTTCCCTTCTATAACAGCAGCAGTGTCCAAAGCATCCTTCCACCTGGGATTCCTCTGCATTATACTGTGAAATTTGGCACTGATTTCATCTCCTGTAGCTCCATTAAGGTTAGCAATGGTCGCTTCCACCTCATGCACAATCCCTGCAGCCTCCACAAGAGGTAATTCTCTCTCTTCCTACTGCTTTATTTTTGAAGGTGGCTGTTCAAACTTGGAACTGGTAAAGAAAAGTAACGAAGTAGAGATGGGTGGAAAAATAGGATTTAAAATCTCAATATTTGTTGTTTTAGGCACTCAACATGCAAATATCTTCAAAATAGGCATCAATGCACGAAATATGCATTTATTGGCACTATAAAACACATGTACTTCCTCCACAAATCGACTGAAACAGATTTTAGACTTATGGGCCTACAATTCTGGGTTGAGGATAAAAACAGGCATTTATGACTGAATCCTCGCCTTAGTCATACCCCAGCAGCTTCCGTAGTGTCAGAGCTATGGACGAGACTTGGACTTCGGTGGAAGCTACATTTTGTTCTGGTCTGAGCCGAGAGACGGATACAAAATGACTGTATCCACCAGAAAATGGCAACAGGCGGGACACCATTATCAAGAAAAAATATATAAAATAGACACAAATGATTCGATCCTTCGCTGCCTCACGGAGGTGGACTGTTGTTAGGATTAAACACAATATATATTTTTTTGCTAGTTATTTTACGTCGCACCGACGCAGATAGGTCTTATGACGACGATGGGACAGGAAAGGCCTAGGAATGGGAAGGAAGCGGCCGTGACCTGGTGTGAAAATGGGAAACCACGGAAAACCATTTTCAGGGCTGCCGACAGTAAGGTTCGAACCCACTATCTCCCGGATGCGAGCTCACGGCTGCGCACTCCTAACCGCACGGCCAACTCGCCCGGTAAACACAATACTAACAAAAATGACTAATGAATAGGCCGTTCGCTATCTCACGAACTGGGCTACTGATAGGAATACACACATCTAACTTCTGTGATTTGAACGTGTAACAAAATTGTGAGCAAACCGCAATCAATCAATCAATCAATCAATCAATCAATCAATCAATCAATCAATCAATCAATCAATCAATCAATCAATCAATCAATCAATCAATCAATCAATCAATCCTGATCTGCATTTAGGGCAGTCGCCCAGGTGGCGGATTCCCTATCTGTTTTCTTAGCCTTTTTTTAAATGATTGCAAAGAAATTGGACATTTATTGAACATCTCCTTTGGTAAGTTTTTCCAATCCCTAACTCCTCTTCCTATAAAAGAATATTTGCCCCAATATGTCTTCTTGAATTCCAACTTCCTTCATATTGTGATCTTTCCTAATTTTAAAGACATCACTCAAACTTATTCGTCTACTGATGTCGTTCCACGCCATCTCTCCACTGACAGGCTCGTAGGATACCACTTAGTCGAGCAGCTTGTCTCCTTTCTCCCAAGTCTTCCCAGCCCAAACTTTGCAACATTGTTGTAACGCTACTCTTTCGTCGGAAATCACCCAGAACAAATCGAGCTGCTTTTCTTTGGATTTTTTCCAGTTCTTGAATCAAGTAATCCTGGTGAGGGTCCCATATACTGGAACCATACTCAAGTTGGGGCCTTACCACGGACATATATGCCCTTTCCTTTATATCCTTACTACACCCCCTGAATATCCTCATAACCATGTGCAGAGATCTGTACCCTTTATTTACAATTCCATTTATGTGATTACCCCAATGAAGACCTTTCCTTATATTAACACCCAGGTACGTACAATGATCTCCAAAAGGAACTTTCACCCCATCAACGCAGTAATTAAACTGAGAGGACTTCTTATTTGTGAAACTCACAACCTGACTTAACCCAGTTTATCATCATACCATTGCTTACTAACGTCTGTGTGTTATACATCAAAAGAAAATTATATTATTTCTTTCATTAAGTCCTTTATTTGCGCAAAACAGTTACTTATTCGAATCACGGCCGTTTGGATGCGTAGCTCTAACTAGCGCAGCGAGGGATCCATTCGGTCGTGCTTAGGTCATTGCAGTTAACTGCATTCGCGGCAGATGGCTCTATGTAAATATTGTCTCTGCCATGGCCGTCTCTGCTGATATATTGTCTATATTGATAAGTTGTCTATGCAGATCTTTCTATGTGATATCAAGTTAGCACCAGAATGTAAGTTCTTGCTCTATGTTGGCTTTAACAAGCCATGTACTGTATGACAAAATTATACAATCAGAAGTCATTACAGGTGCTTCCAAGAATCAGGTAATTGATCTACGTAGGACTGGTCTGGTGTCTACTGACAGTAACCTGCCTTTCAAATTCAAGGGAGGCAGTTTCTGTTATGTCTTGCTTTCCCAATGATCATTAACAAAGCACAGAGTCAAAGTTTTGACAAAATAGTTAACTTATTTACTTCTTTCGGTGCGTTTTCAGCCATGGTCAGTTATATGCGGCATTTAGTAGAGTTAATCTTAGAGCGATGTCAAAATTAAAATTGTAACTACACCATATCAGGGTCAGTTCCCCGAAAAAATAATATAGTTACAATGAAATCAGTCAATGAATAGCACAGTCAAATGCAATTATTTACAGTGAACTGTAGCGTGCTTTATTAAAGTGAATGAAACATGACTCTTACAAGCATTCACAACAAGATTATCATAGGACAAGTGTAAAGGTTCAACAATTCTATATTTATTGTCACAACGAAAGTGTAAGTTTAAAGGTAAGTAATTGGTCTTCCGGAGTTAAATATATTTTACTTTACTTTTCTTTATCACCAGTTTCATTTTTAGTCTTTGTTCGCAGCGATCGCTGCGACAGACCACTAGTTATAAAATAATCCTAAACGCTATAATAATAATAATAATAATAATAATAATAATAATAATAATAATAATAATAATAATAATAATAATAATAATAAACAATTTAATAAGAAGCTCACCGATGACTCGCTGATTTATATAAAAATCTGCGACTTTATAAATGTTCTTTCTATTTTTCTGTATTGCACATATCTCTCTTGATTTCTACTTTGTGCTTTATTTTGACCTTTTATATTTATTCTGTTTTGTAAATTATTCGTTTTTTCATAATGTTACCTACTCGATTTGTGCGCGGCTTAACTCGTACCATAAGCTAAATAAAATAAAATGTTCTAATTACACTTTCACAAAGAAGATAAGTCTTCTCAGTTTTAATTACTCTGTGGATGGGTTGGCAGTACTTCATGGGGATCACTAAGTACGTAGATGTTAATATAAGGAAAGATCTTCACTGGGGCAATCACATAAACGGGATTATAAATAAAGGCTCTAGATCTCTTCATATGGTTATGAGGATATTTAAGGTTTGTAGTGACGATGTAAAGGAGAGGGCATGTAAGTGACTGGTAAGACCCCAATTACAGTACGGTTCCAGTGTTTGGGACCCTCACCAGTAATATTTGGAAAAGATTCAAAGGAAAGCAGCACGTTTCGTTCTGGGCGACTTTCATGACCGTGACACGCGATCTGGGTCAACAATTGCAATACCTCCACATCATACATCTGCCTTCAGTAATTCTTTCCTTGTGTCGGGCGCTAGAATATGGAATGCTTTACCCCCTGAAATTAGAAATTGTTCCTCATTAATTACCTTCAAAAGACAGTCTAAAGATTTCCTCTTGAATACGTAGGCTATATCATGTAGTTATGTGTGAATGTCTGGAGTAAATAGTTCCCAAATTTTACATAAATTACTGTTATATTTTATGATTTCCACCTAGAGTAGTTAATATTGAATTTATTTTTCTAAATTTAGACTTAGGATGTAATCTTTTAGTTTTAGAGTTTATTAAGTTATATTACTATTATATTATATACACTGTGTTAAGTTTGAATATTAAGTTTGGATTCAGTATTAAGCCGCATAATGTGGTTAAGTGTAAGAGAGGGCCAAGAGCCCTAACTTCGCCACAAATAAAGACATCAATAAATAAATAAATAAATAAATAAATAAATAAATAAATAAATAAATAAATAAATAAATAAATAATAGCGTTACGAAAATATTGCAAACTTTGGGTTGGGAAGACTTGGAAGTAAGGAGACGAGTTGCTCGACTAAGTCGTATGCTACAAGCTGTCAGTGGAGAGATGGTTTGGAATGACATTAATAGACTAATCAGCTTCAGCGGAGTTTTAAAAGTAGGAACGATCATAAAACGAAGATAAAGCTGGAATTCAAGACTACATGATGATGATGATGCTTGTTGTTTAAAGAGGTCTAACATCTAGGTCATCGGCCCCTAATGGTACGAAATGTGACGCTGGTGAATGCCAATTTAAAAGTTCAAAATTCAAAACGTGATGATGAAGAATGAAAGTATAAATATGAATTAAATAATCAACGGAGCCAACTCACAATACTGAGGGTTAAAAATGTTTTCAGAATCGATCTACTGACTAGAATTCAAAGAGAAGACGATGAACAATCATTATGAACTCAAAACCATCAGTGGATCCGACCCCCAATGCCTCACCTTCCCAGAAACTATATTGAAATATTAGTATTACTGACCTAGGGACTGTTTACAAAACACAATTCTGAATCGATGATTCTTGTTGTCCAAAGGGGTTCAAAATACAAAATACGCCCCTCACAATGGTACTAAACGCTAGTAAAGTAGAACCATGGTATTTCTCATGTTGCGGTACTAATCAAAAGTAGCGTAGACTCACGGTGTTCCACACATTATGGCACTACTCAAGTATTGTATGTCGCACAGGTAACTCACACCTATGGTGTTTCTCATACAATGGCGCCATTCGTAGGCAACTCAAACCAATGGTGTTCCTCACATAGGTGTACTAATCACAGGAACTCGTACTATCCAGTGGTGTTCCCCACATAGCGGGTACTAATCACAGGAAACGCAGACTCACAGTGTCGCTCATATAGTGGTACTAATCACAGGCAACGCCCAGACCCGTGGTGTTTCTCAGAATGGTGCTAATCACAGGCAACGTAAGCCCGTAGTGTTCTGCATACAGTGGTACTAAACACGGGTACTGTAAACCCATAGTGACCCACCCACTATTGCTACTTATCACAAACCTCTTGTGTACCAAACATAGTAGTACTACTCGCAAGTAAAGGCGACCCATGGTTTTCCACGCGTGATGGTACTAATCACAAGTAGTTTCATGGTTCTAATTCCATCATTCTTGGTTGCCCCTTTTAGTCGCCTCTTACGACAGGCAGGGGATACCATAGGTGTATTCTTCGTCTGCGTCCCCCACCCACAGGGGGTATAATTCAAGAGTAAAAACTTCGGCAAATACTCGTGTATAGGAAGAGGATTTAGGGATTGGAATAATTTGTCAAGGGAGAAGTTTGATAAATTTCCAGCTACTTTGAAATCATTTAAGAACAGTTTCTGTACAGAACAGTTAGGGAATCTGCTACGTGAGAGACAGTCTTAAGTGCAGACCAATGGCGTTGGAAAATGCGATGGTTTGCGTGGTTTTTACATCAGGCACACAGTGCACTAAAACTAATTGATTATGGTGATGATGATGATGATGTTGAAGCTTCTCGAAACTTCTAGGTCATCGGCCCCTGATGTTACGAAATGTAATGACAATTTAAAAGTCCAAAATCATCTACTGACCAGAATTCAAAACGTGATGTTCAATGAATGGATGAATATGAATTTAAAAGAATCAGTGGATCCGACTCGCAATGCCCCACCTTCCCAGAAACCATTAGAACAATGGTGTTACTGACCAAGGGCCTGCTTTCAAAAAACAATCCTGAATCGATGATGCTTCTTGTCTAAAGGGGTCCAAAATCCAGGTCAATGGCCCTTCATAAGGGTACTAATCGCTAGTAAAGTAGAACCATGGTATTTCTCATGTTGCTGTACTAATCAAAAGTATCGTAGACTCCCGGTGTTCCACACACTATGGTACTACCGTACTCACAAGTATTGTACGTCGCAACAGGTAACGCAGACCTCTGGTGTTTGTCACGTAACGGTGGCACTCATAGGCAACACAAACTCATGGTAGTCCTCACCTAGGTGTACTAATCACGGGCGCCGGTTTTCTCGTGGTGTTCCTCATATAGTGGGTACTAATCACAGGCAACGCAACCCGCGGTGTCGCTCATATTGTGCTACTAACCATAGGCAACGCCCAGACCCGTGGTGTTTCTCACATAATGGTACTAATCACGGGTGCTGTAAACCCACAGTGAACCGCTCTCTGCTGCTACTAATCACAAAACTATTGAGTACGTAACATAGTGGTGCTACTCACAAGTAAATGCGACCCATGGTGTTCCCCACGTGATGGTATTAATCACAAGTAGTTCCATGGTTCTGATTCAATCATCCCTTGGTCGCCCCTTTTAGTCGCCACTTACAGCAGGCAGGGGATACCTTGGGTGTATTCTTCATCTGTGCCCCCACTCACAGGGGTCTTAAGCTAATTACTTAATTAATCAAATTAATTAATGAGTGAAAAGATACATTATCTGTACCACCTGCATGTCGTAAGACGCTACTAAGAGGGCAACGACCAAACGGACACGATATATATATAAAATTAACTTATTAATTAATTAATTAATTAATTCACATTGCAATGCACAACACTAAACTCATTCTGCATAACTGCCTTCAGAAATAAACAAAAATATACTTATTAACATAGCTTTCCTTCTTCGCGAATGGGTCACCTAAGACCACACGAAATCGACATTTGTTGAGCTTTCCTCCTTGACCATAGTTCATTTTCATTTATTGTTTTAATTTCTGTTCCTCCGACCAGGTACGTCATATTGGAGTCTTCTCGTCTTCTTCAAATCTCCTTGTATGAACAATTTTCCTGACTATATTTCTATTCTGCAGATTTGGTTATCCTAATTCAGCGAGGTCTTTCTCTACTTGGTTATACCATTTTGATATCGCATATTTGATTTGCAAAAATGTGTGTATTCGATAAGTAAGTCTGCTGTTATTAATTCTTTCCAAATGGCTGAAAAATTGACTTCGTTGCAGTCTCATTGTGTCAGTAAGTTTAAATAAAAATGTATTTCCGAGTTGGGTTTGGGGCAATATATTCCATTTTTAATTCTTGGCCTTAAGATTTTTCTCATGATGTACCTTTCTTTAATCTCTAATTGTTCCTTTAAATCATTTTTATGATTTAAACTGAACGTTTCTGACGCATAAATAGCTTCAGGTTCTATCACTGTTAAGTAATGACGAATTTTACTGTTCCAGCACAAGTATTTACTTGTTGTTAACATCCTATGTGTGCTTAAAAGCAATTTCCATTTTCTGAATTCTTGAAGCTCCTGATTTATTTTCAATGCCATAACCTAGCTTTTATTAGTTTAACGGAGGCATAAATAACAATGCACATGCACACAAACAGATTAGAGACGACTGAGTTTCTTATGATCCTCTTAAGAGAGCTGTACTAGTTGGGTAACAGGACTCCGATCTTCTCTCGTTCCTGTAACTAATTTCTTCATGAGCAACGCTCGGTACTATTACATTGAAATGAAACCAATTTGTTCGTTTTCTGACTTAGTGGGTGTGTATTTTATTGGCAATCAACCTTCTGTCCTGACTCTAGGCTTGAGTGTCAGTTCACCACAACTCACGGGAGATTAGCGCCATAATTTCTTGGTTCCGCTTGTAAAGTCGCTCGATAAAAATTGAGTACGTGATATTGTATATCTTGTTCTTTAAGCGTATGGCTTTTAGTGCCGGTCATGTTCGGCGCGCTGCTTTTCGCGATACACTCCACCGTGTTGGTGTGTTAGTCTTGTCTCTGGGTGTAGGTATACTTGTACGGGCTAGGAATGGGAGTAAAGCGGCCGTGAGTTTGAAAAGGGTACTATCGCGGCATTTACCAAGAACTGAACATGGAAAACCATTTCGAGGATGGCCGACGAGGTATTCGCACCCATCTGTCTCCCTAGTACGCAGCTAGCAGCTATAACTTGAGTTCTACAACGCACTGAACTAACTTGTTCGGTAATCCAGCACTCTTTTCCCCCGTAACGACGCGACGCAATAATAGTTATTAGTGTTATTACCCATTTCCCGGTTCGTTCGTTCGTTCGTTCGTTCGTTCGTTCGTTCGTAATCTGTTTACCCTCCAGGGTCGGCTTTTCCCCACTTCTACCGCCTCAAGGGCAGTGTCCTGGAGCTTCAGACTCTGGGTCGGGGGATACAACTGGGGAGGATGACCAGTACCTCGCCCAGGCGGCCGCACCTGCTATGCTGAACAGGGGCCTTAGTGGGGGATGGGAAGTTTGGAAGGGATAGACAAGGAAGAGGGAAGGAAGCGGCCGTGGCCGTAAGTTAGGTACCATCCCGGCATTTGCCTGCAGGAGAAGTGGGAAACCACGGAAAACCACTTCCAGGATGGCTGAGGAGGGAATCGAACTCCTTCTACTCAGTTGACCTTCCGAGGCTGAGTGGACCCCGTCCCAGCCCTCGTACCACTTTTCAAATTTCGTGGCAGAGCCGGGAATCGAACCCGGGCCTCTGGGGGTGGCAGCTAATCACACTAACCACTACATCCCAGAGGCGGACCCCATTTCCCGGTATAAAGGAATATAGAATCCTGTACACAACATATTTTTTCAGTGCAAGCACGTTGAAACTATTACGGTTTCGAACACTTCTGTGGGTTAGCCGTTAATTATTTCAAAGAGTGCACAATTAGTGGCTTAATTAGTGCGCTGTGCTGTTTAATCGCGGGTAGGCGCGTCCCATCCCTAACGAGGGAAGAGCTAGAAAGGTTACAGGTTAGGTCGCTGTAAGCTGAATATGGATCCAATATAAACTAGCTAGTGAAATGCCAAGAGCGAAATCAATTTGAATCTAAACGTAATTCTGGTCGGATTTTCTAAAATAATTTGCTAGCATTATTTAAAGCGAACGAGTATAACAAACTGATTTCAGACTTCCTTACAGACTACACAATCTGCAGAATCTTTGCAGGATCGTCATTTTATTGTAGCAATTAATTTGCTTTACGTCGCACCGACATGGATAGGTCTTATGGTGACAATGGGGTAGGAAAAGGCTAGGTCTCGGAAGGAAGCAACCGTGGCCTTAATTAAGCTACAGCCTGGTGTGGAAATGGGAAACCACGGAAAGCCATCTTCAGGACAGCCAAGAGTGGGAGTTCGAACCCACAGTCTCCCGAATGCAAGCTGATAGCCACGTGACACAACCACGGAGTAACTTGCTCAGTGAATCGTCATTTAAGATTAGGTTAATAATGGCTATTCGAAGTGATGTATGGTTTGCCTAAAAGAATAGGAGCATGACGAATTTGCTTGTGCAAAAAGGGGGGTGATGAAGTGTCTATAATGAATAGCGGTACAAACTCTCTATTCTCGAAAATATGTTGGTGAGCAAGCTGCCCCGGTGGATCAGCGGTAAAGTGTTGGCCTCCGGATCCCAAGATAGCGGTTCAAAACCCGGCAGAGGCAGTCGGATTTTTGAAGGGCGGAAAAAAAGTCCATTCGACACTCCATGTCGTACGATGTCGGCATGTAAAAGATCTCTGGTGACACATTTGGTGTTTGTCCGACAAAAATTCATTAAATCTCAGCCACAGACGCCCAAGAGAGTTTCGGTTTACTCGGTCTCCTATCTAGTAGGCCTAGAGTAAAACGGAACGTCGAAATTGACGACCAGACAGCCAGATGGCGTCAAATTGAAATGTCTGCACACGGTAGCTGAGGCCGTACGATTATTATTATTATTATTATTATTATTATTATTATTATTATTATGTTGGTGACCAATAGGCATTATGGATATGGAACATTTGTGTGTGTCATACTCACCTGAATTAACTATTCACTGCATTATAGACATGATACAGGCTTTTTGGGTCTATGCCGTGTCAAGAAAATAAGGTGAAATTCTTTACCTTTCGCAGAGAACTCGCAATTTGCTTAGGTATTTAGCCAGATCTTCCCGTGGTGTAGGGGTAGCGTGTCTGCCTCTTACCCGGAGGCCCCGGATTCGATTTCCGGCCAGGTCAGGGGTTTTACCTGGACCTGAGGGCTGGTTCGAGGTCTACTCAGCCTACGTGATTAGAATTGAGGACCTATCTGACGGTGAGATGGCGGCCCCGGTCTAGAAAGCCAAGAATAACGACCGAGAGGATTCGTCGTGCTGACCACACGACACCTCGTAATCTGCAGGCTTTCAGGCTGAGCAGCGGTCGCTTGGTAGGCCAAGGCCATTCAAGGGCTGTAGCGCCGTGGGGTTTGTTTTTGTTTTGGTTTTTATTTAGCCAGATCATACGTATCGCACTAACAATAGGTCTAAGAGAAACGTCTTCTTTATGGATCTTTGGAAGTCTACATAATCTAGGTGGTACTGCGTCCCCCGGGGATAGACGTTTAGCCTCCTCTTTTGGAACTGAGGATTGCCTTAAGAACTTCACAGTGGCGTTGGACACACGCGATCTTATACTCGCCAGTGTCCATAACCACCGTCGCATTACCGTTATCAGCTGAGAAAATGGTCAGTTCAGAATCATCTCTAAGTTCCTTGAGAGCTCTCCTCTCGCCTCTTGTTAAATTGGGCGCGGTTACAACAGCAGACCTTATGAGGCTACTACCTACGGATGAGACTGAGGAGTTAAAAGACAGAAATGTGTGAACAGTCGAGATTTTCTTCCGAAGACGCGGAGCAAAATTCTCTGCGAAACGTTATTTTCTTGACACCGCATAAGCCCAAAAAGCCTATATCATGTCTATAAGTATGGGCCGTGAAAGCATCAATGATAATATTGTAACCGTTCACCACCATGCCCACAGGCATGTCTTTAGGTCCAACAGATAATATACTGTATGTCGTTTTCCGCGACATTCTACTATATATTTGGTCGTAATGAGCATTTTTCGCCAAGACCGGGATACGAGTGGCGAGACGCCAGCTCCAAGGGCGAGGGTCTAGTTACGCGCACGGAGAGAGAGAGAGAGAGAGGGCTCAGTACAGCGAGTCCTTGGAATCGCACTCTCACTTCGCAGACAGAGAACAGCCACGCCAATCGCAGGAGAACGTTTGGGTCAGAAGGCGGAGTCTATTACAGCAATTCTCAGCGATTTCCCTGTATATTGCCTGGTCCAACTCATAGCATTAACTTGTTAATAATAATAATAATAATAATAATAATAATAATAATAATAATAATAATACACGCTATGGAAACTTACGTGTAAGGACTCATCTGAATCGGCGTATTTTATGCTAATTAATGACTTCAGAAGATTTAATGAGTGTATCAGTAATGACGCAATTTAGACAGGTATGCGTAAATGGAAACCACATGTTAGAGGCGTGCCGCGCGACAGAAACGAGGGACTCCCCACGATACAATAGCCCAAGCGCCAATTTATAAAGGACAGCCTACAAGATTATGAGAGATCCAACGATGCGATTTGAATACAACTCGATCAGTGTGAAGTGGAATTTTTGGGCTACAATTTGACTACTCATAACTCTGAGAAATCATTATTAACGGATCGAATTTTCGCAAGTGAGCGGGCCTTATCACAACTCTAGGCAACAAGCCGGTTTCACTACATAAGAAAACCCAAATAGTCCATAGTATGCCATTTTGATACATTCCACCGCAGTTGTTACGTGTTAGCTGTGAAACTTCATCGGTCAGTGTGAGCCAGTGTGCTCAGTTATTGTAATTCAGTGTGACTGAAAAATAATGTGCGCTATTCACTTTAAGTTATTGTTTTTAACTTAAGTCTGTCTTATATCAGGCAATTCCACGTGAATGTACAATCCAATCGTACGGGATGAAAGAAGGATTGTGTGTGTGAGTGTAGGTGCTGGTAATTTCCATATTAATATATTCACATACTAGCAAGGTACCCGTGCTTCGCTACGGTATTATACTGAAATTTATAATTGAATGCTTATTGTTTTAGATATATAATCCGCCGAAATTCGCGATTTGACACGTTTTCAGCGAGAATCCACCAAAATTTCCGATCTGACTCGTTTTCTATTAGATTACGGCTGGTTTCCTCCCATTTTTCAATCTTCCTTTCCAGCAATCGATTTCGTACTTCCCGGGCTAGGCTCAGGCATTCTTCCCGGTCAGTTGGGTCCGTAAATCTTTGCCATACCGTATTTTCCTATAATCATTTTTAATCTGGATAAAATCCTTCAGGAGATCCGGCGTAGTGTCATATTGGGCGCCTTGGCGGCAATGAACCCGCGGCCGGACTGCATTCTTAGTCATTACCCGTCCAGGAGCCGTTTCCAGCGCGGTCCGCATATTTGACGACGGTCCGGAACATTATTATTATTATTATTATTAACGTTATTCTTCTTCTTATTATTATTACTATTATGTGTTGCTGGGATGAATGATGACAGGGAAAACCGGAGTATCCGGAGAAAAACCTGTCCCGCCTCCGTTTTGTCCAGCACGAATGTCACATGGAGTGACCGGGATTTGAACCACGGAACCCAGCTGTGAGAAGCCAGCGCGCTGCCGCCTGAGCAACGGAGGATCCGTATAAGTACGGTACATTAAGAACAGTAAAATCAATTGGCCTCACCTCCTTTCACACTCCACCGCCGTTAGTTTTTACTGCCACCCCCCCCCCCAAAAAAAAATTAAAAGAAGGCGTGTTTCTTAATGTTTAAGGGAGATTCCAAACACCAATGTTCACGTCTATTACCTTCAGTTTTGAGATATAAGTATCCCCATAAATAGAATTTACTTTTGTCACTTCATTTCAAACTACTCCCCCCCCACTAAGTGAATTTTCCCGCAAAAAATACTTGTTTCTTTAATAGTGAAGGATCTTCTAAATACTAATTATCACGACTCTAACTTCTTCACTTTTAGATTTATGTCTCCTCATGAAAGGAATTCAACTCCTTTACACTCCCGCCCCCCAAGATGCTTTCCCCCCCAAAACGCGTTTTTCTTTGTTTTTAAAGGAGATCCAAATACGAATTTTCACGTCTGTAACAACTTTAGTTTTTATTAGATGTATATATTCTCATACAATTAAAGTCAATTAATTTTTCAATTCTTTCACCCCCCTCCCCCCGCTTCATTGGATTTTCCGAGAATACGTGTTTCTTTACTTTTAAAGCAGATTGCAAATATCAAATTTCACGTCTGTAACATCTTCATTTTTAAGATATCAGTAGCCTAATTAAAAGAATTCAACACCATTTTCAGTCACTTTCACCCCCCCCCCTTCCACCCAAGTGGTATTTCCGAAAATTAAAAATACACGTTTCTTTATGTTTAATAGAGATAAAAATACCATATTTCACTTCTGTAACATGTTAAGGTTTTTAGATATACTGTAAAAATTCTCATTTTAAAATTTCACCCCTTTTGGGTTCCCCTTAAGTGGAGTTTCCAAAAACAAATCACCTCTGTTTCTTTACATTTACAGGAGATTCCAAACACCCACTTTTTACGTCTGTAACATTTTACGTTTCCAAGACAATCTGTAGATACAGTCTTTCAAAAATTCACCCCAATTTGTCACTCCTGTTTAACCGCCATTAATTGGATTTTCCAAAAACTAAAATACGCGTTTCTTTATTTTTAAAGGAGATCCCATATACAAATTTTCAGTTCTGTAATATCCTTCGTTTCTGAGATATATGTATCCTCATTAAAGGCATTCAACCCATTTTTCACCCTTTTACACCCCTCCTATTAGGATTTACAGGAAACAAAAAAATACGTGTTCCTTTATTTTTAGAGGAGATTCTAACTACCAATTTTTACATATGTAAATTTTAAATTTTTAAGTTGTAGACACACTCATTTTAAAAAATTCATCCCCCTTTTCACCCCCCATTATTTGGATTTTCAAAAAACGAAAAAATACGTGTTTCTTTACTTTTAAAGTAGATCCAAAATACAAATGTTCAGGTCTGTAATATCTTCAGGTTCTGAAATATAAGTAGCCTCAATAAAGGCATTCAACCCATTATTCACCCTTTTCCACCCTTCCTATTGGGATTTTCCGAAAACAAAATAATATGTGTTTCTTTATTATTAAAGGAGATTCTAAATACCAATTTTTACATCTATAAACTTTAAAAGTTTCGAGATATAGATACACTCATTTTAAAAATCACCCCCTTTTCACCCCTCCATTAATTGGATTTTCCAAAAACAAAAAAATACGTGTTTCTTTATTTTTAAAGGAGATCAAAAGTACCAATTTTCAGGTCTGTAATATCTTCAGTTTCGGAGATATAAGTACCGGTATCCTGATTAAAGGCATTCAACCCACTTTTCCCCATTTTCACCCTTTTTCACCCTTCCTATTGGGTTTTTCTGAAAACAAAAAAAATACGTGTTTCCTTATTTTTAAAGATGATTCTAAATACCAATTTTTACATCTGTAAACTTTTAAAGTTTTGAGATATAGATACACTAATTTTAAAATTTCACCCCCCTTTTCACCCCCTTAGCGACGGAATATCCAAAAATCCTCTCTTAGCGAGCACCTACATCTTAATATGAATGTATCCCCAAAATTTAATTTCTTTATGTCCAGTAGTTTTGGCTCGGCGATGATGAATCAGTCAGTCAGTCAGTCAGGACAAGTTATTTTATATATATATAGATTAAGGGAATGCATACTACGAGTCAGTGGCAGCTCATGTGTATAACATTTAAAGAGCGGGTAGCTTCTATTGATTGTACGAACGTAGTGAGATGGCGATATGTTCTACGAATGATTAGTTGGCGTGATTAAGACAAGTGCAGTGTCGGTAGGCGCTAATCGAGCCAGTAGGAAGTGCTAGTATAGCCTGAGAATAGTGTCTGAGTGAAAGTATGATGCTCATATAAAACAACGGAAATCACTGACTGTGACGTGTTATAGAGGGAAATGAGTAGCGAGCTACAGAGACTTAATCGTTACTCGGTTAGTTCACTCGAGTCTATGAGTGTGTCTAGCCATAGCAGGTTATCTGATGATGCATAAAACATTACATTAATAAATTTCCATTTGCTTGCATGTACGACAGTGATCGTCGGACCCAAGAGAGGAATCTACGAGAGTCGTGCCTTGTGCCTGCATTCATCTCATCAGGGACCATCCAGAACGTCCAAGGGCAGTCTGCAGATCAAGCCATCAATAACGGGACCCAGAAGAAGAAGAAGAAGAACCAAGGACTCCAGTAACGAGGCTTCCGTGATGGCAGCTTAAATCCCCAGCTGTACCTTCTGATGACAGCTGACTACAAGCAGAAGCGTTAAGTACATTCCATTGTTCTAAGCATTAATTTCATACCGCCTGTAAAATTTTAAAACTTGTGTATATAATTTTCTCTAGCATGTAAATATCTCGAGGATAGGTTAGCGCCATAGGCGTGTTTCGAAGAGAGTGAAGCTTTTTATTAATAGTTCTTTACATAGGTTTCTTCTGTAATTGGGGTAATCACAAGTTTATCCCGTGGAATTTCTCGCATAAATTATAAGGCCCCAAGTGTTTGTTGTGTGTGAGGCATTTTAAAGATGAGATTAATACTTCAACACACGTTCTAAGTCACTACAGCTCCATTAGTCCTTATGAGTCGTCATAATATTTCAAGTATAATTTATTTCAATGCTTCACGAGTAAGGCAGGTTTTAACCCCCCTCCCCTTCAGTCTTAAGGCTGCAGCCAGATGAAGATGAAGACACGATTCGGGGTGCGATCCATGATTTATATAGTACGCGAGTGATGTGGTGGTACTTAAATTACCCGGGGATATAGAGTCTTCTAAATGATTGAACAATGTGGTTTGAGATACTAGTGTGTGAAGGGAGGAGAGATGGCTCGTATGGCAGTGTTTGAGATGACAGACCGAAAGATGAAAGAATAATATGAATATTATAATCATAGTACGGCTGAATAGAGCCGGGTCATTGATACATGATATTTGCTAGCAATAAATGATGATGTGCCTGGACAAGGCGAAGGACGCACGAAATGAATTCTGTAGATGGGCTGGGAACGAATGAGAAAGTGTTCTCCCAGCTGACGAAAACAGGCGGCCGCTCAGAGATTTACGACCCCTGACGCGAAGAAATGTTGATCCCGGAGATGGCTTCGCTCGACTGTCAAAAGCTCGGGACATTCATACGAGAAGTTCGCTCCACCTGAACACTGTGTTAAGATTCACATGCCAATTATATATTACCACAACGCTGTAGACTCGATTAGATGAAGTGATTCCACCCATTTTTCTAATTAAATTAGATCGAAGATAGGAGTTTCAGACATGCACCCCGATACCGAAGAAACTTGGGTTCGATACCATGTAGTATTGACAACCTTGGATCAATATCAGGAGACCTGGAAGGGTCAATTTCTATATTCATTCCTGTGTGTGTGAAATGTATTATTTGTCGTTGTAATTTCAGGTGACGACTTTTTATATGCAGGTGCTTATATTATTCAATGATGTTTATGGTACCTTACAGGAAACCAACATTGCTTGGATGCGCTTTGTGATATAGTATGATAAGATATCGTGGAGAAATATGTATAGGCGATATTGTAATAATCTGTTTAAAGTAGTCAAGTAATCTAATATACAAAATACGGCGATATGATTTTCATGATTATAAAATGTGCATAACTGTGTTTCATTAAGTACTTCACCACCATGAAAGATACCGAATGATTGTGTTCGTTTTCCGAGCGGTGCCATCCCATTGTATATATTTAAACATATGTTTGTTGTGCAGTAATATAACAGATACCAGCGGGTATCGATAATAAAATAAGGGGACGCCCTTATTCAGTGCAAAGTGTAAATTCCTATGTGCGTGTTTACAAGATGATTGGAGGTGTCAAATGATAGTCAGATATAAACAGACTGACATGGACGTGGAGGCACCTTCCAGATAGTTGATTTGTATGTAATTATATGGCATTGTCTCGTGTAAATTTATTATTGTGACTATCATTTAATTAAAATTTATGTTTTTGATTGGGAAGAAACACCCTTCTTATTTCAGTAGTATAGTGTATTCCTCTCACGTTATATAACACCCTACTTTCAATATATTAAAATGTATTGCCCACTTGTTATCGAACAATCCATTGCCCGTATGCTCTTGAGTTTAGCCGTTGAGACAGTGAAAGTAGGGAGGATGGGACTTCGATGCCAGGGATTGATCTCCGAAGTTATCATCCTACAGATTTTCATTCAAGATTTATTTATGAAACCAAGTTGCTTGATGAGCCCGGGAGGGGTGCAATATTCATTGCATTGTTAGAGAAAAACATTTTTTAATATGTGCATTTATAAAGTCCAGTCATGTTCTTTATGAGAGTTCTATATGTGTTTTCACTTTAATTTTAATTTTTCCTTATTAGGATGTATTTGAAATTACAGATTTTTAAGACAATCTTAAGAATTTAGCGAGATACGGAAAGAGTATGAAACTTCTTTCACACCGTTATGCCCAACCACTGCCCTCGTTATGTACAGGCCGTACTGTAGGAAGCGCGCCAAGCCCATCAGCTCATCGATTAGGGTGGTCTAAATGAATGTTATGCACTTTACTTGTGAATGCAATACGTAATGATTGAGAGCATCTGAGCATCCTTTGCATAATTGCGACTGTTGAAAGACAGACCTTGATTTTGAAGTATATTGCATGCTTGTTCTCAAAATTTATAACGTCAGGATTTGCATAAACAGCTCTTGCCGAGATAATGAAACCTCTTAGTTTAGGTTAGGTATGGTGTTTTCATGTGTAATGTAAATTCGAGGAACGTAATGATTCTTGTAGAATTTATTCATTGAATCGTTACCATATAGCACATTTTTCTGGAAATATAATATGCCAGGCTCCTCACTTTAATCTATCCTGTCCGACCTCCCTTGGTCAACTCTTGTTCTTTTCCGAATGATGTCAGGAGAAACTTATGGAAGACGAGAATCCTAACCGAAAATATAACTATTACGAAGAATACAGGAGTATGCTTCCCTCATTTTTCCGAGCTGAAGGTGAGTTCTGCTTTTGACTTTCTGCTTGTTATGGAGATTTTAGCAGTGCGTTTTATTGTTGATTAACTACAATTCTTAAAGTAATATAGATGTTCAGTAACCAAGTTAGCCTACATGTGTGTTATTTCTTGGGTTAGGTAATATTGAGAACGTGCAATAAAAGCGGAATCCAGTCCAAAATCTAGAACTAAAAGCAGTTTATAAAATCCAACCTTCTGTTAAATGATTTCGGCATTATTATATATACACTTTACGTAATGTAAATTAAACAATTGCTAGTAGACAATACTTAGGTATTACAAACAATGCAACTTAATTCCTTCAAGGGTAGTTAGTGTCAGAAATTCCAAGAAAAGAAACCCACGAATGCTGCACTATTTTAATCATCATCTAGAGGTATGGTGGCAACGCCTATAATAATTATTAATTTTTGTGTACGTTCGCTGTCTCCATATTTTTATTAATGCACAATAATTATGATTTGTTGGGTACATGACGAGTAATACAATCGTTATGATTTGACCACTTTCATTATATTTTAAGTCTACTTCTCCTAAAATTTCTACACCTAATATACGCGATATCAAACGATTACAGGTGTTAATGTTCTCACCTGTTCTATTAATACAACACTGTGAATATTTCTTAACTACAAGGCACAGTCGTATCATGTGTTTACATTGTGCAGGTCGGACGGAGGAAACAGTTCGCCTCTTTACGTGGTGTCATCCGAGCTACAGTACGTCCTGTACATCACGAAGACAGTGGCGCAACTGAAGAGCACGCCTGAAATTATTTAGCTGATGATTTTGCTTTCTTCTCTTCCCAAAATCTCTTCATCTTCTCACTGAAATTCTTCTTACGTTATTCTGTCCAGGTTTCAGTAGTTCTAGCTTTTGGCTCCGCGTAACAATAATTATTAATTAGTGTTCTGAAAGCAGATCGGTTCTTCAGAGTTTCCTGGTTGATGTTAATTTCCTGAACATCTGATTCTATTTCATTTAGCCAGTTGTTCTTGACTTGCAGTGTGAGGGCAAGATCTAGAATTCTTTTGGTCTGTCTATCATTGTTCATTCTGAGAATGTGGCTATAGAATTTCAACCTCATTTTCATGATAGTGTCGGAGATTTTTCAGTATGGCAATAAATTTCATGAGATTTCCTTTTCATCCATGCTCCCTCTGCGCAGACTGGGACGAAAAATTTCCGTGACATTTCTCTTTCTTGCTTTTCTATATCTTTTATGAGTGATCTACCACCAATGATTAAGGTTTACGATGCGTATAATGCTTCAGGTTTTATTACTGCATTATATTGTCAGTTTTGTTTTCCGAGATAATGATTTTTTGGTATAAGTGTTCCAAGTGAATCGATAAACTTTCTATAATTGAGTAATTCTATCCTTATTTGCTTCACGATTTAATCCACAAGGCTGAATGATTTCTTCAAGGCATTTGAATTTATTTACTTGGGAAATTTGTCCAAATTTTGTCATCATAGTTTGCCCATCTAGAAATCGAGAGGTTCCTTCCATGTACTGGTTTTTTCATATGATATTTGAAGTCCTGGTTTGGCTGCACTTTCATGTAGGTTTTCGGAAGAGTGGACTGCTTTTAGCCTATTTTTAGAAAGAATTGCCAAATCGTCTGCAAAAGCTGGACACCGTACCTGAATTCTGTTTTTCAGTTGTCTACCAAGAGTTATTCCTTTAACTTAGTTTTTCCCATGTTCCGATTACCTTTTCTAGAACAAGATTGAACAGAAGAAGCGACAGTTCATCTTATTGTCGAACGCCTGTGTTGACATCAAAAGGCTCAGATATTTCTCTTAAGAATTTAACTTTGGAAGTAGTGTCAGTTAATGTTCTCCTCCTCCTCTTTAGCCGGAAATCGCCCAGAACAAATCGTGCTGTTTTCTTTGAATCTTTTCCAGTTCTTCTATAAAATATTCCTGGAGAGGGTCCCAGACACTAGAATCATACTCTAATTGGGGTCTTACCAGTGGCTTATTAGCCCTCTCCTTTACTTCTATCATCCCTAAACACCCTCAAAAGCACATGAAAAGATCTATAGCCGTTATTTGTAATCCCGTTTATGTGATTACCCCAGTGAAGATCTTTCTTGCATCTACACTTACATAGTGATCCCCCATGAATCACTGCCATCTCATCAACACAGTAATTGAAACTGAGAGGACTTCTCTTCTTTGAGAAACCTAGTGTAATTAAAACATTTCATTAATTTTATATAACTTATGGTACAAGTTGAGTAACATTATGAAAAAGAAAGAATAGTTTACAAATGTCAGCATAAAACTCAGCCATAGGTCACCCAAAAGAATTACGATTTCTCTGCCATCTGGCAAAAGAAAACTAAACGTCGAAACAGTCGTCAAATAAGAATGTCTGCAACACGGTCGCTAAGTTATATAATTATTGACATTTTACTTTTGGGCATAATGTCGGTGGAATGCATTGTAATGTCCCAAAACTGCAGTCATTGACTTCTATAAAATGGCGCTATGAAAAATATCAGAGGACTCTCTTAACGTAGGGGAAGACTTGAAATGTCCTACAAACCTATTAAATTTCCCTCTGGAACCTCAGGTAAACGTGTCACTCAAACTCCAGACGTCTTTGTGGACCGCTTTAGACATTCGCACACGATTGATCCCTTGCGGCGTGAAGATGAATGGGTGGCGTGGTGTATGAAGCAAGTTAGTGTAGGCAAGATGTGTTTGCTTGTGATGTACAAGTTTTATTCCTGCCTTGATCAATCACCGTTCGTCTTAAGAGCCAGCCACTCAATGCCCGCGTTCATCTCAACGAGCTGTTGACGTAGAAACATTACAGACTGACGTTGACACGAGCGCCTGTAATTAAATTTCTCTCCAAGTTCCTTTCGCAACAAAAAAAGAAAAAAGAAGAGTATCTTGTTCAGCAGCAGCAGATATTTTACTCTTGTCTGTTTCGTAGAAGGAAATTAAGCGTGAAGAAAGAGGTTTCGAATTTACTCTATGAAAAGTTGAGTGAGACGAAAATGGGGAAAATATTAAAAGGTCATAAAATAGTACAATCAAGTTACGGTTACACACAGCAGCGTCGATTGGGAATTAGAAGTGGGACGGGGTGCGGGCGGCATACAAATGTATAGACAACAAAAAGTTCCCTTGTCCATGGAAAAAGCGGCGGGGGTGGGAGGAGAGTGGGGGTAACATCAAAATTGAAAAAAAAAAGAAAAAAAAGGCTATAAAATGGTACGCTTTTGATGCCGTCTAAGCGAATTTCGATAGAGACGTAAAGGTTGACAGTCTACCATATTTAAGTGAGGTAATACTCGTACTGTACAATAAAACCTTTCACCAAAGGAACAATATTGCACATGTATTACGATTAAATAGAAGTTCGGCGTGATCATACAATTAAAAAGTTATTTGGTATTTGACTACACACTAAGAGAGTAACAGACACACAATAACTGAGCGAGACTGATAGACTGACGAACGTGGCAGATTGCTCCGCGAGTCTCCACTACTTGCTGTGGCGCTGTAGAATTCTGTTAGCCACGACGATCGACATTTTGTGCGCATTTTTTCTTAATAATAAAAAAAATTAAAGGAAAGAACTAGCTGAAAAGACAACAGAGTTTGTACAAATTGGTTTAAAGAAACAGTTCCCAGTGTCAGGCGGCTAAAATGGAATAAACATTTATTTTCTTCTCACAGAGAGAGTACACGCGTTAAATGACGTAAGTAAGGCATTTTGTGCAGCAAATAGTGAACTGTATAACACATTTAAGGAGTATTTTATTTAGCGCATGGTTTTTATTGCCGGGTCATGTTGGGCTCATCAAGCGAAGTTTTTCTATTTGATTCCCATGGGCGACCTGCGTATGTGGATGGTGGTGGTGATTATTGTTTTAAGAGGAAGTCGTGTTTGGCCATGCCCAGGACCGTATGTGCGTGAAGTTGCTGGATTTGTTGGTGTTTCGCAGCGGACTCTTGAACGTGTCTACAGACAGTGGTGTACTACACAGACCACGAAAAACGTCAGAATTCTGGTCGGAAAAATATCCTGACAGAGACCCTTTGACGCTTTTCACAACATGTGAATAAAAATCGCTTCCAAACTCGACAGGAATTGCTGTAGTTAGTGAATGAAGATCCATCCCAACCTGTTAGCGACAGAACATTGCGACGGGAACTGCAATGAACATTTGGAGTCTGTCACTTCGCAAGAGGCCATTGCTCACACAGGCACATAGAGCTGCTCGTCTTCAATGGGCTAGAAATCATCGAACGTGGAGAGTAGTTGAAAGGCGGAACGTAGTATGGCCTGACGAATCACCATGGCCAAATGAAGCATTTCATCCTGGATGTCTACAAGGCCAGGTTCAAGCCGGAGTTGGTTCTGTGATGTTTTCGGGGTATTTTTCGTATCATGGATTGAGGTGACCACTAACATGAACCAGCATGTTTATTTAAACGTTCTGGATGTTCAGGTGTTACCTTTCAGTCAACATCTACATGATAGGTATGCTATTGTCACCCCGATTTTTCAATATAACAGCAGAGTTCATCGAGCTGGACGAATATGTGGCTGGTTTTATGAACACTCCCCCATCCTATTTCATCTCGATTGGCCTGCAAAATCACCTGACTTTAACTCCATTGAAAATCTGTGGGACATGTTGGAACAGCGGATAAAACGCCGAAATCAGCACCCCCGCAATCTGGTGGAATTGCGCGATCAAAACGTCAGCGAGTGGCTTAACCTGGATGCAACGTACCTGTACAAACTTCTGGACCCACTTTCTAAACAAATCCAGGCGGTTAACAAGTCCAGATGCTTGTAATGATTTCGACAAGGGTGACTAATTTTTTGTCCGGTGAGCATAGAATGTTATTCTTTGTTGAAATGTCCATGGTCGGATTTTGTTGAAACCTGCCTCAAGAGTTGCTGTGGTGCGATTTCTTAATCTGAAAATTTCACAGCTTGTCCTCGAATTGACTAGTTCACAATGAACAGAATTCTGCTGTAGTGATTAGTTGTTTTTTTAAATCGCGAAGACACCGTGCTGCCAGGTATAGAGGAGAAAAGAAAACATATCACTTATGCCAATGCAAGAGTCCATCTGGAGGCTGCTTTGATGATGATGATGATGATGATGATTGTTGTTTAAAGTGGTCTAACATCGAGGTCATCGGCCCCTAATGGTGCGAAATGAGACGAAATGGAATAACAAATTAAAACCCCAAAATCCTCCACCGACCAGAACTCAAAACGTGAGGACGAAGAATGAATAGATGGATAGGCCTATGAATTTAAAAGAATCAGTGGATCCGACCCGCAATGTCTCGCATTCACAGAAACTGACGTGAAACAATAGTATTACGGACCAAGGGACTGCGTCTATAGCAGAATACTGAATCGATGACGCTTTTATCTAAAGGGGTCCAAAATCCAAGTCATCGGCCTCTCTCATTGGTACTTAACGTTAAGAAAGTAGAACCACGGTATTTGTCATGTTGCGGTACTAATCAAAAGTAACGTAGACTCGCGGCATTTCACACAGTATAGTACTACTCCCAGGTAATGAAATTCGCACATGGAATACAGACCTATGGTGTTTCGCACACTGCGGCGCTATTTACAGGCAACGCAAACCTATACAGGCAACAGGAGGTTGCTTTAACAGAATACCGATTTTAACAGTAACACCTAAACTAAAATTTCGAACTAAGCACTGCCAGAGGTTTAAAATCGTAGAAATACTGAAACTTAGCTCCACATAATTGTGAACAATGGAGAAGTTAGCAGTAGATCAATCGTAGCGTTGGTCGTCTAACAAGTAACGTAGTTTGTCGAACATTGCTGCCGCAAGGAATGCAGCTATATAATTAAGATAATTGTTGTTGCAAGAAACTGAAAGTGCAATTTGCATCTTGTCTCACTCTGCTGAGCATGAAGGACGTAAGCGTGTTCTCCCAGGGGTCGAGGGTCATGACAGCACGCGAGTCATTTCCTCTTCATAACTACCGATCATCGGGTCGGAATCACACGATGTTCTTACATACACACGCACCTGTATTAAATGCTAAATTACATAGCAGAGCCATTGGAGTTGATAAACACCCGGTCAGTTTAGACGGGAAAGGAGACCTCTACCTAACGTGTGTTGTCGAATTGGTCGGATCGTTATAGGAATTTGGAGATTAACCATTAGTAGGGTCGAACTGATCCGACGGTTAACAGAGGGAGTGGCGTCGAACTCACCCGACGCTAAAATATATAAACCAAGGATCCTTCGATCGTAGCGTTACGCTATGAATAAAAAATGATCTCCTGAAATTCAGTTTGCAATAGATTCAGATGGAAAGAATAATGTAGATTTAATATTTCTCTATATTATACCCTTGCAAATGCATTTACAATAATAGTGATAGTAAGTAAGTAAAGTAAACTCGTGTCCTCATCCCGAGGTGGTGCATCTCTTTTTAGGCACACCCCCAATGGAGGTGAGCTGCATGTACCACATTTCAACCACATACCAGCTCTCCTGTCATTCTTAAATATCTGGCAGTACCGGCAATCGAACCCGGGCCCCAGAGGACGGCAGCTAATAACACTAACCGTTACGCTACGGAGGCGGACATAGTGATAGTAACAAAGTTTAAGTAATACAGTAGATCCTCGATATCTCAAACCTCCATTACTCGAATTTTCAGTATCTCGAAGTAGTAACTTAAATTTCTCAGCCGTTTGTTCTCGATTTATCGAAGCAAACATTTCCTCCCTTGAAGCAAAAAGCACTCTAATTCAAATTTTTTTGCAACGTTAACTGTGCAATATGGCCTTTGTGGTTTGTGAGAACAGTTAACAAGTAAAGAAAGGTTTACAGTGATGCTGGGAGCTAATATGACTGGAATTAAAAGACTAAAACCTCTAATGATCTGAAAATCGGCGAAGCCTCGCTGTTTCTCGGGTGTGAATTAATTACCGGTCGCGTACGAAAGCAACCCCCGAAGTCGCAGATGACATGCTCCATTTACGAATCTCGGCTGCGTGGTATTGACGAGAAGTTTCAACGTGAAGGGAGGAAAAGTTAACAGTAACAAACAGAAGAGAGTAACGTTTTTTTCCCCCCAAAGGTGTTAACCGAGATATGTTTCTTTTTTCCTCTACTGTATGAACTGTATCCTATCTTTTAAAAAGTTAATATAATAAGAGTTATAATTAAAGGGATGCCGTAAAATAGTGATCGTTTGCATATTTTGAAATACTGTTAAAAATAATAAATTCAGTATAATTCCGTAGATGCATATGATTCAATATGTGCTATACATGCTCAAAAAGGGTGTTCTCTATATCTCGAAATATTGGTAACTCGAAATAAAGTTTAGCTCTCGAGGTGATTCGAGATATCGTGGTTCCACTGTAATTTTATTCCATTCCATGTAAAACATGTATTATATACGATACTCTTACATGAATTATGACTCATTTATTACTGAAGAGTAAGAACTGAAATTTTGTTATCGTCTGCTCATATATTATACTAATTGTCCCAATAAAATGACACGGGAAACTGTTAATTCACAGCCTGTTTCCAGTCATTTGACCGGGTCAGGAAAGGAATGAAGCCCCCATCTACCGGCGAGGATAGGAAATATGCCGGCTGTCGGAGCCTGTCGCACTCCTCTGGGGCAATGATTAACGACTGACAGGTGAAATGAAATTATATTGGAAAGTATTGCTGGAATGAAGGATGGCAGGGAAAACCGGAGTACCCCGAGAAAAACCACTCCCACCTCCGCTTTGTCCAGCACAAATCTCACATGGACTGATCGGGATTTGAACCACAGAATCCAACAGCGAGAGACCGCCGCGCTGCCGCCTGAACCACGGAGGCTTCAAAATGGCACAGGGCAATATAGTAAATACGTGGCCTTTTGGCCTTGTCAAATAACGTTGGTTAGGTTAGCCACTTTTGACCCGATTGTGTCTTGTCTCTTTCTGAAAAGAGTAGCGTTACAAAAATGTTGCGAAATTTGAGCTGGGAAGACTTGGGAGAAAACAGACGAGCTGCTCTATTCTATATAAATCAACAAATTAATGATTATCTCGAGTGTTGTACCTGATCTTCGGACTTCTAAGTCCACTATATTGTTAGAGCTGACGAGCTTATTAATACAGTATTGTTGTTATTCATTCAGATTTTCTATTTCTCAATTTTTAAACGCACACACAGACACAAAGAAAACAAGAAAGAAATAACATTTCAGAATTTGTTGTGTTAAGTTCTGCTCTAGTTAATTCCTTGTCCAACCATTCAACCTACACGCTTCTTATCCCTCTGAGCCACGGAAACCACGGAATAATAATAATAATAATAATAATAATAATAATTTTATTGGATTTACGTCACACTAACTACTTTCACAGTTTTCGGAGACGCCGAGGTGGTGGAATGTAGTCCCGCAGGAGTTCTTTTACGTGACAGTAAATCTGTCGACACGAGGCTGAAGTATTTGAGCACCTTCAAATACTACCGGACTGAGCAGGATCGAACCTGCCCAGTTCGGGTCAGAAGGCCAGCGTCTCAACCGCCTGAGCCACTCCGCCCGGCTATTATTATTATTATCAGCAACAAACATGAGACTTGAAAAGTGAATCCACTGCGCCATGGCAAATCAAGCATTTCTTGATGCAACGAAGTCACGTGAAGGAGGTCTTTTAAGTACATTTTTGTGTTCATGGAGATAATTTACAATCTGTAACTGTATAAAACAATAAGTAAGGTTCTCAGGAGCCGCTATCTCTGTGAGAAAATGTTGGGGAAAGCCCAAGACACTGAGCTGGGACGTCCTTCACGCACTGTGCGCTGACTCAGCACGGCACTGACCTTTGACCCGTCGCTTTCCGTACACAAGACAATCGAAGAAGTGAAATAAGGTGTCCCCCACTCCTGTTTCCTGAAGAGCCCCATTGTGGATAGGGACGATAAAATCACTGTATCGCTACAATATTGTATTTCATACTGTGGTGAATGTAAATTATAAATTAAATATTCAATTATAAATAATTTACACGTGGCTACGCATATCATCCATGTTTGACTCATATTGTTTTGTAGCGCGTTTATAAGAAAGAGTTATTTGATAATAAAACATCAACATTAGTAAGGTATTATTTGAAGCAGCGAACAATCCACAGTCGTACACATGCTCCTCCGGACTTAGATTAAAGAAGGTAATACACACTTCATGATATACAGTGATAAGTGTAATATTTATCTGTCGAAAATGGATTAACCTAGACAACTGTTGGGGATGTAGAGACAACATTTTTGCTGTAGACTGGTACGGAACTATAGTGCTGGAATCAGGCGGATAAACAATTAAACAAGATTAAGTCTTGTAACTTATAAATTTCATTTTCGGTTCCGTACTAACGTTTAACATTAATTAACTGAATTCTTAAATAAAAGAAGATTAAACAGTTCGATCTATTCAGTAATCATATTGAAAAATCATCATACGCCTGGTTGTCGCTCATTCATAATATATCCGACTAACGTGTTTATATCAGTGTGCAGCGGAGTTCAACCAATCAGAGACTATTTCTAATAAAGGTGTCCGGGAAGTAGCTAGTGTACCGTAAAGTGAGTACGGAAAAAAGTCAACTTCGTGATAGTGTGAAATAAAATATTACCAGACGTACGTATATAGATTTACCGGCGCGAAGAACTCGTGTGGGGCAGGTGTTATACCCCCACCCCCACCCCCTTTCTTAAAACTGGTTGCATTGCGCTTATAACTATATTAGAACAGTATTTGAATGTTCCGTCCAAAAATGTCTCCCTCTCACTAAGAAAAGAAAACCTAATGATATGGTTTTCTCTGTCGTTTGTAAGAAGCCTGTTTGACCATGTGTCTATAATGGCCAAAGTCGTGAACTTCCTCTGCATTTTTGGGTACAGACGGCAAGTTTAGTCTTTTTCCGGTAGCAAGGCTTCGCTTAATTCAGCGTACGTCATTATTCAGCAAAATATCCCCAGTCTGTTTGGGAGCTGCCAGTATTTCCTTTCTTACCATCTCCGAAGGAAGTCCACAGAGTTCGTCGCACGCTTTTTTCTTTACACCGTTACATCTGTGGATTGTGCTGCTTGGGTCATGATTACGAGAACCACATAACACAAAGTTATTCTCACCGCTCGGAAATGAATGCGCAGAACAAGACTGATCTGTACACCTCTACTTTTGACCACACTGTCTCTGCTCACACTGACGAAAAATACACTTTTCTACAACGCTCAATTCTGCACCCTTCTCACTGTAAATGGACAACATCTTTTCCGATTAAACCTCATCCCAGAAAGTCAACATTCCAAATCCACATACAACACTGAAAAGAGCACCAAAAATTTCACGACGGGGAGGGGGGTAACCAGTGAATTATATTTCTTGTCTAGACGACCGCCGACCCCCATCCTCTTCCTCAGCTCATCAGGAAGCGCACGAAATCATGCAAGGAATAATGATGAATAAAAAATCTCCAAAGCAATTTTTGGACAATATTCAATTTATTTTGAGTAGCCCGCCTGGTGGCCATGGCCGTTAAGGCGTGAAGTCTACATGGTCTGGTTCGAGTCCCGTTGGTCGATGACATTTTCACTATCAGAATTTTGGCCGGAAGGGTAGGAGAGGTGGTGGCAGTGATGTGCACTGAACCCCAGCTACCCCAGCGCTGCTGGGACAAAGAATTTTGTATTTCTATTTTATTATTCCTTCGAAAGTTGCTTTACGAAGTTAAAAAACAGCAAACAGCTAAGTCAAGGCAAGTATTAAATACAGCTGTCTCGATAACCCGTTCGCTCCAGCGCAGCCCAGGTCTCTCCAGCGAGCTTTGCCGGCGCGAAAAAGAGTTACCCCAGCGAAGTTCAAGTCGCTTGGTTGACGCATGAGCTGTAAGTCGTCTCGTCTTGGGGAGGCGGGGTGACAGCTGTAGTGATGGGAATAATTAATGTTTTAAACTATCGGTAGACTACCAATTGTGAAGCGTGACTATCGAATGAAATCATTCGATAGTTTACAATCGATAAATTTCATTCGGTTTGAAATCGGTTATAAAGTAGTAATATACGTTTTGTACTGCGGTAGTACTAGTAACTAGTAATAAGTCATTTGCTAGTAACTACCGAAATGTGGATTGTTGTATTAAACTACCGATTTTTATAGCGTGTTTCTTTTGTGATATAAGCGGAAATATTGAGACTAGTAACAAACGTTACACGATGTTCGAGTGAAGTGATTGGAAACTGAAATACATACCGTGGTCTATAAAATAAGATAAAATGTACCGATTAAAGTAATTGTGGTCATTACGATTCATTTTAAATAAATTTCATTTTTGTGTCCCTAACCACAAGTCAGTTCATAAAATAACAAATGTTAGGTCATTTCAGGCGAAGGTTAGGTTTACGCCTTATTGTAATGACACCAAAAAGTAATGTGAATACAGCAAACTAAACTAAACGAAAATTTAAAAAAAAAAAATTTTCTTAGGACAAGTAATAGTGCATATATTAATTTAGAAATAATTTCATTCATTTAAGGTTAATGTTCAATCATTAGAAGTTCATGGTTAGTATATGGAAAGTGTTTATAAAAACTGTAACATGACTATCTATTGATAAAGTGCACAATAACTGCATTTATCATTATACAACTTTGAGTCAGATATCTATTCATTTATAATACTAAATGACTCTTCACTCCATAACGAAAGTGGAGGCCGATTTCAGCGTTGACTAGTGGAAATAATTGGAATTTGCGATCCGAATGAAAAACCGAATGCAAACGGAAACAATCAGTTGTAACGGTAGTTGAAGACAATTGAATAATTCGGTAGTTTTCATTCGATAGTCCCGTCACTAGATAGTTGTGGGCCTCACCCGAGATTCAGTGCGTCTTACGGAGGAGCAGCAGCTAGTTTGGGTACTTGTTAAGTGTTCAGCGCCACATGCCAGAGGCTACAAGAAGAAAACGGTATAGCCAGTAGCCACTTGCACATAGTCTTGCTAATAAAAATACCCTTTTTATGAAATCAATTGTAATTGTACCGGGCGGTACATCTCCATGCCACTCCTTCAAATATTGCGCCAATTTAAACTCCTCTACAGAAGAAGTTTGGAACCTTGAAAACTGAACTAATTCTACTATTTCTTAAAAGATGTCACTACGGTAAATGGTGTAATTTTGAAGTGTTCTGAACTGTGTCTATTTTGATTTGTGTTTGTTTATTCCGTATCAAGAAGTGTGGACATTCTCTTCTAGATGTCTCTACAGAGAAAAACCTAGGATTACGCACTCTGTTGCAAAGTAATGAACCTTCTTGAAGAAGTTTTGTGTTCATAAGTTTTTGACCTTACTAAATTTTGTTCTGTGGTTTGTGGGTTGGCAACATTAATCATTTCTACCCGCTTGTTTTGTATTTAGCCAATCCCGAATTTCTCTAATTAATTTTTGACCAATAACGTATGTCTTCTCCGATATGGATATGTTGCTTTAAGCTATCCAATAAAGTTGAGGGGGGTGTGTACTCATTCTTGAAAGGTCTCGAATGTTCCACGAGGGTATTTAAACTGCTAATTTTCTTGTCTCGGTGCCACTTCATCGACATCTTGCTTAGTGTGCGATTATGTAGCAGGGGGCGGGAACGCCTCGTTCTTCGGGCAGCAGTTCATCCACAAGGTAATAGCCGTTTAATAACTTTATTTCTTGCTAGCTCAGCAGTTTAACCCTCGGGGCAGGTTCGAAACTTTTCTCATGTAACCTATCTTTAAAATGTAATAGACATTTGGTAAAAATTCCGTCTTTTTAACTACAAATTGGGATAGAGTGCCTAACCCTCCCGAGCTCCCACTCATATTGTTTTGAGGTGACTACGTTTTCATAACCGTTTTTCTTCTCTTCGTAATCTAATAAAGTTTTCGTATCATGTCACCTTCTTAGTATGGGATTAGCCCTTGCGTAAGCGGCCTAGTGCCAAGTAGGTTTTAAAAGTGTATTAGGAGTGCAAGTTTCGCCTCCATTCTATTTTGTTTTATGGGCCAGTAACTCAACCTGATGTTTTATTTTCCTCATGTAAAGGCCCTGTAGGTTGGGTATCAAATACCCCTGTTTCTTGGTGTGCCTTAAGGGCAGATAGAAATGAAGTTTGTTGTAGCCTTTGATAGGCTTGTAAAATTGAGAGCGGGTCTGCTTTTTTTTTCTCTTAACACTGTAATTAGGAGCAAGTGCTCCTTGTACTTAGGGGTTTTATGCCCTTCAGCAATGGTAGTTGTGAGCTGAGAGCTCAGGAATTATACTTTGGGCTTGAAGCCCAGATTTTGGTAATAACCCCCGAAATCTTGTAATTTCTTTGTACCTGATTTTGGCTCGTTGCTGACTTGTTATTCGTTGAGTTTTGAAAGTCTATATGAAAATTGTTAAACTTTGTTGTCTGTTGAAAATATAACCTTTATCAAAGTTTTAAATTAACTTTAATTCTGTAGTTGAGACCTATTCCAGCCAGCACCTTCTTTCACCTCTGCCGTTCCACCAAAACTCCGTAACAGTAATAAAAGTATTTATATTTCTTTTGCATTTCGGCATTCATAAAGTTTTTGGGAGCGATTCACTGATGGCACCTGCAGAGTATGTTTCGATGTACGCGGGAAAAATACTTAGGTTGCCCAGCATGAACACAGCGCCAAGCGCAAAGTACACGCATGTTGTATTTAGTTGCTCTGTAAGAGTGGGTTTGCCTATAATTGTGGTATATTGTGAATTTTTTAGCGTTCTCTTGGATTAACCTATAGGTGACGTTTTCGCGAGTTCTGTGTCATTCTTCGTGAATATAACAGTGAGGAACATTTTCCCTCGTTTGTCGTTGCTGTACCTACGCTCAGTGAGGCAGTGAAACTGTTTACGCCATTTCATTTATTTACTTCGGCGACGGTAAAATGCCTTCTAATTTTTTCTCAATCAGTTCAAGTTAGGATTTTTAAGTTCAAATACAAAAAAGTTAGTCTCAGTCTGTGAAAAGCATGTCTGTACTATTACGAAGCGTCAAGGGGGTGAAACTGTAAGTACATTGTTTAAAACCTGCTGTAGCTATGATGGTGCCGTCACTGCCTTGAATACCAGTTTGGGAATATGTGTGAGTATCTGCTTGAAAATATTCTTATTCAAGTGAGTTATAATTTCATAAGCTCTTTAATATCTTCATATTTATTTATTTATTTATTTATTTCTTCTTGCGTTCCGGCCTTGTAAGGACCACGTTACAATTTCAATTCTTCCTCCTTAGTTGCTCTTTCCTTTTCTTCCAGTATTCTTTCATTGTTTCACTGTGCTTCTTTTTCCTGTCTTCAGTACACTTTGTGCCTGTTTTCTTTTCCGCCCTCCCTTGGAATCCTTCCATTGGTAAGACTTTCTTCCTAAAACTCTTCCTTTCCAATAATTCTTCTTCTCGTACGTTGTTCCTTTCCAGGTCTTTCTTGACTTCTTGAATCCAGGTGGTAGTTGATTTCTTTTCCCAAAGATACTTGTTCGTTTAGTTAGTCTATTGTCATCCATTCTGTAAATGTGTCCAAGAAATAGCAATCTCCTTTTTCTTATTGTTTCTGATATGTTTTCTATGTTCTGGTAAATTTCATTGTTACTTCTTAATTTCCAAAACTCTGCAATTCTTAAAGGACCTAATATTTTCCTTACAATTCTTCTTCCTAATATTTCTAATTTATCAAGCTTGTAGTTCAGTGCTAGACATTCGCTGGAATACAGGCATTCTGGTTTCACTACTGTGTTGTAGTGCTTTATTTTAAGTTTTGTTATTTATTTATTTATTTATTTATTTATTTATTTATTTATTTATTTATTTATTCGATCTGTTTTCCTGTTAAGTTTCCACTTAGTTACGAAGCGAGTTTATAAAGTAGAAAAAGTAGTAACTTTCCCTTTAGAGAGAGTGGTGCGGCTGAGACTGCCTTTTCTTTTTTTCACCTGGGGTAAAAACTGTTCACTTCACGTCACTGGGTGGTCGTATACAATTTCTAATCACTGGATTGCCTGCTAAAAGTCTGGATTAAATTTCAAACCTCTCCGCAGTGCTCATATGGAGAGAGGACATATGACGCTGTTGATGGTCATTCGTCCATCGGATGGAGACGTAAAGACTTGAGCACACTCCTTGGTTACTATTCGACAGCAGTAAGCTATGTGCCGGCACCGGATTTCACCATCTCCCTTCCTACTATCATATAACGTCATTCATTTCACCTCAGTAATTCCTCTGATGAGGTTGACGTCAGGAAGGACATCCGGTCGTAAAAACTCGCTGCGAAAATTCATCTCGCTTCATACCCAACCCAGTAGAAAAAAGGAACACGGTTTCGTAATACATTCAATTTAATTTGAGTGATATTTGAAAGTTTTAATGTTATATTATTTTGATGTATTTTAGTGCAAAAGTGCACATGTTTTTCAGATATTTTAGGTCATAGAAATCCAAGACCTTGATGTTGTTAGAACCTTCTCAAAACATTCATTTTATCACTATATGTTGTTAACCACTCGAGCGATGTAGTGGTCCTCTAAGGATCTTTCCTCGCAGTATGCTGCCACGTGCATAAGCTATCACTTGCCCCCTAAGTCAAGTGCTTCAAATAACGTTGACCAATATGTTTGGGACCCCGACGAGCGGCTCGCCCACTGACTCCAAATTATAGCCACGTGCTGTATTTAAATAAAGAAATGCGCTTGTAGAGTTAGCTAACTCTAAGTTGCTGCAGAACGACCAGAGGGTACGGCCGAAGACATTAAAAACACAATTGTATTTCCTTCCTCGTTCTTGCTCTGATAAATTCTCATCAGCTGTCACTAACCCCTCAAATGAACAGACTCGACATTACAAGGAGAAGCTATGTATGCTGAGATTCAAATTGTTTCCTAAACAACCGACGATTTTCATCCAGAAGAGAAAATCACCTTGCGAAAATACAACTGGTCTTAGGAATAAACAAAAACCACTACGTTTGCGAAAGGGTGAAATTCACTTTTAGCGTGCCGATATATTAATTTCTTCTTCACTTCATTTGGGTTCGCACTTCATGTGGATTTTGTCCAGTTTTACGGTAGGATACCGTTCCTGATAACCTTATGTACAGTAGTGTACACATTCTTCGGCGTTCCTCTGATGCTCCAGAGTGTAGTGTGGTGTATGCAGATTAAGGTTTGTATTAGGATAAGCAAAAATACCCATTCCTCGAGCTAGATGAATTAGCCATTCAAAGTTAAAACCAGCACGGCCGGGAATCGAAGCCGGAGTCCTTTGAATCGAAGGCTGACCATTCAACCAAGGAAATAAAAATAATAATGCCTCAGCTACTGTGTGCAGGCATTTATATTTCACGCCGTCTAGGTTTTGCGTGCGTGTTAGTTCCGGTTTTATTCACCAGCTGGCAGAGGAACAAAAAATCACCACTGATCTGCATGTAGCCTAGATGGTTGATACCCTATCAATTGTTTGTATCTTCTTCTTTTTCTTCTTCTTCATCCATTTATCCTCCAGGTTTCGTTTTTCCCTCGGACTCAGCGAGGGATCCCAGCTCTACCGCCTCAAGGGCAGTGTCCTGGCGCGTGAGACTTTGCTTTCGGGGGATAAAACTGGGCAGGAGCACCAGTACCTTGCCCACACAGAATCACCTACTATGCTGAACAGGGAACTTGTGGTGAGTTTATGAACATCGGAAGGGATATACTGGGAAGCGGACGTGGCCTTAAATTAGGTACCATCCCTGCATTTGCATGGAGGAGAAGTGGGAAACCATGGAAAACCGCTTCGAGGATGGCTAAGGTGGAAATTGAACCCCCCCCCCCCACCTCTACTCAGTTGACTTCCAGAGGCTGACTGGGGTCCGTTCCAACTCTCGAGCTCCTTTTCAAATTTCGTGGCGCTACTGGGAGTGGTGATTATTGTTTTAAGAGGAAGTACAACTAGGCAACCATCCTCTATATGATCCTTATCAGAGAGAAAAACGGGAAGGGTCAGACACTTCGAAAAATGAAGGTATCGGCCAAAGAAAGACTAGGGCCACGAAGGGCGTGAAAATGAGAGACTCCCTAGGCCTCACAACCTAATACCGTCGAGGTCGGAAAAGAACAAGAGATGATCAAGGGAGGCCGGACAGGATAGATCAAAGTGAGGACCCTGGTACAAGTAAATGGAAGCAATGCCAGGACTCAGTTAAGGGCTCCGTGGTCAACAAATCAGCTCCCAAGTTAAGAGCCCCTGGGGCCCCTTTTTGTCGCATCTTTCGACAGGCAGGGAATACCGTGGGTGGCAGCTAATCAAACTATCCACTACACCACAGAGGCGGGCCATTTCTCAGCAGAGATCAAGTGATGTTCTAAACATCTTAACCGTTAACAAGCATTAGACAGTCTTTATTGTTATTTATTGTTCTACAAACACGATTTTCAGCAATTTTCTTTCTTGAGATCTACTCTGATAATGTTCATACATCAATACTCCTTCCTCCCCCGTATATAGCCAGGAACGGGACGGCGCAGGACATACGCGGTGTCGCTGTAATCCCAATAGAACTGCTCCGCTCGTAGGGTTTCAGAATCCGCGGGGCTTCACGTACAGTCACTGAACTGTGGAACATCAAAACAGAAAACGAACCTGATCTTCGCGAAAGTTGTCCACTTTTACGAGTGTTGTTAAGGAGTAATTTTCATTTCATTTTTAAGAATTGAATGGAAACGGCACCGTTAATAGGCAAGTACTTGATAAGTTTTCTCTTCTCACCGTGAAAATGTCGGGACAGAAGATTGAAAATGGATACATTGAATGGAATTTGAGTTGGTTCAGTACGCGCTTGTTTGTCTAACAAAGATTTCTACGTATTTCGAGCGAAATGGTATTTTATAGAAACTCCATTTCTCAGCTATCTACAGCCAACATTAGGATTTAGTCCAACGTAAGTGTACGAACTATTCACATGCCATGGTTTTCCATGGTGCACGGGGCTTGACATTTCTCTCTTCCTCTTGATCTTCTTTGTCAAAACTAGTAACTTATTTATTCGGGCATTTTTAGAAAAGCGAGACTGAGGGAGCCTTCCATAGTTCTTTTACTTTCTTCACATGTAAGGTAGCGAAGTTAGCTTAGTTCAAGGTTACAGAATATAATCCCTGTACAGTTGAACGGAGTTCAAGAGTACTTCAGTGCGAGACACCTGTGTCTGTAGTTTTACAAGCACGTTAAAAAACTCCTTGTCCGAAAAAAATAGACTCAGTTTTTGGGCGTATGACACTTCAAACCGAAAAATGAATATTTCTGATAATTTGTAGCCTGAAGATTTCGTGGCTCAGGCGGCAGCGCACCGGATTCTCACCGCTGGATTCCCTGGTTCAAATTCCAATCACTCCATGTGACGTTTTGCTGGTCAAAGCGGAGGTGGGGCAGGTTTTTCTCCGGGTACCCTGGTTTTCCCTGTCATCTTTGATTCCAGCAACAATCTCCAATATCATTTCATATGTCAGTCATTAATCATTGCCCCTGAGGAGAGCGACAGCCTTCGGCAGGCGTACGACATGGAGTGTCGAATGGACTTTATTCCGCCCTACAAAATTCCGACTACCTATGTCCAGTTTGAACCTGCTACCTTGGGATCCGGAGGCCGACACTCTACCATTGATCCATACAGGGAGCTCTCCCTTTGTTGAAATATAATCAGCGATTTCTTCAGCAAAGAACATGACGTCTCGTAGGCTGAACGCCTAAGGTATGAAGTCATATGCATGGAATCTTTTACTTATTAATCAGGGCGAGGAATTTGATGACCTAAACATGTTTAAAAATTATCTATAAAATGAGGGCAAAAATCTAGTAAAATGATCCGAAAACTTCAAAAAATTACATACATTTTAATTACATGTTACAATCAATTTACTAATGGGACTGGTATAGCCTATGTTTATGTTAAAGACATTATAATAAACCTTTGGTCTTTTGCCATGTCAGGAAAAAGTTTTGCAGAGAACTCTGCTTCGAGTCTTCAGAAGAAAATCTTGAGTGTTCACAAGGAAGACTTCTCCAGTTGGAAGTGTCTCCCCTGGAATGTGGACATTTCCAAGAAGTAAGTGGTGAAAAATAGTTTATTTAGTCCCCAGGTTGACAAAGCGTTGTGGAGTTTCTCAAGTCTCCGTATTCATCCTCACTTGAAGATTTTTTTTTTTTTTTTTTTGCTACTGGCTTTACGTCGCACCGACACAGATAGGTCTTATGGCGACGATGGGGCAGGAAAGGGCTAGGAGTGGGGAGGAAGCGGCCGTGGCCTTAATTACGGTACAGCCCCAGCATTTGCCTGGTGTGGAAATGGGAAACCACGGAAAACCATCTTCAGGGCTGCCGACAGTGGGGTTCGAACCCACTATCTCCCGAATACTGGATACTGGCTGCACTTAAGCGACTGCAGCTATCGAGCTCGGTACTTAAAGTTGTGATAATATCCAATAGCACACGCGTAAGTGCTTCGAAATCCTCAAACATGTAAGAAAATTACTCAAAAAGCATAAAATAGCCTAATATATTCAATAAAATGGATAATGACGTATAATTTTAGAAAATGACCTAAAACACAAAATGGCAAAACATGACCTAATAAATCAGCATATGTAGAATGGGGGAACTATGACCAGGATTACTGCCTCCTACCAGAGCCCTAAGGGCTCAGAATATCCACCTATACCATAATAATAATAATAATAATAATAATAATAATAATAATAATAATAATAATGCCAGACTCGTTGGCTGAATGGTCGGGGTACTGCCGTTCGGTTCAGACTGTCCCGGATTCGATTCCCGGCGGGCTCAGGGATTTGAATCGCTTCTGATTAATTCTCCTGGCTCGGGGATTGGGTGTTTTTGTCTAGTATCTAAATTAAGAAAAGAGAAATTAGCTGTGCCGCACCGCTTGTGATTACCGAGATGGTAACACAAAATCTATTATGACTTCTTAAGAGAAATTGTGACTGTGATCTGTGAGGTTCACAGTAATCCATACTAGTGGCAAAACTTCTCAAGTGACATAGGGTCTACTATAAAAATACTCGTTTCTGAATTGCATTACTACGTGAATTCAACTTGAATTATATTAAATTATTTACCTCTGTGAAGAGCCTTTCTTGGTGTCCCTCTCGGAGTCGATGGCAGCCATGTCTTCTTGCAGCCTCCAGATGACCTCTTCGGAGTCCGCGGCAAGTTGTTTGAGCCTCGCCAGTCTTCGTTCTCCTCGCTGGAGCCTCCGTTGGCTGAGGTACGCGTTGCTCATGTGAGGCGGTGGCAAGCCCTTGGCTTCTGGGGGTGGCTTGTTTTCACTGCTGTCCTGTTTACCGCACTGTTCGAAGTACCTGCAGATTTCGCGCACTGTCACATTTCCACACGTACTCAAGTCATGTAGCGACCTCGCACGCTTCGGGTGCCCTCTCCTAGAGTCTCCGGTACCATCCCCTAGACACAGGTTGTCAGTACTGTGAGCTAACCGTCGTCCCTGGCGACACAGAGCTTCAAACAGTAACCGTTTCTCCCGCACGGACACGAACTTCTCTCCCTGTTGACAGCGAACGAGCAGTGCAGCAAGTTCTTGGTCTGGATCGTCATGATCGGTGTCGCTTTCTGACATCATCTTCCGAGCCACGGCCCTTGCTGCTCCGACGCGATGCCGCCCCCCAAGATCGGGACGTCGCAGAGCGCTGTCTTCGCTGACTCCACGTTTTACTGCTCCTGTAATCTGTTCCGACCGTCGTCGCGACGGCGAAGAAACGGGAGACAGCGTCGCAGTTATTCCAAGGATGTCGAGGAAGCGAACCGCCTCTAACGGCGTCTGCTTCATGAGTTCCACCGCCAGCGTCTTCACCCATCGCTCGTACTCACCGTCACTGGCGGCCTGCAACAGGTAACATCGACTGTGAGACATCAACCAACATTCACCGCATTTAACCTCCACTAGCGTTAAGGAAGAACACATTTTAAATGAATTACATCTGTAGTGATAAAATTATTGATTCATAAAACTACAGATGTTCACTGCATAGTTACATTCGAAATATACTTAATTTCCAGTACCTGTAGTGTATACGGAATAATTAGATACACCACAAAAATACGGCACAGACACATACAGGACATCCCATACTAAATTTACGTAACATAAACCTGCAAATACGATTTTCTTGATATCAGACAAAATTTACCAAATCTCTATATACAAAAGGCTAACTCCGACTGGCTGTAATCAACGTCCAGCCAAAACTACGCGACATAAAGAAATGAAATTTTGGATATACATATATATTACAGTGTAGGTACTCACTGAGGGAGGATTTTTAGATATTCCGTCGCTAAAGGGGTGAAAACGGGGGGTGAACTGTTTGAATGAGTACATCTATGTCTCAAAACTTGACAATTTACAAAGGTAAACATTGGTATTTGGAATCTACTTTAAAAATAAAGAAACACGTACTTTTTGTTTTCGGAAAATTCCCTTAAGGGGAGTGAAAAATGGTGAAAAGGGGATTCAATACCTTTTGCGAAGATACTTATATCTCAAAAACTGAAGATGTTACAAACGTGAAAATTGGTATTTGGAATCTTAATTAAAAATAAAGAAACATGTAATTTTTTGTTTTCGGAAAATCCACTTAAGTAGGGCTTGAAAAGAAGTGAAATAGGGGTTGAAGTATTTATATTATGATACTTATCAATATAAAGGAAAATGTTACAGCCGTGTGTCTGTACATTGACTATTTTGGCGAAATTATTGTTCACTTGTCCGTTTCAGGTGTAACAATGACCGTTTGCACTTATTTTAGCTTGGTTTCCTGAAACTCCTCATTTTACCCACTCTCCCTAAACTCACGATGGCGGCACAATCTGCCAGGCGAGTTAGAAAATTAAATTTTTTCAAAATTACAGGTTTTAGCCTATAACCGACGGAAAAATTCTAAGATGTTTAAATTTTTCACGTTTTACCCGCGGAAAATATCGAAATAAGGTCTCAATTTTAATGACGGTGCAGACCTTCGTTTAGATATATTTCGTGGCTAAACGTTAGGTCATATCACAAAACTAATTGTACAATCTCCGTTCAATTTGGAGTGATCTACAGCTTTAGTATACGTACGTATGTACGTACATTTTGATGTTTTTACACTATAATTCATATTTTGACACTTACATGAAAGACGGAATCATAAAATTCGGCACGAACATTGGCCCTCCTGGTATCCGTATGTGAGCCAAATTCTATGTTTTCAGCTGTTACATATGTATCCGAAAAGTAATGCAGTGTGTGGAAACCTTGCCCAAATTTCTACTTATCTTACGATTCTAAGTTTATAACTCAATTTAACTCATACATACAGAATATACGGGGAAATTTTTTAGGATCAAACATTCAGTTGTTATGGTGCAATCCGTGTGTCGATAACGTACCGTTTTGCAGCTGTTGTTTTGGAAATGAGGGTCTGCAATGTTGTATTCATGCAAATACTTTCGTATATCGATCTGTATATATTCATTGAAGTCAATTTGTAGCAATCTACAAGGGGTGTGTCTGCCATTATAATTAATTAATAACAAATCGATAGTGACTGTCAGCACTACGGCGTCTGTTATTGTAATCTATACTCCTCACATCGACTTTGACTGTCAGTAGGAATGGGGTCCTCCAACTCCTGTGTAACTGGCATTGGTAAGGAGGACCTACCATTGTAATGAATAATTCCCTTCTCGATATGACTGCAGAAGGCAAAGGAACGTGGGATTTTCTTCAAAATTCCCCTACCCGATTGTGTTTTTTTGTTTTGCTATTTGCTTTACGTCGCACCGGCACAGATAGGTCTTATTGCGACGATGAGATAGGAAAGGCCTAGGAAGTGGAAGGAAGCGGCCGTGGCCTTAATTAAGGTACAGCCCCGGCATTTGCCTGATGTGAAAATGGGAAACCACGGAAAACCATCTTCAGGGCTGCCGACAGTGGGGCTCGAACCCACTATCTCCCGAACTGGCTGCACTTAAGCGACTGCAGCTATCGAGCTCGGTGCTCTATTCCTTGCCTTTGTGTAGTTATCCGTTGTGAGACTTTATTAACAAACCCATAAAAATATTTTCTTGCCTGATTGGATTTTGGTGCAAATCAGGCGATTATCGTCACAATTAAGTGATTTTTATTTGTCATATAAATGCATATTTTTGTCATATTTTGCGCTATTTTCGTAGAAACGTCATATTTCGGCGGTTTGAAGACAGATGTAGCTATGCGAAATCATCTTCATCTTACCGAATGCAAACTAGTATCCACAAAACTGCTTCTCGGTATCACATCTGCAGTTAATACAAGTCGAATACTGTGCCTCTTCTATCAAGATTGTGCAGGAATTGTTTTCCAACAGTTTGTCAGAAAGTCTGGCATATATTAACTTTGGAATTATATCGAGTACAATTACTAGTTTAGAAGCTGCTAGCTTAGAAATTCGTACATGTATTGAAATTGTTCAGTACAACACTCACATGGACTTCAAAAAAATATTATGTGATCTGACAATCTCCGCGAACTTAGTACTTTATAGGTATGCATTCACAAATGTGTGATAAGTGAATCAAGGACAACAGACTGAATAACTGCTAAACATGCATATTCCGAAACGAATATGAAAGTAAGAATAAAGTATTTGGTAAAATATGTATCAAAGGAATTGACGTTTCGATTTATAACTTATTTTAAAACGGCCATATTTTGATTAGTCATTTTTGAGTCATATTCTGTAATTTTCCAATTTTACGTCATATTTCGTCACTTTTTAGGTCATATTTGCTTGCTTATTTGGGCTATTTTTACGTCTTAAACATCCGCGCTCTAGTTATAACAATTCTTTATTGTAACTACAGAAAATTGACAAAAAATTACTATAATTTATAACAGTGATAATATTCTACAGAGCAGGGCCCCGTGGTGTAGGGGCAGCGTGCCTGCCTCTTACCCGGAGGCCCCGGGTTCGATTCCCGGCCAGGTCAGGGATTTTTACCTGGACCTTAGGGCTGGTTTGAGGTCCACTCAGCCTACGTGATTAGAATTGAGGAGCTATCTGACGGTGAGATAGCGGCCCCGGTCTAGAAAGCCAAGAATAACGGCCGAGAGGATTCGTCGTACTGACCACACGACACCTCGTAATCTGCAGGCCTTCGGTCTGAGCAGCGGTCGCTTGGTAGGCCAAGGCCCTTCAAGGGCTGTACTACCATGGGGTTTGTTTTGTTTGTTGTTTTGATAATATTCAATAAAATAATTTATTGAATTTTCTTTTAAAATCTCCAAGAACTAGGCAAATATAATATTCTTGCATAGAGTGATGGAAAGAGGAAAACTACATTTTGACCTACCGCAGTGCTTTACCAATGTCTATTAGCTGAGATAAATGAATTCTAGTTGCGTGAGTTCTGAGACGACACGGGCGGCAGCACGTAGTCATTTGTTTTCCGTGCGTCAATATGAAAAAGTTAAGGTTCAAATTTAAGGTTTGGTAAACCGATATAATACAGTCTGTGGTGAATGCAGAAGTGGGCGCTATCCGAAAAAATGACATTATCCGAGTTTTGGAAAGGCAAAAGTAACTGACCTTTGTGAACACGGGCCTAAAAAGGAATTAACCAAGTCCGCAGAAGCCTTGACTTATGTCATTAAGCGTGCCAATAATAAGTTCGCTCGTAAATCACTTGCAATCTTTCGCTTGCAACTTAATTTCAGATTTCCTGGCTCTGCAAGATTGAGATGAGTCACTCGCTCCCATGACTGCCAGAGGGCATCACTAAAGTAACGGGAGCTTCCGGGAGATGGAGCAATAACTAGTCTCCCTTACGAAACGAGACTAAAACTCAATATTAGAGGCTGCACTTGACATTCTTCTCTAATTTCTATCGAATGCCATTTTAATAACATCAATTATCACTGGGACCTGGATTCCTATGCAATTACATATTCCATTCCTTTACTTCCGAGAGGACCCGTCTTGCTGACCACATGACACCTCGTAATCTGCAGGCCTTCGGGCTGAGCAGCGGTCGTTTGGTAGGCCATGGACCTTCGGGGCTGTTGCGCCATGGGGTATGGCATTCCTTTACTTGTAGACAATTGAAAATGTCAGCGAAATGTGGCTCTGATATGGTTATACATATGTTTCATTTTTCATATTTTTACACATTCTTAGCAAAATTACATATTTTTACATATTATATTAAGAATGTAACATTTTTGTACATATCTAGGTAATTTAAAAGCCGGGCTCAGTGACTCGGACGGTTGAGGCAATGGCCTTCTCACTCCAACTTGGCAGGTTCGATCCTGGCTCAGTTCGGTGTTGTTTGAAGGTGCTCAAATACGACAGCCTCGTGTCGGTAGCTTTACTGGAACGTAAAGGAACCTCTGCGGGACAAAATTCCTGTACCTCGGCGTCTCCAAAAACCGCAAAAGTAGTTAGTGGGACGTAAAGCAATTATTATTATTAGGTAATGTAAAAAAAAAAAAAGTGTCAGCTTGAAACTGTCAAGTTTAAACTGAGTTGGGAGAAGATCAATTTGGCTTCAGAAGAAATGTGGGAACACGTGAAGCAATCCTGACTACGACTGATCTTAGGGGACCGAATTAAGAAAGACAAGCCCACGTACATGGAGTTTGTAGATGTAGAAAAGGCATTCGATAATGTTGACTGGAGATTCTATTTGAGATTATGAAGGTGATCGGGATCAGATACCGAGAAAAGAGAATTATCTACAATCTGTACAAAAATCAGTCTGCAGTGATAAGAATCGAGGACTTTGAAAAAAGAGGCAGCAAACCAGAAAGGAGTGAGACAAGGCTGCAGTTTGTCCCCTCTCCTTTTCAATGTTTACATAGAACAGGTGATAAAGGAAATCAAAGAGAAATTTGGAAAGGGAATCAAAAAGTCCAAGGAGAGGAAATCAAAGCTCTGAGATTTGCCGATGATACTGTTGATGATGTTTGTTGATTAAAGAGGCCTAACAGCTAGCTCATCGGCCCCTAATGGAACAAAACGACATGATAGTTAACATTTCAAAATCTATCCACTGACTAGAATTTTTAAAAAAATGGTGATGAAAACTGATGATATAAAAGCAATCAGCGGATCTACTTCACAATGCATTATTTTCTAATAAATTATGGAAAATACAGGTGACAATGGAATAAGGCATTGCCTGGAAGTACAGATATATATGTATATATAATTCAAGTTAGAAGTTAAAATAACACATTAAAATACGCGAACACGAACTAAAATAGTCAATGGGATAAAAGCGCAGTTAACAGAAATACATTAATACAAAGGACAATGATGATACTGTTGTTTTATCTTATTCTGAAAAAGATCTGAAGAAATTGACGAATGGTATGGACAGAGATTTGGGGAAGGAATACAAGATGAAATTAAATAAGTCCAAAACAAAAATAATGGAGTGTGGACGAACAAAGTCAGGTGATGCAGTGAATACTATATTAGGAAAGTATGTCTTAAAGGAAGTACGAGTAGATGAATATTGTTACTTGGGTAGTAAAATAACTTTTTTTAAATAAGTTGCTTGCTTTACGCCGCACCAACACAGATAAGTCTTATGGTGACGATGGGACAAGAAGGGGCTGGGAGTGAGAAGGAAGCGGCCGTGACCTTTATTAAGGTATAGCCCCAGCATTTGCCTTGGTGTGGAAATGGAAAACCACGGAAAACCATCTTCAGGGCTGCCAACAGTGGGGTTCGAACCCACTATCTCCTGAATGCTGGTTACTGGCTGCACTTAAGTGACTTCAGCTATCGAGCTCCGTAGTAAAGTAACTAATGCTGGTAGAAGCAAGGACGACATTAAATGCAGGCTAGCACAAGCAAGGAAGGCCTTTCTTAAGAAAAGAATTTTTTTCAGCACAAACATTGGTATAGGAATTAGAAAGATGTTTTTGAAGACTTTTGTTTGGAGCGAGGCATTGTATGGAAGTGAAATATGGACGATAACTAGCTCAGACAAATAGAAAGAGAACAGAAGTTTTTGAAATGTGGTGTTACAGAATAATGCGGAAGTGAGATAGGTAGATAGAATCACGAATGAAGAGATACTGCATCGAATTGTTGAGAGGAGATAGATTTGGCTAAATTTGACAACAAGAAGAGAAAAAATGTTAGGACACATCTTAAGACACACAGGTCTTGTACAGCTGGTTTTTGAGGGAAGTGTGTGTGGTAAGAACGGGGGTGGGGGTTAGGGTGGGGGAGGGGTAGCCCAAGGTACGAATATGACAAGCAGATTGGAGCAGATGTAGGATGTAGTAGTTATGTAGAAATGAAAAGTTTAGCACAGGATAGGGTGTTATGGAGAGCTGCATTAAACGAGTATATGGACTGATTACTCAAATAACAATAACAGCATTATGCAGTCATCACAAACTTAGGAATGTGGCGCTGTAAAAAGGAAAAGGACAAGGGCAGTAGAAAGGATAGTGAAGGGTGCTTCGTAAAAAACAAAAAATCCCGTAATAACACAATATATTATTTTAATTTTATAAACATTATGAGTATTCATACAACACAAAATACATTATTTCGTTAACACTAGCAGTGTCAGCAGGACTTGGCTCGTTCTTCCCGCGTTCTAGCTGGACTAGCATGTTCTTTCCGTTTACTGTACTGTATATCTTCCCACTGCAGTATCTCTGTGACTAAACCCACTTCTGCCAGTTAACTTGATTCCTTCGAAAGAATGCCCAATGTACTACACAGATATGCCAATAACTAATTTTCGGTCAAATTGGACTTAACCCATTCTTTCAATGTGGTCTTCAAGTATCTCAGAACAATGAAAACCTGACATTTATTGTTATTAACCCATGTCTTCAATTGATTATTATTATTATTATTATTATTATTATTATTATTATTATTATTATTATTATTATTATTCTTGGAAAGCCAGGAATCGAACCGAAGTCGAGTGGATGGGAAACTAGATCCTAACCCATAGCGGCATTCCTCACACAAATTCCGTCTATTTTGTCCACCCGATTAAATAAAACAGCTGATGAGTGGGACGTCACGCCAGCATGGGGGAGTGACATGTGTTGGGATGGTACGGCTGGGAGAGAGTTGAGATGATTAGCGCAATCACGGCCAGGAACAGGATATCCTCAGTGTGTTTTGCGTGTTGCGGACAATTGGGAACACCGAAGTACGTATGCATGATTTATGCTCGTAATAAATTCACCACAGCTCCCAGGCCAGATCGCTCCACGCCGCGCCGCAGGGGAAGGAAAACGTTGACCATTTCCTCTGACGTCACCTTTCCGTCACAGACCAAAATACCCCCTATAATAGGCCGCTTTTATTACTGGAAACAAAATCATACAACAAGAAGGTAAGTGCAGTAAGTGTTTATTTAAAAAATGGAGATCAGAAGTTACTGAAGTGAGCATATTTATACAATTAAACTTTTGATACGAAGTTAATAATAATAATAATAATAATAATAATAATAATAATAATAATAATAATAATAATAATAATAATAATAATAATAATAATAATAATAATTCTTATGAAAAGAAGGGACTATATCAAGTTCAACACTTAACCTTTAATGACCAAATAAGGAAATATCGCTCAAGTAGACACATTTAAGTATCTAGGTGAACTTATTGATCCAGCAGGTTTTCTTTTTCTGCTTTTTTTCGGGCAAGATAACAAAGAAAGAATTGCAAATCTTCAAAGAGCATGCAAAATTACTTGGAAAAGATACAATAAAAGAACTATATAAAAAAGGCAAAATTACGACATTTAACACAGTAGTTAAAACAGAAGCACTTCATGCATCTGAAACTTTGCGTTATAACTTAATTGGTGGCTATAAATATTATCGAAAAACAAGAAAGAAAAATCCTCAGAAAAATCTTAGGAACGAAATGCGAAAATGGAATTTGAATGAAAAAGAAATCACATGAAATCTATCAAGTTACAGGGGGAAAATCAGAGATACAATCAGAAAACGCCGATTAGAATTTTATGATCACTTATACAGAATGGATTAGAACAGGCTTACAAAGACAATTTTAAACTTAGCGTTATCAATAAAAGTCATAATAATAATAATTGGCTAAAAGAAATCAGCAAAAGACCTAAATGAAACTGGTATTAATGAAGAAACCATTAAAAATAGAATGAAATTCAGAACTTTTTTCACGAACATAAATTTTCTGTTAAGCACACCCGACTAAATATATGATGGACTGAACAACGTAACAAGGAACACAGGGAAAGGATGAAGAGATATTGGAAAGAGAAGAAGAAAAATAGAAGTGCTAATAAGTTCAAACGCGCTTCTTATTTAGGCATAACGAATAAGAAAGTAATAATAACACAATCTGAGTAACCGAGTGCAGGCATTTAAATATGATGCCATTCTGGCTTCCTGCGTTTCTATTTGGACGTTCTGTTTCATTTTACCTGGTGGACAGAGAAACCAGAACTCTAGAGGACGACTTATTACTGAAGATTACTTCATTTGTCGGGTAAACATCGAATGCATCAGGAGATTCTTTTTTCCCCTTCTCGATATTGTACGACTTGGAATGAACTTTCCGTCCATCAAATCTCTCTCTTACAGGTTTGAACCTGCGGTCTTAGGATCTACAAGACGACACTTAACCACTAGTATAATAATAGGCAAGAAGCAATCCACTCCCTCGAAAACCTACATGAAATTGCGGCCAAAACAGGACTTCAAATATCATATTTAAAAATCCAGCACAAGTAAGGAGCCTCCCGGTTTTTAGACGGGCAAACTATGATGACTAAATTGGGACAAATTTCCCAAATAAATAAATTATAATGCCTTGGAGAAATCATTCAAGGAGAGAATTACTAAATTACAGAAACATATCGAATCACTTGGAACACATAACAACAAATCATTATCTCGGCAAAAAAACTAAGACATTATAATACAGTAATAAAACCTGAATCATTATACGCACCGGAAACCTTAGTAATTGGCGGTAGATAACTCATAAAAGATATAGAAAAGGAAGAAAGAAAAATTTTACGGAAAATTTTCGGCCCAGTCTGCACAGAGGGAGTATGGATGAAAAGGAAATCTCATGAAATTTATTGCCATACTGAAAAAATTTCAAGACACTACCAGGAAAAGGAGGATGAAATTCTATGGTCACATTCTCAGAATGAACAATGATAGCCTAACCAAAATAATTCTAAATCTTACCTTGCCACTTAAAGTCAAGAACAACAGGATTTCCTGAAGATCTGATTCTATTTCATTTAGCAACATCAACCAGGAAACTGAACAACCGATCTGCTTTCAGAACACTGATTAATAACCATTGTTTCGCGGAGCCAAAATGTAGAACTAATAAAACCTGGACAGAAGAACGTAAGAAGTATTTCAGTGAAAGGATGAAGAGATTTTGGGAAGAGAAGAAGGCAAAATCATCAGCTAAAGCGTGCTCCACAGTTGGGCATAACGATGTGAAATAATAATAATAATAATAATAATAATAATAATAATAATAATAATAATAATAATAATAACAATAAATGATACTGTATAGGCTTTTGGGCTTATGCCATGTCAAGAAAATAAGGTGAAATTATTTACGTTTCGCACAGAATTGTGCTCTGCGTCCTCAGAAGAAATATCGACTATCCACGAGACTTTAAAATTTAGACGTTATAATAGAAGCGAAAATGGTACGTTCATTCGCCACCATATGGCTCCCGGGACGTGGCACAACGGTAGCGTTCGAAGCGGAAGCTGACCGAACCATCAGAAACAGTTTAAGCGGTTCACATAAGGTGTGTACGTAACATATGATATTGACAGGTGAATGACAAACACAAGCCTGGAATGAAACATCTGGTGACGAGGAACGTACGAATGTTGGAAAACACCGAGACGAAATAACAATAGTGAGATGGGTGTGGTCGAAGAAATTCCTCTTGACTGGAAATAACAATTGGAGGCAATTTTGCATGCACGATCCGGTAACTTGATGCATCACGTCCTTCCTTGTAGATTCTTCTAGAATTTGTATTTTATTTACCCCTTTCTTTATGAAGCCTTTTTCTTGAATAAATATTGGAACTTAACTATAAATGTATTAGCTACTTTTAATAACAAATAAATAATGTTATTTACGTCCCATTAACTACTTTTTCTGTTTTCGGAGACGGCGAGGTGCCGGAATTTCGTCCCGCGGGAATTAGTTTACGTGCCAGTAAATCTACCGACATGTGGTTGACGTATTTGACCATCTTCAAATATCACCAGACTGAGGCAGATATATTTGCTAGATATTCGATGTCGCACTAAACGGTGAGTATTAGACGACACTGGAATAGGAAATGCTAGAGGCTTTAACAGCGCTATTATCTGCCCTCAGGGCTGGCAATACTGAACCCACTCTTATCCGAAATCATGTGCTACCCTCACAAAATACCCTATTAAATGTTATAAAGTTTATTTAGACATATGAAATTTATTACCTCTGTGTCAGGAGTTGATTGGTATTAAAAAGAAGAGTTCGAGGATTTTTTTTTTGGTGGCAGTGTAGGTAGGCCTATTAATACACGGACAGGGATTTTCTTCTTCAAAATTTCGGAATCTGGAAACCGCAGCAACCGAGCGAGTTGACTGTGCGATTCGAGCCACGCAATTGTTAGTTTGCGTTCGGGAAATGGTCTTTTCGAACCCCACTATGGACAACCCAGAAGTAGCTTATGGTGGTTACCATTCTTACACCAGGTAAATGCTGGGTGCTCTACCTTAATATTAAGGCCACAGTCACTTCCACCTGTGACTGTGGTATTTGGAATCTTCTTTAAAAATAAGGAAACATCTTTTTTTCTTTCGGAAAATCCACTTAAGGGAGTGGGGTGGGCGAAAAGAAGTGAACAAAGTGTTGAATTCTATCAAATATTGAAGACATTACAGACATGAAAACTGGTATTTGTATCTGCTGTAAAAAAGTAAAGGAACACGCATAGTTTGTTTCCACCTGCTGTATTAGTGAAAGCATTTAATAAAAGGATAGTTCATATTTCAAACGTTTGCGTACCTACTCCTGGGATATGCCAGCCAGAATGTGCGAATCACTGTAGTAAACAACACCATCAACTAACTTTTTAGCTATTTGCTTTCACAGGATTTGCCTGCTTCTTGTGAAAATGGGAAACCACAGAAAACCCTCTTCAGAGTTGCCGACGGTGGGGTTCGAACACAATCCAACCAACGTGACCCAAACCGCGTAGGCCTAGTCATTCGTCATTCGCTCTGTCTAAGTTAGACTCTGTTCATTTCTTCTATTAAAATGCAGGTCTTGAAAACTGTTTGCTAAACAAATCTAACGTAAATAGATTTATGGGATACTCTTATTATTTCGCACAGCTTTCTATGTAATTTAAATCAGTGACTTACACATCATTGTTGAAAGCAATAGTGTATAAATATAGTACTCGTCTATATATATAAAATAATATGTCCTGACTGACTGACTGACTGACTGACTGATTCATCATCGCCGAGCCAAAACTACTGGACATAAAGAAATGAAATTTTGAGGATACATATATATTACAAAGTAGGTGCTCACTAAGGGAGGATTTTTTGATATTCCGTCGCTGAGAGGGTGAAAACGGGGGTGAATTCTGAAAATTAGTGTATCTATATCTCAAACTTACCAGTTTGAAGACGTAAAAATTGGTATTTGGAATCATCTTTAAAAATAAGGAAACATCTTTTTTTTTCTTTCGGAAAATCCACTTAAGGGGGTGGGGTGGGTGAAAAGAAGTGAACAAAGTGTTGAATTCTATTTCTGAGAATACATATTGAACCATATGTCATAAAGGAGTCCAGAAGAAGCGTTCTTGTGCGAAGTGAGCGCGAGCGTCATTATGAGAAATCTCCAGAAACTCATTAAAAGGAGTTATGTCCCAAGCCAAGCCTCTTGATGAAGATTGGGGACGCTTCCCAGATCCCGGCAAAACTTATATTAGGAGGGAAGTAAGAATTAAATTAATATCTTTGGTTACGGAAGAGTTGCATTGGATTTGAGACAAGAATTGCAACCTGTATAATTTCTGCTTTATTTTGATATGCATTAGGGCTGCATTCATTAATGCATTCGTTAATTAGAGCTCATGATATACTTTATGCGGGAAAAGCTTCGCGGGCGCGCGCAGATTGCACGCGACCAAGCGGCTTGATGACGCTATACGGGATTATAAAATAAGGCCGCCTGGCATATCAGGCTCATTCTTGGACAAGAAGACCGCTTGAACGAGTCGTCATACTGCGTGTTGGTACTGAGAACAACGCTTTGTCTTCGAGCTGCACAGACGACGAGTACAGCTAGATCTGCGAGGAATTACCCCAGCATCAAGTCAGAACGAGTGTTTGACATCATCATTGCAAGGAAGCCACAACCAGGAGCTGAAACCAACACGACAACGGGCATCGATCCAGGAACGTTGGGAGCACCTGATCAGCGCGACATCGAAGGGGACACCTTCCAACTACAGAGGGAGCTGCACGAAGGCGCCACACAAGAAAGAATGTCTCCAATTGGTCAACAGTATCTGATGCCAGCGCCGCAGTCTATCATGATGTGGTAGATTCAGTGGTCCACAGGGAAGGCCGCTCCGTTATGTCAGCGATAACATAAGGTCAGAGCTTTCCAATTCTGTTTCAAGCATGTCATTTAAATTTAGATAGGAATATGGGGGCCGTCAGTCAACAGATTAGTTATGGTAGGAATTTTCCTTGTAATTAGAGCTAGGCCTCAAGCTCGAACCCCGTACATTAAGGTAGATGATATTTGTAGATTCCTTGGTAGCGTGTGTATTTCATTTCGATTGTATTATTTTAACGTACGTGTGATTTTCAAGGGTCTGATCGAACTCCTTTGGTCATAGGAGGTTAGTCTAACAGACAGGTACTTTTATTAGATCGCATTTAGGCATTTGTTTCTGCAGACGTAGATTTGTTTAGTTGAGACCAGAATGAACCCGTAAATCCACCCAGCTTCACTGATAGAGCGAGCGAGTCCGAATATTTAAGAGATATGAGCCCATGATAGGCAGAATTAAGATTTGCGATTGATATGAGAGAGCCCAGCACAATTGAGAGTTTATTGGATATATTTGGAGATGCCTAGTATGGCCATGTGACTATCGCTTAATGATTAGTGTTTTTGTAGCACCAAGATTTAGCCCATGAGAGGCGTAAGTAAGATTTGCGATACTGCTGGTGATATTGAGACGAGGGCAGATAGCCCAGGTGTATTTAAAGGAGGGCTTTAGCAGCAGATTACGTGAGGTGTTTCTTTTGAAAGGCGAGATTTTAGCCTGTCGCCCCAGATGAGCTCATAAATTAGGGGGACTGCCGCGAGTGAAGTGGTGAGGGTGGAGGTCGTTGAGCTTGAGGTCACAGGCTTGAGAATTGGTTATTGTCGTCTGCAGTTTGTCAAGTGTGCCAGGGGGAAGAAACGACCTTCATGTTTTGAAAGCAGGGAGAGATCTTTTTATGTCCTATTTGTTCTACGTTAATTTTTAACACTGGCCCGTTTGATATTGACACCCGTGTATATGTTGGGTGTGTCCTTTTTATATTGTTTGCATATGTATCTTATACGCCTTACTCGTCATGGGACTAGGGTTCGTGACCGAGTCAGGTCATTGTACATTTTGTCGTGATATTTGTTAGCACCGGGGTTCGACGGCGCGAGGCATTGTAAATTTTATGGGAATCACTGTTTATGAGTATTTAAGCCGATATCCATCTTTCGAAACTTCGTTACTTACACTATTGTAACATGCTTGTTGCAGCACAGCTGTTTTCGTGAAGGCGGTGAACTGGTTGTCATCGGCTCAGCGTTATTTTACCCTATCATAATGAAAAGCTCTTTCATTTGTAAATAATTCAATTTTATGTAATAAATCCCTGTTTGTTAAACTTTGAATGCAGCGATGTTTTCTGTTAGATATTTTATTTTATTTTTATTTAGCCGCTTCTTACCTGATTAGTCACATATCCTCGTGTTTATCTTTTGTTGCCCCGTTATACCCATGTTATCCCTGAGAAGAATGCTTATCCGGCTGAGTGAAGAGGATTATGTTTAGGTAAGACTATGTGCACCAGCTCACGTCTGTGAGAGTTCTTTCACTACCGTACTCTGGGTTCGAGACCGGCTTTCGCCTGGCCGGAACTTCAGAGTCCAGTAAGGCACAATATATATCAAATATTGAAGACATTACAGACATGAAGACTGGTATTTGAATCTGCTGTAAAAAAGTAAAGGAACACGCATAGTTTGTTTTCTGAAAATCCACTGAAGGAGAAGTGTTAAATGGGTATCTCAAAAACTTGCCACACATTACAGACGTGAAAATTTGTATTTTTAATCTCTCTTAAAAATAAAGTTACAGATTTTTTCGGACAAAACACTTAACAGAACTGAAAATGTGATCGAATTTTTTAATGAGTATATATATATATCTCAAACATTGGAGATGACACGGCCATGAAAATTTGTACTTGGAATCTCCTTTAAAAACAAAGAATCACGTATTCTTTTGTTTTGGAAAATCCAATTAAGGGGGAATGAATGAATTGAAAAGTGAGTTGAATTATTTGTCTGAGGATACTTATATCTCGAAAACGAAAGATGTTACGAACGAGAATACTGGTATTTCGAATCTCTAAAAATAAAGACACGCGTATTTGGGGTGGGGAAGGGGGTGGAATCAACTTAAAGGGTGCAAAAGGAGTTGAATTAGGATAAAAATATGAAGTGACTGAAAACTACACCCATAAGGGGATTTTGAATGGGGGATGAGGAATGATGACAAAAATAAGCATTAATGAAAACGTTTGAATTGTGAAAATTTCAAATGATATCCTAGGTATGAAATAACAGAAGGTTTGAAAAATTTTACCGCTGAGAGAGTTAAGTGGGAGTTAAGATCCGAAAACAAATATATTAATTTCTTCCTCCAAAACGGTTTAATGTGCGAAGACAAAATTCCAAATAACTGTATATATTTTAAATCCTAGGTGTGAAATAGGAAATGTTTGTTTACGTTCCATCCCTAAAGTGTTAAATGCGGATAGCTCCGTAAACAAAATTATTAATCCCTCCAAAACCGTTTGACGGACAAAATTGTAATTTTACGACATATGTGTTCTTTTGTATCGTAGGTGGAAAATATCGTATACTTCAAAGTATTTCTCCCCTAAGGGACTTAGATGGAGCTTGACTCTCAAAAACACACTATTCATTCTTCCGAAAGCGTTTCAGGCAATAACTTATTTTTTTAATGAAGGGTGGACTTCTATATCTTAGATGTTAATAAATATTCTAAAACATTCACCCCTTAAAAATATTAATTCCACCATTACTGTTCGACGTACAAAATCAAAATTTTACAGGTTGGTCTCTTTTACATCCTAGATTTTAAATAAGAGTTTAAATCATTCAAATTATTCCGTATGTGGTTCAAATAAGTGTTAGATCAGAAAATAATTATTCTTCCTAAACCGTATTTTACAGGCTCAAATGAAAATGGACTCTAAAAAATGTAAAACTTTGAATAATAACTTTCAGTTTAAAACCGTAGCAATGCATGGGTATCCTGCTAGTTACGTAAGGAAAACGTAAAGGTAAATATCGCCGCTCTATTCTCTTTTTTTTTTTAAATGGCTCATCACTGCTGCCAATTTGACTAGTTACATATTGAAATCACGAGATATAACCATCAACAAACTAACTTCAATGTAAGTATCAATTATGGAGGTTTCCTTACCCAAGTAAATGATAAAATAAATGATCAATCAAGATATTCATAATTAAGTCGGTTTTCAAGCTTAATGAGGAATTAAGGAAATACACATACTGAATGTAATTTCTCAATTTCTGCCTTTAGTTTCATATACGCATTATTATAACCGTATTCTTCGGTGTTTGCCTTATGTAAATAATTCAGCTCCCTTCTTGAAATTTGCTGTTACTTGTCGGACTGAAGACAAACCAGGCTGTAATAACACACATAAGCAAATATATTGCATGTACATATGCTGTAAGTCAATAAAAATACACGAAGGCTAAGTCTGCAAACCGTACGAAAGTCGTGATAAAAGAACTTTAGGTTAAGTTATGATGATATTGAAAGTTCAAATAGAAGGAAATGAACTGATCTTCATAGAGGAGGTAATGTTACTTTCCTTTCCGGAGGAATTCTTCCAGACTTTTCTTGCTTCTTAGACATCCTAATCCTAATAAGTATTGGACGAAATAAGACCGTCATTTCACACCAACTACGTTATTAAATGCATTATTCGAACTTGCCACAATTCTATTTACCTGGTGTTACCCAGACAGATTTACAGTCCCACAGCAAATGAAAATATTCTTTAATTATACCCGCAAATGGAACACTAGTGATTATAACAATACGGCAGTGACAATACGTAATTCTTGCAAATCACGAAATAAACCATGACTGTACAGCGCCAACGTGCGAGATTAACAGAACTAACACGTCGTATCGGCAAGTAGGGTATGATTAGCGACATTGAATCGAACCCAACAATTAGAAAAAGCTAAAAATCACTACCTTCAGTATTAACAGGGGAGAAATAGTAGCCTAAGGTTGTACCCATAGTGCTTACTTAGCAAGGGAGTATACAGGTTGTACGACTCCTTTGCTGAGTGCTCAGCGTACTGGCAATCCGTTCAGAGGGCCCCGGGTTCGATTCCCGGACAGGCAGAGATTTTCGTGTAGTTAAATTCTCTGGTTTGGGGATTAGGCATTTGTGAGCGATTATCTGAATATAAACCTTCATCTGCACACTACTAATGACAATTGGAAGACGCAATAGTGAATACATCCCTCCACACGCGCTGACGTAAGGATGGGCATCTGGCCATAAACTGCGCTTAATCCACATCAATGTCGACCCCAGATGATTGGGAAACGGCGAGGGAATGAAGGGAAAAGGTCTATCATTGCAGGGGCATAAAGAATGAGGTGAAAGGTGCAAGAGAGCTTGGTTCTCTGTAGCTACAATTATTTTATAATGTAACCTTCACATTATTATTGAAGTATTTCTAACATGTTGCACCTGGGAGTGAAGGTAACGCTCTTTGCTGCGGGCAACATCAACTACAATATTTTTCCTACTGCATAAATATACTTCCGTGACCACTAAACGGTCCTAAGGAACCTTAACTTTGCTCGAGGCAGAAGCTGGAGCAACCAGACCAGAACCAGACGAAGTCTCAAGTCTGAGAACCCCTTTCCTCATTTACACTTTCTTCCTCCTATCTGAGGCTATTTTAAGCAATAGAGTGCCTCGGAACTAGGTACTATTCAGTCTACATTGTGGGTATATTTGCCTTTTTTAAGGAAATGGAACCATCTTTTCTTACATACCGAAAGAAATCCAAGACTTATGCAACTGTCAAAGTCTCCTTAGCTTCAATGGTTAGCTTAATGGGCTTCAGTTCAAAGGGTTCCGGGTTCGATTCTCGGCTGGGACGAAGATTTTAACTGCGTACAATAATTTGATCAGGCTCGGGGTATGGGTGTTCGTAGTCTTAATATACCCATCTTCATCTAGTATACTACTAACTTCACCACAAATGCATTCCTCAACAAAGGAAGAGAAGGGCGTCCGGCCGTAAAACTGGACCAAATCCACAAGTTCCTTCGTCAATAAATAGGGATAAATCATAATAAAGACGGAAAGGTCTCGAGGAGCAGCTGAATAGAATCCGCCTCAACGGATTAAAATACGTTCTCAGTATGCATGCCGAAATATTTCAAAATTTGCCTCACGATTGTATTCACGATTTGTTGGGACTGTCACCAGAGAGCCTAGCGAAACCGAAAATTGTGGGTCCTGGACATTTCCTTTTTTCACCCCCCTCTGACTACCATGCTGATGGAAGCTGAACTTGGACTTAATCGGCATCCAGAGTGTCACCATTCATCTCAGCGACCTCCAAAGGTATGGATTCTATACTAATATTCTCCGGCTCCATGGCTAAATGATTAGCGTGCTGGCCTTTCGTCACAGGGGTCCCGGGTTCGATTCTCGGCAGAGTCTGGTATTTTAACCAACATGGGTTAATTTCTCTGACACGGGGGCTGAGTGCATGTGTCATCTTCACCATCATTTCATCCTTATCACGACGCGCAGGTCACCTACGCGGATCAGATCAAAAGACCTTCACCTGGCGAGCCGAACATGACCTCGGACACTCCCGGCACTAAAAGCCATACGCCATTATTATTATTATTATTATTATTATTATTATTATTATTATTATTATTACACTGATATTGATCGTTTTCGATTATTTCTACACGTCACTTCCTCCCAACCCCCAACCGTAGGGGCTAGGGATTTCATAACCTCCCCCCCCCCACCACCACCACCAGTATTTTTATTCAGGTGGTAAGTCATGTGTGCACGAAGTTTGGTTTGCCTAGTCGCCTGTCATTTTTAATCGTTTAGCTTCGCCGGTATTTTTACGTAAAGATATTACTCCTTAACATTGCACAACCCGCTAAGTACCGAATGTACCGGGCGAGTTGGCCGTGCTCTTAGGGCCCGCAGCTATGAGCTTGCATCTGAGAGATAGCGAGTTCGAACCCCACTGTCGGCAGTCCTGAAAATGGTTCACAGCAGGCAAATGCTGGGGCTGTACCTTAATTAAGGCCATGGCCACTTCCTTCCCACTCCTAGCCCTTTCCTATCCCTATCTGTGTCGGTGCAACGCAAAGCAAATTGTTTTTTAAAAAAGAAGTACTATATGTATTGCGGGCTGGCGTGGCCATTTAGTGATTTGATTTTACGGTGGAATTACTCGCAGTTGACTGAAGTTACACCTGTCGATGTCTGATGATTCACCGGCAGGTAATTCCGGAGATAATAAAACAAAAATGAAGCAAATCGGTCCTGTAGAACGGCCGGACGAACTGGGCAAAAGCTGTATTTACGATTTTTTTTTTTTTGCTAGTTGTTTTACGTCGCACCGACACAGATAGGTCTTATGGCGACGATGGGAAAGGAAAAGGCTAGGAGTGGGAAGGAAGCAGCCGTGGCCTTAATTAAGGTACAGCCCCAGCATTTTCCTGGTGTGAAAATGGGAAACCACGGAAAACCATTTTCAGGGCTGCCGACAGAGGGGTTCGAACCTACTATCTCCCGAATACTGGATACTGGCCACACTTAAGCGACTGCAGCTATCGAGCTCGGTACGAATTTTTTTAAAAAAAAAGTAGTTTTATATACGTACGTTAACCTTCTCTTGTTATTTCTTGACGGATGCAGTAATTTTACATCTGTCTCTTGACGCAGGTCAGAGCAAAATGTAGCTTCCACCGAAGTCCCAGTCTTATCCATGACTGTGACAATATGCAAGCTCCTGGGGTAAGGGTGGTGCTGAGTAATGACATTCAGAGCACGATGCGGTTTCCCCGTAACCGCATAACACTTGGTGGTGCTGTGTGATCCGCCTCCAGGCCATTTATTTAACGAATAGCTTTTAGTACCGGGAGTGTCGGAGGACATGTTCGGCTCACCTGGTACAGGTCTTTCCATTTGACGGCAATGGGTGACATGCACTTCTGGGTGTGGCATGATGATGATAAAGTAGGGACAGGGTGAAAGCCAATGTCGGCACATAGCCTCCTCTACTGTCGAATAATACCAAGGGGTCTGTTCAAGGCTTATCGTCGCCATCCATACGACCGACGCATCAATTTCCAATTCCTTGGCATTTTGTATCACAATCAATGAACCTCAAGGGACGTGACGGTCTCTATTTACCTCAGCCAGTGTTCAGCCATCGCCAGTTAAATGTTGTGAAGTCTAGAGAGCGATATTTTAAAGTTGCAATAGTTTCAAAAGGTAATTGTACAAGGAATGCACCAAGCAAGTGGCTGCATGGTTTGGCTCACGTAGTTCTCAGCTTGCATTCAAGAGATAGTGGGTTTGAACCCCAATGTCGGCAGCCCTGAAGATGATTTCCGTAGTTTCCCATTTTCACACCAGACAAATGCTGGGGCTGTACCTTAGTTAAGGCCACCGCCGCTTCATTCCACTTCTAGTCATTTCCTATCCCATCGTCGCCGTAAAACCTATCTGTGTCGATGCGACGCAAAGAAAATTTAAAAAAAATGAAGTACAAACAATGTCGTATATAAAGAAATCCTTCAATAAACATTTTCCCCATTCACCGTCATGTCTTGACGGGTTTCTTCTTCTTCTTCTTCTTCTTCTTCTTATTATTATTATTATTATTATTATTATTATTATTATAAAATACAGTTGTTAGATTTTGTAAGCAATTACAAGCTGCAACACTACGCTCTGTTCAACATCCTCTTGGTGCCCTTAGGGGTTGGTAAGGAGATTAGAAAAGAAGTCTAGTACGAATGAAAGAAGACAGCGAGGTCTCATAGTCGTCAGTAACATCTAACAGAGTAAGAGAGATACGCTTCGTAGTGATATGTAGATTACTGCACCCTCAACCAAATATTAGAAATTCTCTTTCAGGACAATCACCTACAGCAGGGAATTCTTCTGCAAAAGCGAGCATGTTGCACTTTTTCTTTGACGCTCTTCACGGTCAGCGAACTAGGCAAATGACCATTCCATCCGGCCTTTCGTGGCCTACGGACATGTTGGAGAGAAAGTGCTCCAGGAGGAACACAGGACGTTCCTATCACTTTCCATCAATCGACATTTTGCTCCAGGGCATGCTGTTTCACGCCGGACCTTGACCGAGAACAATCACATAGCAAAAAGAATGACAATGTGTACGAAGTGGAAGAGGCTACTCAGCACACTGGTCTGAAAATTGTTAGTTGCGGCGTACGAAGGGGATGTTCTTATTCCCACGAAAAGCCTCATAACTTATGAGCTGAGTGAATCGCTGAGTCCCTCAATGTTTTACATTCTTGTGTCAGAGTCCTGTTCTTGTCCCTCCCGGCCGACCTTCCTTGGTCATCTTTTATTTTAATAATAATAATAATAATAATAATAATAATAATAATAATAATAATAATAATAATAGATTAAAATATCTACATCAAGAAATGCATCTCATGGAATGCCAAAATAAGGCATTACAACACTGTAGTAAAAACAGAATATCTGTAATGCCGGTGAATGCCTCTCGATGAATTACAAGTTAGAGAAGATGGAGATCCTAGAAAGAAGTATACTACGGAAAATCTTGTGTCCAATCCAGACTGAAACAGGCTGGAAATTTCGGAACAACAATGAAGCATACAAAAATGTGGAGAACATTTCAGAGACCATGAAAAAGAGGTGGTTATCATTTTTCGGACATTTGCATAGAATGGACCAAACCAGACTAATCAAAAAGTTATTCGTCTCGCTGTGAAACAAGAAGGCAACGACGGCATGGATTCAGGAAGTTCGTAAATATCTAGAGGAGTCCAACATTCAGGAAGTTCAGATGTTGGACAGGAAAACATTTCGGACCAAAATTCAAAATTTGGAAGGGTTTCTAGTCGAAAGAACTGCAAAGAGGGAAGAGCCTGGGCGGTTGAACAGAAGAAACAGCATAGCGCACATATGATGGAATACTGCAGGAAGAGGAAACTTCAGACACCGGGCGAGTTGGCCGTGCGGTTAGGGGCGCGCAGCTGTGTACTTGTATCCGAGAGATGGTGGGCTCGAATCCCACTGTCGGCAGCCCTGAAGATGGTTTCCCGTGGTTTGCCATTTTCACACCAAGCAAATGCTGGGGCCATGGTCGCTTCTTTCTCGGCCCTACCCCTTTCTTACGCCATCGTCGCCGCAAGACTTATCTGAGTCGGTGCGACGTTAAGCAAATTGTAAAAAATACCCATCACATAACAATGAATACATTATCTCCACATAAGTTTGGCGTCAAGCATCTGGCTGTAAACTTGGCTTAATCCACAGGTAGTGCCGAATCCATGTAATAGCGAACAGGCCAGGACGAAGTTTTATTTTTTACAATCTACTTTACGTCGCACCGACACAGATAGGTGTTATGGCGACAATGGGATAGGACAGGGCTAGGAGTGGGAAGGAAACAGCCATGGCCTTAAGGTACAGCCTGGTGTGATAATGGGAAACCACGGAAAACCATCTTCAGGGCTGCCGACAGTGGATTCGAACCCATTATCTCCCGAATGCAAGCTACCAGCTACGTGACCCAATCCGCCAGGATGAAGTACTCGTAGTAGATACTTTAATAGTTACAGTTTTTTGAAATCCTGCCACTTATTATAAATGTAGAAAACAATCACGCGGCAACGGTGACCCTGCACTTCAAGAATGACTCATTGAAATCACGGGATAAATGAATATTTATGAATTGTCGCGAGAATGATCTGCTTGCTTGCACATGGAAATTATTCGGCGTGAACAGTTCTTTTATACATTACACAGCACTACTTTATGTAAGAGATTGGCTTGAAAATCGTATTGAGTTTTCGTGTGACATGCTGTGTTCTCTCAGCTGAAGTGGGCAAGTGTAGCGTTCCGCTCTACTAATGGAGCCTGTAAACAAGCTTATGGCTGGTGGATATAATGTGTGTCACTGGATCTTGTTTCCTACGACAAGTAACGATATAAAAACAGAATGTCTAACCTATCACAGCATGATTGTACAATAATACTAGACATAATTAGGGTAAGAACGATAGAAGAACGGAAATCGACAGCATTTATTCCAGATAGTTGCAGGCTACCTGTCAATGAGCAGATTAATTCATGATCTATAGTAACTGGTTACTTCGCAACTCACATACGGTGTAATGTTTTATAGTTGGGCCACGAGAGTTGAAGTCTGACATTTGAGCGGCGAAAGCAGTAACTACGAAGTATGCTGCGTTGTCACAGTTACCTCAAGCTGCGGAATTTCACCGTTTCATACAGGCTGAATATTTAATTAAACGTGTAGGCCTAACGAACATGGGCGCCCGCAGGATCTTTTCCAGGGGGGGGGGGGCACATTAACAATTTTCTTGAATATAAAAACCAATATAACGTCAGCAACATTAAATTGTTTACAGAAACTTCCAATTATAACATATGCTAGATGACTGTCAGTAATTTCAGTTTATGAAATAATCTGGTATGATATTAAACAATTGAACATCAACATCTTTAGAATTCCAGGGGGGGGGCAAGTGCCCCCCCTTGCCCCCCCTTGCGGGCGCCCATGCTAACGAATTCAATAAACTTTGAGCCGTTCCTAAGCTCGCGTGCTAATAATTCTGGCGTTTAAGACAGAACACGTCATTGCCGAAAAATATGAAATTTCATAATCACTAAACTGACAATAACCTCAACAAATGCACATGTTAAATAGAGAATAGAATTGTACAACTAGCCACTGAATAACTTACAAAAAATAAACTAACAACGAAAATAATAATCAGGAAACAAACACGTAGATAACACATGTTCTGGGACCTGCCAGGAATAAATTGAACAGCGCAGTGAACTACCACAGCTAACACAGTACCACTCCAAATAATATCACAAAACTGAGTGAGAGCAAGCCAATCCATATTGCGAGTTTCTTTATCGTAGCTATAGCAACAGACCATTCTCGAGCAGCGTTAATCAACTTGTTCTTGCCGGTGACTTCAACTCTCGTGGGCCCAACTATAGATGGTGTCGTCAGCTTCAACAACAGTGAGCCATCTAGTGACGAATGAAACTATAGGTCAACGGTAAAGCATTCTTAAATTCAAACCTTCATTATTGGAGACGTCTTCCTCGAAGACGCGGAGCAAAGTTCTCTGCGAAATGCAAAGAGTTTCACCTTGTTTTCTTGACATGGCAAAAGCTCAAAAGCTAATTATCATGTCTACAGATTAAGGGGAGCCAACACCTCCGACCGACCAAAAAGATGATTTTCAATTTATTTTTTAATTTAAAATTGAACGTCGCATGCTGAGTGTCGCGGATTTCAGGAGTCGCGTACGATCGTTTCGACCGGAAATCAACAAAACACCAAACGCTTACTTAATGCGCTATTTATTGTTACAGTAATATCAGATAATACTATTTAAACACAGTCAAACACTTTTAAATAATAATTATAATAATGAGATTGCCTTTTGCTGATGAAATTGAAAATAAAAATTCAAGTTCTGTTTATGGAAAATACTTTGATGTTTAATTTCATTTAACACACATATAGATAATGCTCCTTCTCCTTCTACTCAACAATGAGTGAAAACAGTGCACTTTCCGCATTATAAATAGGTCTACGCAATGAGCTCCGATCTTTGCTTCACCAATCCTACCCGCCCCATAGGGCGCAGGGCATATTCTGTCCAGTTCTGATGGAAGATAGAAACTGGCCACCACACAACAGAACATCAACGCCTGGAAAGAAGACATCAGAAATAGCTTCAAAGCCCAAAATGAGGCTGATGAGCTAAAAGCTCACGGTACCGGCCCCGCTGATACCAATGAGAGGGCCCTGCGTTGAATAGAACGGAGACAGGCAACGCGAGGAGTCGCGTGCAAACGAAACGACCGGATAGCCAGAGGGATAACAGTGGTGTGACAAGTGTGGACGAGTCCATTGAAAGGTACTGAGGGGTAAACAGTGTTCGCGGAAGGACTGATCAAAATAAACAGAAATAGTTGAAACGACCGGACGCGACCCCTCACGGGTTAACAGTAACTGTAAGACGTCGTATCGGCAAGTAGGGTCCCTAAACCCTAAACTCTATGGTTAGCGACACTAGATCGAAGCCACGAAGCACGATCAACTCGCGCGGTAAACTAAAGTTTTGCCTATTGTACGAATAATGAAAAATTGAAAAAACATATCTTCAACAGTTTATAACAGACTGCAAAACACAGAGTTATTATTAAGTATATGCGTGTTGTTGATAAGTCTGTCAAATTATAACCGAAAAATAATGAGAACTGTTCCGGAAGGAACATTTTCCATTGTAACATATAAAAATTAGTATTATTTTTTAACAACTTTCCAACAAATTAACTAATCAACTTCAAATTTTGTATAGTAATGTATCTTATTAATATATACTCGTGTTTTAAATTTATTTATGTTAACTGGTAAATTGTAGAGCCTCCGTGGCTCAGATTGCAGCGCGTCGGCGTCTCACCGCTGGATACCGTGGTTCAAATCCCGGTCACTCCATGTGAGATTTGTGCTGGACAAAGCGGAGGCGGGGCAGGTTTTTCTCCGGGTACTCCGGTTTTCCCTGTCATCTTTCATTCCAGCAACACACTCCATTCTCATTTCATAGCATCTATCAGTCATTAATAAAAAATCACTTTGGGAGTGGCGACTCCATCCTACTAGTAGCCTATATCTGCTTCATTCATTATATTCCTGACCCGGTCAATGATTGAAAAACAGGTTGTAGGTTTCCAACTGGTAAATTGTACAAGTTGAAAACTTCAGTCATAGCTTTCCTTAACTACATCTTCAGAGTTGCACTTTAATTCGCTGTGCTAAAGAAGGGAGTGGCCACACAGCGGTATGATTGATGTTTCTGCATGCGACAAAGATACTGGCCGCTGCCCTCTGGAATAGCACTCAAGCCGAGTCGAGATTTAAAATAAAAAGCACAAGGCAGCGACTGCACTGGGAATCAGATCTTAATTTAACGTACGAAATGTGCAACGGTTATTCTATCCAACCTCTGCACTGTTTTTGCAATCACGTAATGAAGTCTGCAGAAAAGGCTGACCGACAACACAGCCGAACTTCCTATATGGGTCTCTGAGACTTCTGGTTGGAGATATTTCGTATTAGAGGCAGACGTTATACTGCACATTGAAATAAATAAATAAATAAATAAATAAATAAATAAATAAATAAATAAATAAATAAATAAATAAATAAATAAATAAATAAATAAATAAATAAATAAATAAATAAATAAATAAATAATTTCGGAAGGACCTCAAAAACGCAAACATAAGTTCAACAGACATTCTAGAAAGTGACATCTTTAGACAAAGTATATACTTGGGAAGCTAGATCAGAGCTACCACAACAAAATCATTACAGACCAAAGTGGTCGGGCCGGGCTGAGTGACTCAGACGGTTGAGGCGCTGGCTTTCTGACCTCAACTTGGCAGGTTCGATTCTGACTCAGTCCGGTGATATTTGAAGATGCTCAAATACGCCAGCCTCGTGTCGGTAGATTTAGTGGCACGTAAAAGAACCCCTGCGGGACTAAATTCCGGCACCTCGGAGATTCCGAAAACCGTAAAAATTTACTTAGTGGAGAGTAAAGCAACTGATATATTATCATTATCATCATAGTGGTCGGAAGAACGTAAACAAGCCCTCTCGGAAAGAATGAAAGCCTGTTGGAACAACAAGAACAATCCAGAAGAATTGATTGAGTTATTTGCTTAACGTCTTCCAATATTGGGAACAACAATAACTACTACTACTACTACTACTACTACTACTACTACTACTACTACTGTTTAACACTTCGAACGTATAGCCTGCTTGAAAAAACTGGCAATTAGAGAAAGGAGGATTATCCGAAAAATTCTTAGTCCCAGTCTCAAAGACGGTGTTTACAGACTTCGGAGCAAGTCAGAAATATGCATCCACACTGAAAATATATCAAGCGTAACCCGAAAAAGAAGGATAACATTTTACACTCACCTCTTCAGATTTCCAGCTGAAAGAATCTATAGACGTTTGTTATCCTACTTCAGAAGTCTCAAAACGATTCCTCCTTGGTTGGTGGAGATTGATAGAGATCTTTTAAAGTGTGGAATCTCAGAAACAGACATTCAACTCCGAGCACCACTCAAATACAAACTTAGACAGGTTCACCAAGAAGTCCCAACTCGACTGAAGCATGTCCAGTCTGATGTATGGAAGAAAGCACACTCCGAAAGGATGAAAACCTCGTGGGCCCGCAAGACGACAAACAGTTGAGATCTCGCGGTCCTTAGTGGCCCTAACGATGAATAATAGACTAATAATAATAATAATAATAATAATAATAATAATAGACTAATAATAATAATAATAATAATGAAAAAATGAAATGGCGTATGGCTTTTAGTGCCGGGAGTGTCCGAAGACAAGTTCGGCTCGCCAGGTGCAGGTCTTTCTATTCGACACCCGTAGGTGACCTGCGCGTCGTGATGAGGATGAAATGATGATGAAGACAGCACATACACCCAGCCCCCGTGCCATTGGAATTAACCAATTAAGGTTAAAATCCCCGACCCGGCCGGGAATCGAACCCGGGACCCTCTGGACCGAAGGCCAGTACGCTGACCGTTCAGCCAACGAGTCGGACATAATAATAATAATAATAATAATAATAATAATAGACTAATAATAATAATAATAATTTCTAAGCTTTACAGTATCGTCGCTAACCGATCGTGACATAGTAATTAAACTTCACTCTTCGGAAAAAATGACTCTCTCTCTCTCTATCTCTCTCTCTCTCTCTCCAGTTGTTCCACTCTATGACTGAGTATCGTGACCCAAGGACTTGGTTGTTTCTTTTATAAGCTGATGCCATTCTGTAGGAACTTGCGTTTTCCGGATAGTAATTCCATGGTAAGTCCATGATCTCTCTTACATAATCAATCCATCTTTTTGTGGAAGGTTCTCTGGTACACAACTTGGCATAGACTTTCTTGTATTCGAATTTCGCGGATGACAGAATCATTTGTTCGCACCAAGTAAGAATGTTTGCTTTGCTGCAAAACTTGGCACGCAAATATATCTAAAGCAGATAGGCATATGTTTAGTGGTTGTGGTGGTGGTAAATATTGTTTCAACCATCCTCTCTTAGCGCTGATCAGAAGGAAAATGTAAAAGGTCCGACACTTCGCTGAATGAAGATGTCGGAAAAGGAAAGGCAAGGGCCACGAAGGGCGTGAAAATAAAAGACTCTCCAGGCCTAGCAAACCTAATACCGGCAGGATAGGAAGAGAACAAGTGAAGACCAAGAGAAGTCAGATACGAAAGATGAAAGTGAAGAGCCTGAAACAAGTGAAAGTATTTGCCAGGCTCAGCTAGGGACCTGCGGTCGCCAACCCACGCTCCCAGGATGAAATTTCCTAAGTGTTTTTAGTTGCGTTCTACGACAGGCAGGGGAAAGCGACGTTATTAGCTGAACGGTCTTGTCAACAGACCGTGAACGTTCTGCCACCTGCGGCCTATGTAAAGGTTCGCAGAGGCTACGCGTACATAGTGGAAGGCTGCTTCTGGTACCGAGCGAGTTAGCTACGTGGTTCGAGTAATGTAGTTGTGAACTTGCATTCGGGAGATAGTGGGTTTGAACTTCAGTGTATATGCGTGCCCTCATGCATAAACTGGTCCCAAAACACGCTAACAATATTTTGGGAACGACCCAGTTGACGGGCGATTCATCGATAAGACCACCCAGCCTCATGCATTTCAATAATGCATCCCCCACATCCATCTCGAACTCGGATAACTACGAAATCTCTCTTCGATTGCGTCGCAGAGGTATGCAGAGTGGCCCACGAGAAGCAACTATGCTATTTGCTACTTCTTTCTGCGTTCCACGGACTCATACAGTTCTCGACTTCATTCGTGACATACACCTCAAAAGTAGAATGAATGAAAATTCAGAGTCTGTTTCCAGTCGTTCGACCGGGTCAGGATTGGCGAGGATAGAAATTGTGCCGGCTGCCGAAGCACTCCTCTGGGGCAATGATTATGACTGATAGATGAAATGATAATGGAGTGAAAAATGACAGGGAAAACCTAAGTACGCGGAAAAAAAACCTGTTCCACTCCGCTTTGTCCAGCACAAATGTCACAGGGAGTGACCGGAATTTGATCCACGGAACCCAGCGGTGAGAGGTCGGCGCACTGCCGCCTGAGCCACGGAGGCTCTTACGTGTGTACAGTGCAACAGCAAAATACTTCAAGAAAACTGGTGTAAATATTTAAAGAAAGAATGTTTATTCCAAGTGGTTCTTTATTCGCTCGTTTCTACCTGCCATTCGATGTGTGTTTTACCTTGTCATCCAACTGTTTTTCTCTTTCGCTGTAATATCTTAAGTACATTGTTGATGACCAAATGTCATAAAGACGAAGGCAATAAATAATAATAATAATAATAATAATAATAATAATAATAATAATAATAATAATAATAATAATAATAATAATAATAATAATAATAATAAACAACTACCAGGCCTGTGTCAGTGCATGCTGACATTTTTACTACTATTATTGATGACTATGCGAAAACAAATGTTTGCTTAACCACAGTTTTACGTCTGTAACAATCCAATGCGTAGCTTTTAGGACCAACCGAACATCACATCGCTGAACATTCTTGCAAATTCTGGAATGAGGAAGCGAATGTTGGGCGGATCCTGATTATCGAATTAATAAATTGGAGATAATAGACGTGAAAGTAACAAGAACGATTGCTGGTACTAATTACGAGGGACCTGCGCTATAGGGGCACCCGTAATGAAGACACGAGTTAAAATTTGGAAACTACGAGATTACACGCGGGGGATTGGTTCACAATGATAAAAGCCGTTTTAACACAAACATGTCCTATGGGACATGTGGAAACATATTCTTCCTAGTGCAATTCTTGCCAAGTGGCAGGGTCCGCTTGACATGTAACTTAACCTAACCCCATGGCACTACAGCCATGAAGGGTCTTGGCCTACCAAGCGACCGCTGCTCAACCCGAAGGCTTGCAGTTTACGAGGAGTCTTGTGGTCAGCCCCAAGAATACTCTCGGCCGTTATTCTTGGCTTTCTAGACCGGGGCTGCCATCTCACCGTCGGATAGCTCCTCAGTTCTAATCAGGTAAGCTGACTGGACCTCGAAGCATCCCTCACATCCAGGTAAGAAATCCCTGACCTGGCCGGGAATCGAACCCGGTGCCTTCAGATAAGAGGCAGTCAGGCTAACCCTACACCACGGGGCCGGCTCCGCTTGACATGTAGAGACATATTACTGTACTTCAGTCCGGCTCCATGGCTAAATGGTTAGCGTGCTGGCCTTTGGCCACAGGGGTCCCGGGTTCGATTCCCGGCAGGGTCGGGAATTTTAACCTTAATTGGTTAATTTCGCTGGCACGGGGGCTGGGTGTATGTGTCGTCTTCATCATCCTTTCATCCTCATTACTACGCGCAAGTCGCCTACGGGTGTCAAATACAAAAAGACCTATATCTGGCGAGCCGAACTTGTCCTCGGACACTCCCGGCACTAAAAGCCATACGCCATTTCATTTTCACTGTACTTCAAAGTTGTAAACACTGGAACTAAACATTCGGAACATTACAGTACATCAGGGCCTCTCAAACGCCCAAAATCTCATGCGTGCAAATCGAGGCGCAGACTCTCCGTGCACTGTGCATCGGTCCGACTCGGCTCAACTCGGCTTCACTCGGATGGTGTAGTGTGTTGAGAGCGACGAAGAGTTCGGTGATAGACGACTTGTTTATCAGTGAAACAGATGAGCGCAAGACAAAAACATAATAATCGAGCAACCTGTTTCGCAGAAAGCAAAGACTTCCGAATGTCCATTTCAATCGAACTGAGAATTTTCGTACTTTTTTGTCAGTCGTGGCGATAAATCCAAATGCTTAATCCGTAGGACAATAATTATATGATAAGTTAATCAAAAGGATCTATTTTCCAATACAAAGGCTTTGCTCAAATTCTACGAGAATTTGTCGGAGGAAAATTTTCCTAAGCTGCATTGAGAAGCAGCTAAGATTATTTCTATGTTTGGTTCCACATGCATATGTGAAAGGTATTTTTCCTGTTTGACTTGTACGAAAACTAGATTGCGTGCGAGTAGGCCTATTTCTGATTGTAATTAAAAGAAGGCTCTCAGAACTACTGTCGGCCGGTCCCTTGTTCCAGGCATAACTGGTATCATAGCAAAGAAAGGAAAAAGAAGAGCTAGAGAAGATAAATTGCCTGCTCAAACCAAATTGAAAGAAGAGTTTTTTTAACACCGGTAACGTTGTCCCATACAACAGTGTCGCCGCTCACCGCACATAAACATTTCACAGTGAGGGGAGGATCAGCGGGGAAGGTGGAGAAGGCGAAGACACGCCGAACAGGTGAGACAGGTGTAGGGGAAGTGGAGTGGGGGTTTGCACTCTGGTCAACCTAGTGAAGTCGTCTCGTGCACCTTGCGCCGTGCAGTGCACGGGCGCATGCACCCTGAGAAATCCTGCAGTACATAAAGAAAATTATCGAATCAAATGACAAGAGTATCCACAACATCAGCTGCTAATTGAAAACTTTGTCCACCGGACAACGTACCGAGCAAGTGGCAGCGCGGTTTGAGTCACGTAGCTTATATTCGGGAGATAGTGGTTTCGAACCTCACTGTCGGCAGCCCTGAAGATGGTTTTTCCGTGGTTTTTCATTTTCACACTACGCAAATGTTGGGGCTGTACCTTAATTTAGGCCACGGTCACTTCCTTCCCACTAATATTCCTTTCCTATCCCATCGTCGTCGTAAGACCTATCTGTGACGGTGCGACGTAAAGCAAATTGAAAAACAAAACTGGAATACGAAGGAAATTTCACCTTTGAAGCATCTGATTTAGTGGAGATCGTCACAGTTCAAAAATTCAAGGCAGAGTTTTAACTTTTTCCTTGAGTAGCGAATGAAGAACGTGTGATAGTAGATTATAACCATCTGAATCAAAATATAAATCATTCAATATCATTATATTGCGTGGTGATGCGTTCTCTAATAGCGGTTACACAACTGATCGTCCTGAATGGTGTACAACACATGAGAAGCTTGGTTTATATTTTGATGGAGTGAAGTTTCGCGATCAGAATCATGACTCGTTCGCTGCTCATAGAGCCAATTTAAAATAAGCTATTTTCTGCTGACGATGGCCACTTTCTGAGGTGGTGGTGCTGGTGATGATTATGGTTTTAAAGGTAAGTACAACTACGAATAATGTAATTGGGTTTACGTCCCACTAACTACTTTTACGGTTTTTAGAGACGCCGAGGTGCCGGAATTTAGTCCCGCAGGAGTCCTCTTACGTGTCAGTAATTCTGCCGACATGAGGCTAACGTATTTGAGCACCTTCAAATACCACCGAACTGAGCCACTCAACCTGGCAGTACAACTACGCAACCATCCTCTATTGACACTAATCAGAGGGAAAAAGTGAAAGGGAGCCGACACTTCGAAACATTAAGATATCGGCCGAAGAATGACAAGGGCCAGGAAGGGCGTAAAAATGAAAGACTCGTCTAGTCCTCGCGAACCTAACACCGTCGAGGTCGCAAAAGAACAAGAGTTGACCAACCGAGGTCTGATATGATAGATGAAAGTGATCAGCCTGGCACACGTAAGTGGAAGCAATGGCCCCCTGGACGCCAACCCACGCTCCAATGTTAAGAGCACCTGGAGCCCCTTTTAATTGCCTCTTGGGAAACCACGTTGTGAAATGTTCTTCCTAGCACCCCATGGTAAAATTTCAAACGTTCTCTTGTGGACACGGTATTTCGTTAGCAGCTACTATGGTTATCTGACGAGAAGTCGTGTGCATGCGGCCTAAGGGATGTGGCGGGTAAACATGGCTCTTGCGCATGCTCCAATCTCAACTCTCAAGGCTTGACAATAAACATCGGTTCCGTCTGCGATGATTCTTGTGAACTAAGGTGTTGCTAAGTACTGTATAATGAACTGTTTAATAATGAACACTCATATCTTTCAGAGGGCTCGCACTGTGTATCACGACTGATGTTTGTAGCTTAGTGTAGTACACAACAACCTTGTTTATCCGGCCCTCATTAATCCGGATCGAAAATAATTATTTTTACTTGTACAGCATTTCTTTCACGGCGTTGACTCTTCTTGAATGTCTTTTCCGCTAAGGATAGTTAAGGACAGGAATTGGAAGTAATTCGGCCACGGTCTATCAAAGTTACCATCTCGGCATTCGCCTAGAATTGAGAATGAGAAACCGTGCAAAACCATTCCGAGGACGGCCGAGGTGGGATTCGAACCCACGCTGTTCTGAATGCAATGCACTACTAATTCACTGATGGTGAATTCGAAAATGAAACCGGCGCTCCATCAGAAGAAACAATGCCTCATGGAGAGGCAATAATGCAGTGGATAAACTGATGGCCTATTTAAAATCCTTGACTGAAACCACACCGACAGAAATGTTAGTAAAACCTCTTCGTGATCGTGCTGCGCGCAAACGCTATGCAAATGTAAAACAGAAAAAACAACTCTTCACATTTTAATGCATAAAACAGAGTCGTAAATGTAAGAAAAGTGTTCTTATATTCTTTTGTACACTTGAATAAAAAACAAAAAACAAAAAAAAAAAAAAAAAAAAAACGTATTACTGTAAAACTTATGTTAATAGATTATATAACATGTAGGCTCTATTGCATTTGTTTTTTAGTTTTTTCGGATTATCAGGATTTTCGATAATCCTGATCAGTTCCGGCCCCACTTAATCCGGATAAACGAGGTTCTCTTGCATGTGTTAGTCGTGCCGTACCTACAAGCTGCCGCGACTTCTCGTGTGACGCAGATGGCAACATTGCGCATTCGAACTATACGTTGTGTGGGGCTTTTAATGATATCAGCAACATTGAACTTTCCTGACCTCAAAGTGGACAGACTCCTCGTTGAGTAGCGTGCTTGATTAAGTGTTCGTTTCATTTGCTCAGGGTTGCAGGATAGAATCGCGCTACAGTCAGTTGCCATTTAAGGGAACTGAAATGAGTAAGGTCATTGTCTTTTTTTCTTGTTAGTTGCTTTACGTCGCACCGACACAGATAGGTCTTATGGCGACGATGGGACAGGGAAGGGCTAGGAGTGGGAAGAAAGCGTCCGTGGCTTAAGGTAAAGCCCCAGCATTTGCCTGGTGTGAAAAAGGGAAACTACGGAAAACCATCTTCAAGACTGCCGACAGTAGGGTTCGAACCCATGATCTCCCGAATAATGGATAGCGGCCGCATTTAAGCGACTGCAGCTATCCAGCTCGGTAAATTAAGGTATGTACTGGCCTCCGAGCAGTTTCTCAAAGTATGAGGTTTGCGAATGACACTAGCGCTGCGTCACTCCTATTTCTGACCAAAATCGATCAGCACAACTGTTTTCTCATTGTTTCATGTACAGCCTCCTCCTCCCCCACCGGTGTGATGTTAACTCCATTTAATGTGCGTGCTTACTACTTGACGTCATAATTATGGTACTGAATTTTAAAGAGAGGAATAGAAAGGGTCTGAGGTCTTGTGGTTTACCGTGAAGCTGAATATGGCCGCAACGAGAAAGAACAATGGTGAAATGAAAGAACAATTGCTGACAGAGAGGTTATCCAGTTCCGTATTTAAGGAGTCTGATTCGAACCCACTACACTGCGAACAGAAAGACAACGACTAACTGACTGCGCCAGTGAGGTCGGCTAGCTTCAAATAATCCCAGTGGTTTTGTAAACGAAATTGCATCCCTAAATACAAAACCCCGTTTTTTAAAAATGACCATATGAAATAAGTTTGAGAAATGATGGTATACTGTTATGATACCCCTAGTAATGATTCCAATGATATAAAAAACTTCTAGATTGGTTGAAAGCCAACATAATCTCCTTTGGTATATAATTGCAAGTCCAAATTTCAATTTTAACATCGCATCTTTCCTTAACTATGAATTTTCCCAACTTCGTGAACGAACTGAAACTGTTATTTGAGAAACCACACATGCCCATTTAATGTATATATGATGGTAAAATTATTGTATTCCCATCTTTCAGAGAGAGAAAGAATACATGTCCGCCTCATTATAAGGGTTTTACTGGGACCTTAAAAATTCTCCTGGCCTACTGATAACAGTCAGGAACTTAATAACAGTCATGACAAGACATTCTCTTGGCGTGTATTGTTAACAGGATGTCCCTGATTAACTGTAATAAGTGATGGTGTTAAGACGGACAGTGCTGGAAAATGTTGTGAATTTTGACTTTAATGTTGTTGTATGAAGGGAAAGTTAAACATGAAACTAATTACATAATTTAAGTCTGCTGTATAGTGTAATCAAATGTTTGTAAGCATTAAATAAGCATATTATGTTCATTTATTTGAGAAATCGTACATGTTCAGTCCCCATATCACTTTTTCGAAAACTCATTTCTTTCAAAAATGATCAGAATTATTACAAAATATCTGATAATTAGTATAAAAACCAGACACAAATTACACATTTTAGAAGCTGTAGGTATTTTCCCCCACTTTTCTCGAAACGTTTTAGTTTCAATTTCCTTTACATCTCTGACACAGATAAGTTAGCTCTTACGGCGACGATAGGATAGGAAAGAACTAGGAGTGGGAAGGAAGTGGCCGTGGCTTTAATTAAGGTACAACTCCAGCATTTGCCTGGTGTGAAAATTGGAAACTACGGAAAACTATCTTCAGAGCTGGCGGACAGTGGGGTTCGAACCCACTATCTCCCGAATGCATGCTCACAGCTTCGCGCTTTCTCGAGAGTAGTAGTAGTGAACATGCATACTTTTTCAAATAACGGATTAAATTGTGATATTAAGCATGGGACGCCCATGGGACCCCCTGCAGTGTGGAACAAAAGTCATTCACTCCCCCAATACACACCCCAAAAATACATTCTCAGTTTTCATAACAGTCGTTTGAGAAATTCGTCAATTACGTTTCGTCGTCAGAAAATGGGTGGCTAAACGATGTGTATAATAAAATCATCATCTTGGCCTTTTCCCAATCATCAAGGGTCAGGATTTTGTATCGAATTAATTCAGCCATGATGCCAAACCTATGTAGGGGCTTGTATTCTTAATTCCGTGTTTCTTTGGCGGTGTGTAGTGTGATGTGTTCTACATAAATAAGTACGCTATTAAGACGAATACAAATGCCCAGTCCCCGAGCTCGAGGAATTAACCAGACGCGACGAAAATTCCTGGCCCAGCAGGTATCGAACCCTGTGTACCGAAGGCCACTACGCAGATTATTCAGCCAAGGAGCCGGGCGATGAATGTGATGTAATTTATTGTTTCTCTTCAATTGCGTCAGGTGTTTTTATTCTCCCTGAATAAATCTCATTCCTTGCCAACTTGACGGTATCGAGTTAGAGTCGACTAGGATTCTTCGTTATTCACTTTTCGTGGTTCCCCTTTATTTAATCAATGTTTCGTTAGGCTTCGTAGCTTGCTCCTCTTTTGTCCACAGGGTCTTAGGTTCGATTTCCGACAAGTTGGGGATTTTAACCTTCATTGGTTATTTCCTCTGGCCCAGAGACTGGGTGTGTGCGGTCTTCAACATTACATTTTAACTTAGCCTCCTCGGTTCCGAATTTGTTTTTGCATTCAGTGTGTTATATTTGGCTAAATAACTTCGAAGTATTCACCTAAGAAATTAGTATGCTTCGCTAGGTTATTTTATGACGTGTAACATGTGTGTTACATCAGGAATCAGAGTTGATTTTCCTACCATTATTGTTTTCTTATATTGTATTAGATCCTCCGTGGCTCAGGCAGCAGCACGCCGGCCTAACATCGCTGGGTTCCGTGGTTCAATTCCCGGTCACTCCATGTGAGTTTGTGCTCGACGAAGCGGAGGCGGCGACAGGATTTTATCCGGGTACTCCGGTTTTCCCTGTCATCTGTCATTCCGCCAACTTTCTCCAATATAAATTCATTTAATTTGTCAGTCATTAATCATTACCCCAGAGGAGTGCGGCAGGCTTCGGCAGCCGGCACAATTCCTATCCTCGCTGCTAGATGGGGTCTTCATTCATTAAATTCCTGTCCCGGTCAAATGACTGGAAACAGCCTGTGAATTTTCATTTCACTGTATTGTATTATTGAAAGTACACTGCCGGGCTGAGTGGCTCATACCGTTGAGGCGCTGGCCTCCTGACTCCAACTTAGCAGGTTCGATCCTGGCTCAGTCCGGTGGTATTTGAAGGTGCTCAAATACGCCAGCCTCGTGTCGGTAGATTTACTGTCACGTAAAATAACTCCTGCAGGACTAAATTTCGGCACCTCATCGTCTTCGAAAACCGTAAAAGTAGTTAGTGGGACGTAAGCAAATAACATTACTGAAAGTACAAAAAAACCACATGTAGAGTATATGCTACATATGGACTGAAGAGCCGACACGCCATTTTATCCGATACTTTCATTCTCAAGAATGCAAAATTCTTCTACTTCTTCGTCTGATGATCTCGATGATATTGTCCCATAAATTGAAACACGAAGGTTTATTTCAGTCAGATTCCTGTTTGTTTTTTGTTTTTAATTTATCCACCCTTAGTCAACCTTTGTTTTTCTTCGACCTCAATGTTATCACTTTTCTATGGAACCTGGGCGTCTCATATTTGTTTTTGCGTTTAATGGCCCATCACATCAATGATTCCTGATCACCTTTGATACGTACACGTCTTTCTCTTTCAAATATCTTGATAAATGATCCAGAAGTACCCGAAGGTAAGCCATGTCATCAACAATTATGCGTATTTTATATTAGTAACCTTTCTTTCTTCTTCCTTAATCCGTTTACCCTCCAGGGTTGATTTTTCCCCTTGGGCTCATCGTGGTATCCCACCTCTACCGCCTCAAGGCCAGTCTCCTGGAGCGTGAGACTTCGGATCGACAACCAATAACTTGCCACGGAAAACTACTTCGATGGCTGAGACAGGAATCGAACCATCCCCTCTACTCAGTTGACCTCCCAAGGCTGAGTGGACCCCGTTCCAATCCTCTTACCACGTTTCAAATTTCGTAGTAGAGCCGGGAATCAAACCCGGGCCTCTGGGGATGGCAGCTGATCACACAAACCACTACACCACAGAGGCGGACTTACATTAGTAATTCTGTCCAAATTTTCGGAATCTGATTATTAATAAATGAATGTTTACGTTCCAGGGACTTAACTAAAGGTTTTAGACATCGTTTACGAAAGAAGAGCATCATAGCGGAGCACCATAGCTCCTTGACAGAAGAGAATTTTCGTGAAAACTGTAAATCATGAAAGCGTTGAAATAGCATCGCTAGTATTTTTTTTAAAAAAAAGCAAAGAAATGAAAGTTACCTGACGGAGAGGTGTTCTGAATATCAATAGACACAATCACGTTGAGAACTACGATAATCAGGTGGATGCCTCGTAGTAGTCGTGTTGTCTCCCGTGTAGCGAGCCTCTAAGTGGAGTTTATGTTAAGTGCAGAATTGCATGGTCAAGTAATAAAGACTTCCTTTAACTGGAGTGAGCCAACAACTAGAATTGCTCGTAGGTCGTGTCCTTTATGAACTTGAAGAGCGAAATGATCATAACTATCATTAGTAGACACATCTAGGATGCACTAAATATCAAAAAATAAAAAAATATCCCTACTATGTGAGAGTATAGAACCAATCTCGAGTGTGATAAGGTGATAAGAAAGAAGGTTAGGATTTGTTGGACATCTCATGAGGATGGATGACAGTAGGCTGACGACGATATGGAATGCAACCTGCTTAACTGGAAATACGTGGATGAAGGAAGTCAGAGAAGAATGGGAGACTATTGGCATAAAGGAAAAATATCCATTGATGGCAGTACAAGATGGACGGATACCAAGATCCAGATTCAGATCGCGGAAGCAGAGAGAAAGAGTGAGAGAATGAAGTGGTATTAGGAAGAAAGAAGACGTACCGAACGAGTCGCTCGTGATCCTCAGGGGTCGTAACGAACCGAATAGAATAAATCTCCCTACCCTCTATTCTTATCTCTTCAGGATTACACTGGTTACCATACGAAAGAGCCTACCATTAGGCGAGAAACTGCTTCAAATTTTAACTTTCCGTGATTAATAATAATAATATAATCTAGACCAAGAGTTTCCAAATGGCGGCCCGGCGCAGCATAATTTTTTAAAATATTTTATGAAATGTGAAGAAAATTTACAACACAAAAATATTTCATGTATTAATTTTTATACCCTTTATAGACCGAAGACAAAAATAAGTCATTCTTTAATATTATTTCCTATGTTTAAGTATTCAGTTGGTCTGAATGGGTTATTTTTTATTAAAAAAAATTAAATCCAAACTTCGGCGGAAGATTAGCTCTCAAAAATGCACGTCTTAACCATTATAAAAATGGTTATGGGATCCATACGAAATCTTTAACTCCATGTTAACCTCACTGTGGACATTTTTTATGAAACGTAGCATGCAATGAATACCAAATAAATACTTTAATTGTCATTGGTGTAAGAAGCGGTTCCAATTCTTCGTTCCTCTTTCATTGGTAGTACTGGGTACTACACAGCGCTCCACACCCGAAGCAATGTTCAGGGAAGTACTCCTGGGAGTACGTTGCTGGGATTTTAGGCTCTTGTAACGGTGTATTATTGCTGCCTTCACACTACTCCCAATGAACTGCCCTTCTTTAAGTTTTATTTTGACTACATTGTTAAATTCAGTTTGTCTTTAGGATTTTTTTTCTCCTTTTGTCATTTGTCAAAATAATAAATCAAATGAACTGACATTGTTGTCCAGCGTTTATTTTTAATTTCACTCTTTCATGCAATTGTAAAATAGTGTTTTAGGCAATTAGAATTATTAAACCTTCATTTCAATTGAACTATGCATATTTTTTCATACTGGTACATCGGTTCTATTTGCGGAATTTACCTATTATTAAAATGCGGCCCGCGATTATGCCTAAGGTTTCCAGTGTGGCCCTCAAGCCCTTACAAATTTGAAACCCCTGATCTAGACTACATGGGCAAGTTGTCAACTTATGTTCTCCACAATAGGAAGCACATCCTTAGGCAACGCTACAGGTAACGTTCACAGTAGCGAAACCAAGAACTCTGTGGGGATGGATTACGCTTACTAGACTTTTAGAAGTTTTCAGTGACAACAACTAACCCGTTATCAGTGTTCTTTCATGAACAATATGGCAAACTATGGGTTTTCACTGCCTTCCAAGTTCATCAATCTTGGCTAGCACTTGAACCAGTACGAAAAGCTACGAAACTTCATGAGGATTATTCCACAGTTTCTCCTAACATAGAATTGCGGGCTGAAGGTCAAAGATACTCAAAGTCTATAATATTACAAACAGCTGCAACAAAAGTAGGGATCTTTTCAAGTAACCTAGTCAACTAAAATGAACAGAAACATCGTCTAATATTAATGATACGTCGGAGTCAAGTTCCATTCATTGAAATATGGCGTAGGGCCTATGCTTTGCAAACCTAATTTTAAGACAAGCGAGAAAACAAAATACAATTACTTACGTATATATTCTTACGTGATCATCTCCGAAACGTTCACAGAAATGACGTGATAGCCGAGGGACATCACTGATGGCTTCTCATTAGTGCGGACACTGTTCGAATGCCGGCGAATACATGATTATGATCAACGCTTTACGACCAGGTGACCTTCTCTTTCATTTAACCAGGATAAAAGCAAAGCAAAGTCGTCTCCGTACAGGCCATGAAGGCCCCTGGAGAGGTGGAAGGTAAAGGATTCCGCTATCCGTAACCTCGGCACTTGGTGGGGTAGAGCGGTTAGCGCTACGCCCGGCCGCCTTTGCCCCCAGGAATCAACCTGGTACTCATTTTTGGTGTAGGCTGAGTGAACCTCAGGCCATGTGCACATCCGGAAGTGGAAATCTCGTTTCTTAATTTTTTTAGACTTCCTGGTGGGGAATCCAACCCATGTCCACCCGGCTGAACCGAGGACGCCTTTACCGCCTCGGCGAGGCAGCCCCTCATTTAACCAGGACATGGGCTTATTGAAATGAAAAGTCATGTCCCTGTGGTTCGAATTCCACGCAAAACTCGAGATCACGGCTACGATCACGATACCGACAGTCACGCAAAACTACAAACTTGCTTGTTTGCTTTGTTTAATAATAATAATAATAATAATAATAATAATAATAATAATAATAATAATAATAATAATAATAATAATAATGCAAAAAAGCAAACATCGCAGTACTACAAGCCAGTCATTCTGGGGAGTAGGCTACTCTCAAACTTGGGAGACGACACGAGCAGATTCATGTCACATCGTTGCCCAACTCGAAAATGGTTTCACATTGATCTTAACTTCTCACCGTCGGTTGCCACCCTTCGAGCAGAAAGCAATGGTGTATTATCTGTGTAAATCATCTAGTTCCTCGGGATCGATTGGTTACTGCTCCAGATCCTCATATAACCGGAAAATCTTTAGCAGGGCTGGGGATCCAACCCTCAACCATCTTACAGTCAAGACACTATTCTCACTAGAGCAGGTCCCCAGTTAATCATGGATGTAACAGGAAGAAAACCCAATATTGCAGTGGATTCCAACCACGTTGTTAATTTATCACATTACCTGGAGGGCAAAAGGTAAATAATCCAGTACCCGTCAAGGTCTGGTTAGTTCTACATAACACACCATTCAGAGCAACATTTTATCTAATAAAAAAAATCGGTGCAAGTAAAACAGCGATCTTAGAAGGAAATAAAAGTTGTTAGTTTGCTGCTTGTCCTTCCAGCCTTTCTCCGGTTCCGTTACAGTATGGTATAGCAGTCAAGGACTGAACTACATTGCGTGTAAAGACAATCTAGCAGACACATTGAGTATGAACCTTGCGAAACTGTGGGCAGGTGACTCTTCCTTATCCGGTAATATGGTCACGCTTTCGTAAGCAAAAACCATGTTACTCCTTATTAAGTTCTCTGGAATTAGCCGGTTATTCAACTCATGAACAGTAGGCCTAAGGCTTTCCAATTTCGCGTAAATATATCAGTTTAAAATACTTTCAAATAATGAAATAAATGTGTCGAGTTATAATAATAATAATAATAATAATAATAATAATAATAATAATAATTGTTACCGGGTTTTGTGGTAGTTAAGCATGAAAGAAGGTGCTGGGTGGTGAATAGGTCTCAAGCTACTAAAGAGAAATTAAATTTCAAAATTTAATTAGGTTATATTTTCTTTTCAAAATTAGGTAACAACAAATAGAACAGGTACTTAGTAGCCGAAATACAACTTGAAATGTACAATTACAGGGATTAAAGAATTTGGGCTTCGAGCCCTGAAAACACAATTCTTGAGCAACTAGCTCAACTTTACGATATACCAATTTCAACAAAAGGGGCAGAAGACCCCAATCAAACCCTGGAGCCCTTGCTCCAAATTACACAGCAAAGCCTCCTCGAGGCATACAACTCTCAGTCTTAGAAAAGAGCCACTCGCTCTTAAAGTTAAGCCTCTCCCAGGCCACACCAAACTCAACTTTCAAGTTGTCCTCAAAGGACATATACACAGGGGTAAAATACCCAACCTACTGAGGTCTATTAGGTGAGAAAGATTAATACATGACCTCAAAATACAACTTGAGAGGAGGCGAACTTGCACTCCTAATACACTTTGCTTAAGACCTACTTGGCACTAGGCCGTTAATACAAGGGCTAATCCCATACTACAGAGGTGACTTAATGGCAATTTACATTACATAACGGGGGAATTGGTTGAGAAAAATAAGTTCACCTCAAGACGATGTGAGTGGGAACTCGAGAGGGTTAGCACTCTCTATCCCATAATGTATCTTTACAAGAGAATAGAAGAAAAGAGTAGTTACATTTTAGGAAAAGGTTACATGATGGAAAACGCTTCGAACCCGCCGCGAGAGTTAAACTGCCGACCTAGCAAGAAAAGAAGATATTAATAGGCCATTACCTGGTGTTGAACGGCTGAAGAAGAAAGAGGCGCTTCCCGCCTCCTGCTATGTACTTAATACACTGAAAGATGGAACAGAAGTTACCCGGAGACCCCAAAATCAGCAGTTTATATCCTCTCGCGGAAGATTCTAGGCGTTAGGGGAAATAAAACACCCTCCCTCAAAGTTTTTATTGGTTCGGGAAAAGAAACCCCTACATAGAGGAAAAAGAAACACATAATTGGTGGAAAATTAATTAAAGAAATTCGGGATTGGCTAGATCCAAAATAAGGGGAAAAGGAGGGGTATACAGCCAACTTAAACCATGACAGAAAGAAATTTAACAAAGAACAAACTCTTGAAATAAAAATTTCTCCAACAAAATAGTTCTTTGATTTCGCACTAGGTTGCACTATTGTAATTCTTCAGTAGTGTCCTCTAGAAGAGAAAGTTCACACTTCTTACTTCAAGCGAAACAAAAACACATCAAAAGTGACACAGTTCAAAAACTCAAAATTTTCCACGTGGTGACATCTTCTGAGAAAGTAGAGAATTAATAGAATAGATAAAGTTCAACCTTCCTCCAGAAGAGGAGTTTCAACTGGCGCAACTTTTAAATAAACAGAGTAGAGGTGTACCGCCCGGTACAGACCTCCCCCCCCAAAAGTTCCTCCAAGGGGTAACACAGAAGAACATAAGCTTTGTTTCCGAAATAAGGTCCAAGTTTTGATGTGTATATTAAGATTAATTGCGGAAGCATTTATAAGATTTTAGTAATTTGGTTGGTTGCAATTTCAAAATTTGTTGTTGCAGGTGCAGTAAAGTTTTTATGTTTGTAGAAGTTGAATTTCTGAAGATAAACCTTTAATGCTTAAAAGTGAAGAAAAGTTTTGCAATGTCCACCAAATATTGTTGTTAAATTCCCATATGTAGTTATCGCTTAAGGTGACTGTCCATGTAGTTGATGTAGATTGAGTCGAATGGCCGGACCGGCCATTGCAGCTTGCGTCCAACGGGGGCCGCTCGGACCCCTTAAGTACCCTGAGATACCGCTCGCCCGCACTATGAGGGGAGCAGAGGTGTTGAAGTACGCCGCGCCCGCGGTGAACAGATACAGGCTGCGGGCATGTAGCAGGTCGTGCGCCGCACATCAGCCTTGGCCGGGAGGTGAGCTCCGGCTCGCCGTGCACATGTCGTCCTCGCTGGAGAGGAGGGGGCCCATCCCCCTCCCCAGTCGCTGCACGGCGCTGCGCGGCTGCGGGGGCGCTGAAACATTAAAGCTAGGCGGCAGAATTGTGTTGGACAATCATCTTCTTTGAGGGTACAGGCTTGTGGAGAGGTTGAGGGGCCAGCGGCGTGTAGATATCTATGGCATTTACTATTATGAAGCCACAGTGTAAGGTGGAGCAGGAGACGGGAGCGTGGTAATGGCCGTGGCAAGAACAGGATGGCAGTTTAACGGGTCGGGGCAGGTTTTACATAAGGCTTACATCTAAAACCAAAATATTACAGAAGGGGCAGAATGCCTTAAAAGTGAAACTCAAAAAAAAAATATAACCTTCATATCCTTTCAAAATACTATGAAGCAAGTTAACACAGAAATTACACCGGTTTCACCTGGGACAGGTGAACTCTAAATATCCTCTCGGTGGCTGGATTACTTAACAATAAGGTAACCGGCGTAAGAAAATCGAGAATGATACAAGGCCCATGAAACCTGGGGGCAAGCTTGCCCGCGGGAACAAAATTTTTGACCATCACCTGGTCACCTACCTTCAAAGTGGTGGGTCTCCGTCCACGATCATACCTTTCCCTAACCTTTTCATGAGACACTTTAAGATTGGCTTTAGCCTTCTTCCAAAGATCTTTGATGTTGTCCGGATCTATTGTCTCGGGCAGAATGTCACTCAGAGACCAGAGGTTAGAGAGCGGCGAGTTGGGAACAAACTTAAACATCAAAGAAGCTGGAGTAAACTTGTGAGATTCATGAACCGCCGAATTCAAAGCAAAAGCTAACCAATGCAGGGACGTGTCCCACCTAGAATGATCTTCATGATGATAGGCAATAAGTGCGGACCTGAGATTACGGTTAACCCGTTCAGCCAGAGATGGTTGAGGGTAATAAGCGGAAGTAGTTACATGAGAGATGGACAAGTCAAAACAGAATTTACGAAATAAATTAGATGTAAAAGCCTTAGCATTATCAGATACAATGTATTGGCACGGACCAAAAGAAGCAAAAATAGAATTTAAGCAAGTAATGGTTGACTGAGCGGTAGCCAGCTTAGTCGGAAATAACCAGGAAAATCTTGTAAAACCATCTACACACACAAAGATGAACTTGTTGGCATTGCCCTTTGACTGGGGGAAGGGTCCCACATAATCAATATACAGGCGTTCCATGGGGCGCGACGCTTGATGAGAAGACAAAAGGCCTACTTTAGTGGACATGGTGGGTTTACTGATCAAACAAGATTTACAAGCTTTTACGAGTTCCCGAATTTCACCGTCCATACCTTTCCAGATGAACATTTCACGAATCTTTTCACGAGTTTTAAAGATACCCAGATGCCCTCCTAATGGGGTCTCATGATAGTATTTGAAGATCATAGGTACAAGAACCGCTGGAACAACAACTTTCATCAACTTATCATGCCTCGAAGGGCAACATAGAACACCATTCCTCAGAACATAAGGGACAGCATGTTCCCCAGAAGAAAGGGTTTCCATTATCGGAGCCAGCGTAGGATCTTCACGTTGGTATTTCTCGATATCCCTAAAGAGCATGGGAGCATCGGTTAGGATGGCATTAACCTCGGATAGTATGGACTCGGAAGGTGATGAACTGTCGACCGGTTCATGGGTCTCGACCTCGTTTGAAAACATACGGCTGAGTCCATCAGCCACAACATTTTCGGTACCTCTGATATGTCGTACATCAAATTGGAAAGCAGAAATACGGATGGCCCAACGGGCTATACGACCAGTACGACGCGGCCTACCTAAGACCCAGCTTAAGGCTTGATTATCTGTCTCCAGGTCGAATTTGACATGTTCCAGATAGAGACGGAACTTTTCTAAGGCGAATAAGACTGCCAACCCTTCGAGCTCATAGATGGAATACTTGGCTTCTTGAACCGATAGAGTCCTAGATGCATAGGCGATGGGACGCCTCCCTAGTTCAGTCTCTTGAAGAAGGACTGCAGCTACAGCTGACGACGACGCGTCCGTTTGGACGATGAATTTCTTCGAGAAATCAGGCATAGCAAGTACAGGGGCATTACAGAGAGCTAATTTAAGATCTTCGAAAGCGGCTTGTTGAGAAGGTCCCCACTCGAATTTGATGCCTTTCCTACGAAGAAGGTTTAAGGGCGCCGCTCTATTAGCGAAGTTAGGAATAAACTTCCTGAAGAAATTCACCATACCAATGAATCTAGCGATACCTTTAATGTCCTTAGGAGGTTTAAAATCACGGATGGCCTGTGTTCTAGAATGATCGACAGCTACCCCATCGGGTGACACAATATGCCCCAGGAATGACATTGAGGGCTTAGCAAAGGCAACCTTGGACAACTTAACAGTTAACCCAGCCTTACGAAGGCGATCGAGAACTTCTCGCAGATGATCTAGATGTTCTTCAAAAGTCTCGGAAAATACGACGACATCATCCAAGTAGTGATATAAGTACTCAAATTGATGTCGGAAAAGACCCTATCTAGTAGCCTAGTGAGCACAGCTGCCCCCGTGGGGAGCCCGAAAGGCACGCGGTTGTATTCGTATAAGTTCCAGTCCGTGGCAAACGCTGTAAGATGTTTAGACTCCTCGGCAAGGGGAATTTGATTATAGGCCTGATTCAAGTCCAAGATGGTGAAGAACTTGGCCTTACGAAACCATGAAAAGCAAGAATGAAGGTCGGGAAGGGGCACAGATTGCAACACCACCTTCCGATTGAGAGCCCTGTAATCAATGACCGGCCTGAAGCCTCCTTGGGGTTTCGGGACTAGAAAAATAGGCGAAGAATACGCTGACTTAGAGGGCCTAATAATACCATCCCTCAACATCTGATCGATGATTTCTTTCAGAGCCTTCATTTTAGGTGGAGATAGCCTATACGGTGGAAAACGGACAGGAATTGAATCCGTGACCTCAATTTTGTATTCAATAAGGTCAGTAACACCAAGAGTATCAGAGAACACCTCGGGAAACGACTGACACAGTTTCCGAATACTATCAGCCTGCTCCTCAGGTAGATGTCTAAGGTCTAACAACATCTCATCCTGGGTAGGCGAAATAGATGAACATGATACAGAATTACACTTTAACAAGGGAATTCTACAATTGGACGCAAATTTGAATATGCACGACCTACACTGGAGATCGAGCACAAGACCAGTGTGAGAAATGAAGTCCGCTCCCAATATGATGGGGCAAGACAAACGCTTGGCCACAAACAATTTAACTTTCCATGTAAACTTAAAAACACGAATTTTGACCAGTAAGGAACCTAGAATTTCTAATGGAGATGAATTAGCCGAAACGTATTGAACAGGAGAAGAGACATAGTCAGGGAGTTTACAAACAGATTTCAATTTAGAATACCAATCAGCCGAAATAAGGGAACAAACACTGCCTGAATCTAAGAGAGCTGTTATAGGCTCGTTATTTAACTCAATCTTAAGAAAAGGAACAGGTGCGGGAGTATCCGCCGCAATCCTAAGACACTCTTTAGGGCATTCAAACGATGAATTTGAAGGCTGGTCGTTCTCTGCATTTACAACCTGTTTACTAGGGGCTGAGTCTCGGGAAGATGGATTAGTCGGCTCAGCCGACGCCACTAGTCACTTTTTATTATTGGCATAACTGGAATTTGCACCAGAAGTTGAGCAGGAGGGGGTGCTATTTGAGTTTGGGCAATTCTTGGCGATATGTGAGAAGGCCCCACACTTAAAACAGCCTTGTGATGACCCTGCTCCATTCCTTGTCCCACTTGACCTGATCAGAGGACACTTATTCCGCAGATGGTCAGGCGACCCGCAAGCATAACATTTACGGGGATTGACTGGTCGGCGAGGTGGAGGCCGAGTGTTACTAAAGGAAGGCGGGGGTTCTTTCGCGACACGCAAAGAATCGGCGTATCTAACTCCTTCCGCTGAAACGGCCAATGCTTCAAGTTCAGAGAAAGTTTGCGGGCACGCCGCGAAACACAAATATGACCTATAGGGAGGTGAAATTCCCTCTACAATAGCCTGTACAATCTGATCTTCGGGAAAATGAAGGGCAAACACCCTAGTATAAAACTTAATATCTTGGATGAAGTCAGCCAAGTTTTCATCCAAGCGCTGTACACGGTAATAGTACTTCTGAATCAGGGAGGACCTGGCCCTAGCCGGGATGAAGTTAGCTAGCAAATGGGCATGGAAATCCTCAATAGATGATTGCTCGGCAATGGCTCTTACGATTTTATCAGAGAGAATACCAATAGCATACGGATAGATAATTTGCAAAATTTGACATGGCGAAAGAGAAAAAACAAGAGCATGATCCTGAAATTCCACTAGAAATCTTAAAAATGAAATTACGTCACTGGTGGTATTAACGGAAAACTTGGATATACCTCTGAGCAACATTGCCAATGGATGAGGCAAGCTGCTAAACCCGGGCGACATAGTAGGTAAAGGTTTCAATGGCAAGGAAGTTAATTCAGCACGTACATTGTTCAACGATGTGCGGCGTTCAGACTCGTTGTCCAATGGGGCAGAGATAGTTTGAGCAGCAACGGTTATCCTATTGCCTTCTCCCTTAGCAGGTTCTTCCTCACTACTTACATTCACAACGGTGGGCTGATCAGATTTGGGAGGAACTTCCCCAGTTAACAATTGAGTGACTTTACTAGACAATTCAGAGATAGTTTCAAGGAGCGTATTAGCTTGCTTCCTCTGAACGTCATTCACCTTCAGAGACAACAGATCATTAACTCTATTTGAAAAGTGATATAGCCTGCCTTGCACACGCTTAATTTGATTAGGAGACGGATCGTTTTCATCAAAAAAGCTGACTACAGATGCTAGCCCAGTAATATTCTCGACGATCGTGGAAAGAGACTCATCAATTTCTTTCTCTCCCAAATTGGGGATGGAAATGGGCAAATCAAGGGACTCTCTAAGCTTGTTGGTGTCGATTGCAACCGTGCCTCCAGATTGCACATTTCTGATAGTTAACTCGTATATCAACTCCTCTTTGCGCAAATAGTTAAGGAGGAGAACATCGCGAGGGCCGGGCATGATGACAGAACAATTTTGAAAAACTCAAAAAATTCCAGCAACTGAGACAATTATTAGAGTTCGAATCAAAGCAATGTTTAGCCGTCAAAAGGGGCTAAATTGAGACCCATTCAACCACGCTCTGCTACCACTTGTTACCGGGTTTTGTGGTAGTTAAGCATGAAAGAAGGTGCTGGGTGGTGAATAGGTCTCAAGCTACTAAAGAGAAATTAAATTTCAAAATTTAATTAGGTTATATTTTCTTTTCAAAATTAGGTAACAACAAATAGAACAGGTACTTAGTAGCCGAAATACAACTTGAAATGTACAATTACAGGGATTAAAGAATTTGGGCTTCGAGCCCTGAAAACACAATTCTTGAGCAACTAGCTCAACTTTACGATATACCAATTTCAACAAAAGGGGCAGAAGACCCCAATCAAACCCTGGAGCCCTTGCTCCAAATTACACAGCAAAGCCTCCTCGAGGCATACAACTCTCAGTCTTAGAAAAGAGCCACTCGCTCTTAAAGTTAAGCCTCTCCCAGGCCACACCAAACTCAACTTTCAAGTTGTCCTCAAAGGACATATACACAGGGGTAAAATACCCAACCTACTGAGGTCTATTAGGTGAGAAAGATTAATACATGACCTCAAAATACAACTTGAGAGGAGGCGAACTTGCACTCCTAATACACTTTGCTTAAGACCTACTTGGCACTAGGCCGTTAATACAAGGGCTAATCCCATACTACAGAGGTGACTTAATGGCAATTTACATTACATAACGGGGGAATTGGTTGAGAAAAATAAGTTCACCTCAAGACGATGTGAGTGGGAACTCGAGAGGGTTAGCACTCTCTATCCCATAATGTATCTTTACAAGAGAATAGAAGAAAAGAGTAGTTACATTTTAGGAAAAGGTTACATGATGGAAAACGCTTCGAACCCGCCGCGAGAGTTAAACTGCCGACCTAGCAAGAAAAGAAGATATTAATAGGCCATTACCTGGTGTTGAACGGCTGAAGAAGAAAGAGGCGCTTCCCGCCTCCTGCTATGTACTTAATACACTGAAAGATGGAACAGAAGTTACCCGGAGACCCCAAAATCAGCAGTTTATATCCTCTCGCGGAAGATTCTAGGCGTTAGGGGAAATAAAACACCCTCCCTCAAAGTTTTTATTGGTTCGGGAAAAGAAACCCCTACATAGAGGAAAAAGAAACACATAATTGGTGGAAAATTAATTAAAGAAATTCGGGATTGGCTAGATCCAAAATAAGGGGAAAAGGAGGGGTATACAGCCAACTTAAACCATGACAGAAAGAAATTTAACAAAGAACAAACTCTTGAAATAAAAATTTCTCCAACAAAATAGTTCTTTGATTTCGCACTAGGTTGCACTATTGTAATTCTTCAGTAGTGTCCTCTAGAAGAGAAAGTTCACACTTCTTACTTCAAGCGAAACAAAAACACATCAAAAGTGACACAGTTCAAAAACTCAAAATTTTCCACGTGGTGACATCTTCTGAGAAAGTAGAGAATTAATAGAATAGATAAAGTTCAACCTTCCTCCAGAAGAGGAGTTTCAACTGGCGCAACTTTTAAATAAACAGAGTAGAGGTGTACCGCCCGGTACAATAATAATAATAATAATAATAATAATAATAATAATAATTTCTTGGAAAACATTATGACAATAGAGAAATAATAATTTTTTTTGCAAGTTGCTTTACGTCGCACCGACAGACAAGTCTTATGGCGACGATGGGAGAGGAAGGAGCTAAGAGTGGGAATGAAGCGGCCGTGGCCTTAATTAAGGTACAGCCCCAGCATTTGCCTGGTGTGAAAATGGGAAACCACGGAAAACCATCTTCAGGGCTGCCGATAGTGGGGATCGAACCCACTATTTCCCGAAAACTGGGTACTGGCCGCACTTAAGCGACTGCAGCTATCGAGCTCGGTAGAGAGAAAGAATAAATAGAGTAGCTAAATGCAAGTACCTTGGTGAGATCATACAACCGAACGGATTCGACCATGAGGGAACAAGGAAGTGGAGCTTCCATTCCACCTTACGAAGAGCACAAACAACAACAAAGCGATCTCTGTTAAGACTAAAACTGCCAGGCTGTGTAGCTCAGACGGTTGAGGCGCTGGCATTCCGACGCCAACTTGGCAGGTTCGATGGTATTTAACGGTGCTCAAATACATCAACCTCGTGTCGGTAGATTTACTGGCACGTAAATGAACTCCTTTCTTGCTTTCTTAATCTGTTTACCCTCCAGGGTTGGTTTTTCCCTCGAACTCAGGGATACCATCTCTACCGCCACAAGGGCAGTATCCTGGAGCGTGAGACTTTGGGTCGGGGTATACAAGTGGAGAGAATGACCAATATTTCGCCTAGGCGGCCTTTTCTGTTATGCTGAATAAGGGCCTTGTGGGGTACGGGAAGATTGGGAGGGATAGACAAGGAAGAGGAAGGAAGCAGCCGTGGCCTTAAGTTAGGAGAAGTGAGAAACCACGCAAAACCACTTCGAGGATGGCTGAGGTGGGAATCGAACCCCCTTTACTCAGTTAACCTCCCGGGGCTGAGCGGACCCCGTTCCAGTCCTCGTACCACTTTTCAAATTTCATGGCAGAACTGGGAATCGAATCCGGGCCTCCGGACTGGCAGCTAATCACACTATCCACTACACCACAGAGGCGGACAAGAGAACTCTTGCAGGACTAAATTCCGGTACCTCTGCGTCTCCGAAAACCGTAAAAGTAGTTTGTGAGACGTAAAGCCATTATTATTATTATTATTATTATTATTATTATTATTATTATTATTATTATTATTATTATTATAGGCAGTACAAGTATCCAACCCCCGAGCGTTATAATGTCCTTTTGTATAATGCGGAATCTCATCAACGCGGAAACGGAAACTGAAAGAATTCTTTAAAATCTTCTCGTACAAAGCGGAAAACAGTAGTAACTTATGTAGTCCTACGTACAATATTTGTGCATTTTTGGTGCTGGTATGATCAATGTCACTGTTTCGACAAACTGGCGCACGTGTTTGAAGAGAGTTACAATACGGATGGTAGAACGAATGAAGTCCTTGAAAACGCATCGGCAATATCAAATTTGTGTTAAGCAAGAAACGTTCCCTGCGAGGCAGGGAACTTCATTCGAAGTTACGACCACCACATTTTCGAACCAGCTTTCTAGCAGTGAGAAAGGCCGAGAAAAAGAAGGCGGAAGATGGAGACGAGGAAGAAGATAAAGTCCGAAATAAGATCCGAACCCACGAATAGGCCTACAGTGCGTTTGTGACGTAAAGCAATTTGCCATTACATCTAACTCTTCGATTCGTCTTGAACTAATATACTCAGCTCAGGACTGCATTCAGAAAGACACGACTAGCAAGAAGAGGAGACAACTTTCTCTCTGATCTAGGGAAGAAAGCTTAGTGTTGTGAAGTAGTGTAGCCTGTAGAGTCTGATGATGGAAATAAGTTTAAGGAGAGTAAATCCAGTGTTCTGAAGCTGTATAATAATTGTGATAGTGCCATAATGATACACTGTGTCATTCTGTATACAACAACAATAATAATAATAATAATAATAATAATAATAATAATAATAATAATAATAATAATAATAATAATAATAATAATAAATCAGTGTACTACAGTATGATGTAAAACAATATGGATAGCCGAGCGTTATGTGTAGGCAGACAAGCAAGCTGTAAATAATATTTAACATTACTGTTTTAAGGCAAAAAAATGACCAACGAGGTTCTGTGTAATGCGGAAATTTGTGTGTTTCATTTTCTCGATTCCGCTTTGAACAAGTTTCACTGTAGTAGTAGGTTACCTAAAGTCTTCCACGATTCGTAACCAGAAGTGATGTAAGAAATAACACGGTCGCAGTTCGCATATTGACAGTTTTTATTCCGTATAAGGAAGGCATCAGTCGAAACGCGAAGTTTATGCAAGTTGTTGGATCAGTCTTTGCATAATTTATGATTATTTATGCTTGAGTCACTACTCCTAAATGATTCTTCTTCCGCTGTGAGCTCTTTAGTACGACACACCCTCCGCTAAGCATATTGAATGATGCATGCGGAAACGTAAGGTCGACCTCTATTGAACAACTGCTGCTACTGAGGAATGGTACGTCGAAATCAAATAAACAAATGTGAATACCAAAGCAAGGTCGCGCTTATGTATTAAGTCACCAGGTGTGATGGCAGGAGAGTCATTTTCCTCAAAGTACGAGATACTTAGTTTTATAGTCATGATATCAGTTTTTATCGTCATCCTGATTTAGTAGGAGGTCTTTGCCCGGCTTTAATTTTTTTTTAAAGGATGTTATCAGTTGCAAGTCCACGTAACTACTTTTGCAGTTTTCGGTTCAGAACTACGAATGTTTGCTCAAAACCCTGGATGGATATTTTCCTTCAAAAAAGAGCGAATCGCTGCAGCTTCCATGTCAAAGAGCATCACGATGCACACGAAGCCGAAAGCACTATTGTTTTACTACAACTTCCGGTCCATCGAGCTCGATAGCTGCAGTCGCTTAAGTGCGGCCAGTATCCAGTATTCGGGAGATAGTAGGTTCGAACCCCATTGTCGGCAGCCCTGAAAATGGTTTTCCGTGGTTTCCCATTTTCACACCAGGCAAATGCTGGGGCTGTTCCTTAATTAAGGCCACGGCCTCCCACTCCCAGCCCTTTCCTGTCCCATCGTTGCCGTAAGACCTATCTGTGTCGGTGCGACGCAAAGCAAGTAGCAACTTCCGGTCCGCCCAACTTGGCCCGAATGAAGAATGATGTTTACACAAACACTCCGTTCCTCAAAACATCACCATGTTCTTTGATCCATGTATATTTAGACAGGAGAGGACCGTCATATATACTCGCACTTGACATGATGTTTAACTATAAACTCTTCCTGGATACAAATTTTGTCAAACAGTTATACAAAAATTAAACTAAACACTTGTACACAAATCTGCTGATCCACGTGGCAAGGATTTCTTGTCTTTAGTCAAGACAGGCATCTCCATGGTGTAATGCAGGGGTCTCCGAATTACTAGACACCGAGGGCTGGTGGTCTGAGTTGGGCTAGATCAAGACATTTTATCAGAAATAAAAATCTGTAACGAAATTAACAAAATGTATCATACAATTTAATAATAAAGGACATTTTATTGAAAGGTATGAAACTTGCTTTTGAAATCCAGAATTTTGTCATACTGAGTCTTTAATTTAGTCTGTTGAATAAAGGAGATTTCTTTCAAATGTTGGTCACAAGTTACCTCGTACAGTTAAGCAAGAATTGCACACCGCATTTAAAAACAAACTTATTCCCTTGTTTTCCTGATAAAACTGACGTATTCTCGTTATTCAATTTTATAATTTTTTCACAAGCCGGGGGCCTGATAAACTCCTTCGCGGGTCGGACATGGCTCGCAGGCCCTATGTTGGGGACCACTGGCGTGATGAATAATTTCTGCCCCATGCCCGACATCGACTTCTATTTTATATATCATCACCTTAGTGAACAGTCCGCTTATTTGCACCTTGACCTCCATTTCTTTCGACCAGCAGCATCTTGAAAGGCAACTCCCACAGCGATCATGTCGAGCAGCGTGGCAAACCAACGCTTTACGGTCGCTCTCGTGGTCGTCAGTCTTCAAGGTTCAACTCTAGTGCTGTTCTTGAAACTGAATTATTATTTTACTTAAATTGCAAATAAGCAAATGCTTGTTTTTTTAAATTATCATTTAAGAGTACCATCTATATTTTATTAGGGGATTTTTAGTCGTAAAATAATACGATTATCGACCCCCTTTTATTACTAATCACAGGATAAAGCGGACAAGGTCTGATCCTTCGATGAATTCAGGTATCGGCTAGAATAAAGATCATTAAAGATCAGAAAGTGAAATACTCCTACCCTCACAAACCTAACGCCGTCGGAATTGGAAGAAGAGTTGATTAAAGGAAGTCAGATAGGAAAGATGAAACAGAGCTTGACGGAAGTAAGTGGATGATGATGATGCTTGTTGTTTAAAGGGGCCTAACATCTACGTTATCGGCCCCTAATGGTACGAAATGTAATGGCATTATAAAAATTCAAACTCATCCATTGACCAGAATAAAACATGTGATAAAGAATGAATGGATATGAATTTAAAACAATCAGTGGATCCGACCCAGAAACTGGCATAAACAATAATATTACTGACCAAGGGATTGCTTCTAAAGCACAATCCTGAATCGAGAACGCTTGTTGTCTAAAGGGGTCCAAAATCCATGTCAATGGCCCCTCATAATGGTACTTATCGTTAGTAAAGTAGAACGATGGTATTTGTCATGTTGCGGTACTAATCAGAAGTAGCGTAGACTCACGGTGTTCCACGGTGTCCTACACGCAAGTGTTGTACGTCGTACAGGTAACGCAGACCTACGGTGTTTCTCGCATAATAGCGCCATTCGTAGGCAACGCAAACCCATAGTGTTCCTCACCTAGGTGTACTAATCACGGGCGCCGGTATTCCCGTGGTGTTCCTCATATAGTGGCACTAATCATAGGCAACGCCCAGACCCGTGGTGTTTCTCATAATGGTACTAATCACGGGTACTGGAAATCCACAGTGAACCACTCACTGCTGCTACTAATCACTAACCTATTGTGTACCTAACATAGTGGGACTACCCGCAAGTAAAGGCGACCCATGGCCTTCTCCGCGTGATGGTACTAATCACAAGTAGTTTCATAGTTCTAATTCAATCATTCTTTGGTCGCCTCTTTCAGTTGCCGTTTACGACAGGCAGGGGATACCGTGCGTGTATTCTCTTCGTCATAGACTTGAGTACGAACTCATGGTTGCCACTCCACGCTCATAAACGGAATGCCTCAGAGAGAATGAGAGAGAGAGAGAGAGAGAGAGAGAGAGAGAGAGAGAGAGAGAAGGAGTACTAGCTGCAGTATCCATCGTTGACGGGGCAATCACATAGCCCAGCTACTTTCCGCCAATATCTAGGCAGGCTGTTTTACTCGGTACGCAACAGTAATCCCATCAGTTGGAGATGAGTGGCAGCAGAAGAGACAAATCACATCACAGCACTGCTCAATGCAAGGTTACTGTTGATCAGTTTCATCTTTCGATATTGTACGCCTTCACATTTAGTTTTCTTCCGATTCTGTGATATTAGTAGGTACACGTAATGTAAAGGGAGTCGTTCCTTTAAGATTTTTCTCATTTTTTACAATCATCTCCACATTTTTCCTTGTCAATATGGACCGACGACCATGTGGTTTTACACCTTAAGACAATTATGATAAAGACCATCACCAGTTAACACAATTAAACAATATCTCCATGTTAGCAAGGCTCGGCGTTGATATGGATTATGCAACGAAAGTCTAAATTCATGAATTCTATTGTCATTATTTGTCTATAGCGTAAAACTGTAAAAGACATAAATGATTGCTACTTGTATTCTATATAACTTTTGTTAGGGTATGTAATACTTTCCAATAGAAGCAATAACATAGGTGAATAAAAGTATTTATAGCCTTTACTGTAGTACCTTATTCCCAGACTTTAAATACCGATTTTCATCAAATTCTGTTTACCCATTTTCTCGTGGTTCGGCGTTGTATGGAACTTAGCAAAAATAAACGAAATTCATGAATATGGTAAAAATGTACGACAGATTATCGGAAATTTAAATCTACTGTATATAACTTCAGTTATATAGCGTAGTATTTGCCGATAGGTCCACTAATAACGTGTTTTTTTTTTTTTTTTTTTTTTTTTTTTTGCTATTGGCCTTACGTCGCGCCGACAAAGATATGTCTTATGGCGACGATGGGACAGGAAAGGGCTAGGACTGGGAAGAAAGCGGCCGTGGCCTTAGTTAAGGTACAGCCCAAACATTTGCTTGGTGTGAAAATGGGAAACCACGGAAAACCATTTTCAGGGCTGCCGACAGTGGGGTTCGAACCTACTATCTCCCGAATACTGGATACTGGCCGCACTTATGCGACTGCAGCTATCGAGCTCGGTACTAATAACGTAATAACGTAAATATTTAAGAATTACATTTTAGGCCTTCCCCTAAAATACCAATCACTATTCACTCCGTGTGAAAAAAAAATAGCCTAGATAATAGGGCCTCATTCTCCGACTTCACATACCAGTTCTTGTTAAATTCTCTTCAGTAATTTTCTTGTATTCCGTATACATACACACATACATGACATGACGGAAAATTAAAAAAGTGCATTTTCTTGTTACTGTAGACACGACCGATACATAAATACCATTCTTATTGAATTCTGAGCAATGTACAGACAAAACTCTTATTTGATGTGTATATAAAGAACTTTCATAATGATTGATGGTGATTGTTGTTGAACGAGCCTTAACATCTAGGGCATTCAGTTACCGTTATGCCAGATGGTTTGAGGGTTAAAATATCTAGAGAATATTAATAATAGGCCGCTCCATTATCATGAGCAGCTCGGCACTGACGAGAGTTCAACTCATGTACTTCCAAGAGCACATGAAGTGAAGCGGACATTTCAAGGTGGCGTTGCTATTACTGTTCCTTCATTTACGCATCTAGGCACCGGTATCGTTTTGATTAATTGTACTCATTTTAATCTACAGTGTGCTGCAGTGGTGTACACACTAGTGAAAGCAACTGTAGGCCTAACAAAAGCTAGATTATTAGTTGCAGGACTCCGTACAAGGCACGGTGGTGGTGATTATTGTTTTAAGAGGAAGTACAAGTAGGCAACCATCCTCTGTATAACACTAATCAGAAGGAAAAATGGAAGGGATCCGACACTTCGAAAAATGAAGATATCGGTCAAAGAAAGACAAGGGCCACGAAGGGCGTGAAAATGAAAGACTCCCTAGCCCTCGCAAACCTAATAGCGTTGGGGTCGGAAAAGAACAAGAGTTGACCAAGAGAGGTCGGATAGGATAGATGAAAGTGAGGAGCCTGGCACAAGTAAGTGGAAGCAATGCCAGGACTCAGCTAAGGGCCCCGTGGTCACCAACCCACGCTCCAAAGTTCAGAGCCCCTGGGGCCCCTTTTAGTCGCCTCTTACGACAGGCAGGAGATACCATGGGTGTTATTCTACCGCCCCCACCCACAGGGGGAGTACAAGGCACGATACTAACATTTTTCGAGGATGAATAGAGACCTGGGAAACAACACACAGCCCAAAAGCAAAGCAAAGTCACCTCCTTGGAGGAGTGGAAGGTAAAGGCCCCCAACCATTGTTAACCTTGGCACGTGATGGGGTAGAGTGGTTGGCTCTCGGCCAGGCAGCCCCCCATGTTATAGTGCACGTTATATAATTATACTAGCTGATGTACCCGTGCTTCGCTACGGAATTCTACACTGTATACAGAATTCTAGGTTAGGTAGTGTACACGTTGTGAGCAAGATTGTCTTAAATTGTATAGCTCTTAACGTTACCCTAGAAATGCAACGGGAGGTCACCAAACATCTTTTCTCATACAGTATGAAGACTGACGGAATTTTCACTGTAATGGTGGACCCAATTTCATACCATCAGTCACAATCAGGTTGGGATGTTTTCATTATAATGCCTTTTTACGTCCTCAGAAAGACTGTCTTAGTGGTTTTCCCAACTGAAATGAACGTACAATGACGTCAATAGGAATGGCGCGATTAAAAGCAATGCTTTCATATTACGAAATACTCGTTCAAATGAAACACCACACATTTTCTCACTTTTAACGAACAGGACTACACTGCCTATCTAACAGTCTGAAGTTCCAGACCTGGAATGACCAAACCGCAGACAGCCGTGATCCGTGAACACTCTTCGGCGGGGAAAGGGTCGAATAGTGGAGGCTCCCAGGGCAAAAACTATGCCCAATTACTTTTCTGTTTCCTAGGAGTACCCGATGAGTCGGAAAATATCAAGTTCACTACAGTGGCGGCGGAAAAATCTATCTGACTGGAAGGCAAATTTTTTCTCCAAGCCAGAAGAGAAACCCCCTCTTCAAAGGTGAAGAGAAAGAAGCTTTTCTTAAGAAACGGCTCTTTTCAGAGTTGAATTTTGAGTTATTTAGTGAATATTGTAGTGCTATAATTTGGAAAAGGCCTAAATTGTTCTTTTTTTTTTTTTGCTTTACGTCGCACCGACACAGATAGGTCTTATGGCGACGATGGGATGGGAAAGGCCTAGGAAGTGGAAGGAAGCGGCCGTAGCCTTAATTAAGGTACAGCCCCGGCATTTGCCTGGTGTGAAAATGGGAAACCACGGAAAACCATCTTCAGGGCTGCCGACAGTCGGGTTCGAACCCACGATCTCCCGATTACTGGATACTGGCCGCACTTAAGCGACTGCAGCTATCGAGCTCGGTAAATTGTTCTTCTAGACCAGGCCATACTACTACTACTACTACTACTACTAAGTGAGGCTCTGCCTTAAGTATGCACACTGCTTATTCAAAACAGCGCGTCAGAGTAGGGATCGAATAGCTGAAATACTATGATGAACCAGCTTGTTACGTACCAACTGTATAAGAAAACGTATGAACCAGGGGAATGGCATGCTAAAGAAGAAAGTTTTCTAACTCCCCGGCTATTTCCCGCCAATATTCAGTCAGGCTGTTATACTCGGTACGCAGCAGTAATCCCATCTATCGGAGTTGAGAGGCAGCATAAGAGACAAAGAACATCACAATAAACAATGGTCAATGTAATGTCATTGTTCGATATTATAGGCCTTCCCATTTGGTTTTCTTCCGACTCTCAAATACCACTCTTATCACAGTCGGTACGGTAAAACTGAATAAGAGATAAATGATCGGAAATTGTATTCTCTATAACTTTTTATATAGTACTTTTCGATAGGACCAATAATATTGGTATTTAAAAATTACATTTTAGGCACCTTCCCCTAAACTACAATTTCATCCAGGATGAATAAAGTTGTTTATAGCTTAGATTGTAGCTTCTTTTTCCCCCGACTCTATATACCGATTTTCATTAAATTCTGTTAACCCATTTTCTCGTGGCTCGGCGTTGATATGGACTTACCAACAAAAATACAAATTCATGAATAGCTGTGTTATCCTAGCCGGTACGGTAAAAATGTATAAGACATAAATGGTCGGAAATTTAATTCGCTATAACTTTGGTTATGTAGTATTTAGCGATACGACAACTAATAATATAAATATTTGAGAATTACATTTACGCCTTCCCCTAAACTACCATTTCACTCTGCGTGAAAAAAATTATTCATAAGCTAGATTGAAGCGACGTATTCCTCGACTTTGCATACCAATTTTTAAGAAGATAAGACTACTAAAAACATAAATATTTGAAAATGAAATTTTAGGCCTTCCCCTAAACTACCATTTCTATCAGCGCGAATAAAAGTATTTATAGCCTAGATTGTAGCGACTTATTCTCCGACTTTGTATACCGATTTTCATTAAATTCTCTTTGGCCGTTTTCTAGTGATGCGTGTACAGACAGACAGACAGACAGACAGACAGACAGACAGACAGACAGACAGACAGACAGACAGACAGACAGACAGACAGACAGACAGACAGACAGACAGACAGACAGACATTACGGAAAAGTAAAATGTGCATTTCCTGATTACTGGGGACATGGCCGATACAGAAATAGCATTATTTTCAAATTCTGAGCAATGTACAGACAAAACTCTTATTTTATATATATAGATTACCCTCGAATCGAACCACTCAGTGATGGTCGATTCGAATAACTCATAATTAAAACACCAGTGGCTTCAGGCTTGGTGCATAAACGCAGTGAGTGGAAGTCGATATAGAAATAAAATAATAAAAATAAAATGGAGAGATGCGTGCAGAAACAGTTCTATTTTAATAATTTACAAGTTTACTATCAATTTAAAACTCAATTCATTTTACGTCCATTCTATCGAAAATTTAGATGACTTCTATTCAAGACGGAAACGAAAGCACATCTGCATTACTGAAACTGACAGTCGAGCACAAATGAAGTAAAGTCACCTTTCCCCAGTTCTCGTTAATTTATCTGAAAGCATAAATACAGGTTTTCTTTCTTTCTTAATTAATTAATTAATTCGTTTACTCCCCGGAGTTGGTTTTTCCCTCGGACTCTGCGAGGGATCCCACCTCTACCACCTCTAGGGCAGTGTCCTGGAGCATGAAACATTGGATCGGGGGATACAACCGGGAAGAAGGACCATTACCTCGCCCAGGCGGCCTCGCCTGCTATGCTGAACAGGGGCCATGTGAGGGGATGCGAAGATTGGAACGGATAGACAAGGAACAGGGAAGGAAGCGGCTGTGGCCTTAAGTTAGGTACCATCCCGGCATTTGCCTAGACGAGAAGTGAGAAATCACGGAAAATCACATCGAGGATGTTTGAGGTGGGAATCGAACCTACCTCTACTCATTTGTCCTCCCGAGGCTGAGTGGACCCCGTTCCAGCCCTCATACCATTTTTCAAATTTCGTGGCAGAGCCGGGAATCGAAGGGGGAGGGGGGTGGCTAACCACTAATCACGATAACGATACACTACAGATAAATACAGGCTACCAGGTAAAATGTGTATAAGTAAGGAAAATGTTGAAAGTAAGAAGACCACGGCGTGAGTCCTGGAAGAAATTTCGATCTTTGGTCTAAATACCGTAACTCAGAATTAAACTACATGTAAAATATTTCATTTGGTCCTAACAGTGCAAGTAAACATGTTACTATCTATCTAGGGGAGAAGAGTATAAGTCATTTTCGGACTTACCGGTATACTAGCTTTCCCTGGCAGTCTAGAAATAAAAAATATTATACAATACTGTGTTTTTAACGTCATTACGAGGCAGCATTACCACTAACATTAAGGAAACAAATATCCTTAAGAGTTAACATGAACGTGAAAACAATCTGTGCGCATTACGATGATACAAGTTCCCCACTACCACGTGTCGATAGCTTAAAACAAAAACAAAAACACAAATACAATATATTTCTATATCTCGCAGTTCTGGAAAGATGAGCAATGCAAATAGTACATATAACTGACGGATGAAAACTCCGTAAGCATCGGTGGTTCAGTGGTAGAATGCTCGCCTGCCACGCGGGCGGCCCGGGTTCGATTCCCGGCCGATGCAGGAAAGTTTTTGCTCCTCAATTCTTCAACATTTAAATACAGCTATTTATGAACTATAATATGCCAGCCATCAAAATATCTGAACAGTTACTGTTAGAATCGAACGTTTAATTAAACTTCGGCAAGTAATAATTCCTTCGTCCAAGATATTTCTGCAATGAAACGCGCCAGGAACTGTGTATTGAGAAATAATCCGAATATTTAGGAAAATCATTAGCACGCTAGAATGAAAGAAATACCAAAAGAAACCAGGATACTGAACAAGAATTTCAACTCTTCTAATCATTACAAAGAAACCATCCCAACACAACTCCGGTATGGTCTAGTGGCTAGGATACCTGGCTTTCACCCAGGAGGCTCGGGTTCGATTCCCGGTACCGGAAACTTTTTTTACTTTTATTCTGCATTACCTTCTGATCATGCGTGTTAAAATAGCTTTTCCATAAACCTTATTTTTTCTATTGGAGCAGTTCTGTAATTGTTTCTGTAACTTCGGTTCCTCTATGTGGTGTCCTTTTAAACATGTTAGTCAATTGTGATAAAGAAAACGCCACTGTTATACAACTGTTGGGCGATTTCTTCATTTCGTTTGATGGCCATAAAAATTAGAGACAGAAATAACAAACACGTGAATTTTCTAATTAATCACTCCCGAACAATCTCGGCTGGTTTAAAGTGCTCCGAAATCATCTGCAATTGAGCAGGATACCAGGAAGATTTCTACTAATTTCTAGTCTTAAACTTCTGCATATCATTCATCAGACCCAATTTCTGAAGGGTGATGACATTTAAGGTCATTTTATTAAAGTAATAATAATAATAATAATAATAATAATAATAATAATAATAATAATAATAATGGTTCCAACGTCTGAATACAATGTGCCTTTCGAGTTGACGCCGTATATGTATAGTTGAAAGTGAATCATAGTAGGGCCCCATCCTCATAGACGCGCATATCACCTACGTTATTTCACTATGTCTTGAAGCGGCAAACTTTTTTTTTTTTTTTTTTTTTTTTTTACGATTTGGTTTACTTTGCACCGACATGGATAGGTCTTATGGCGACTATGGAATAGGAAAGGCTTAAGAGTGGGAAGGTAAAGCCCTAGGATTCGCCTGGTGTGAAAATGGGAAACCACGGAAAACTATCCTCAGGGCAGCCGACAGTGGGGCTCGAATCCATTACCTCCCGAATGCAAGCTGACAGTCCGCCTCTGTGGTGTAGTGGTTAGCGTGATTAGCTGCCACCCCCGGAGGCCCGGGTTCGATTCCCGGCTCTGCCACGAAATTTGAAAAGTGGTACGAGGGCTGGAACGGGGTCCACTCAGCCTCGGGAGGTCAACTGAGTAGAGGTGGGTTCAATTCCCACCTCAGCCATCCTGGAAGTGGTTTTCCGTGGTTTCCCACTTCTCCTCCAGGCGAATGCCGGGATGGTACCTAACTTAAGGCCACGGCCGCTTCCTTCCCTCTTCCTTGCCTATCCTTTCCAATCTTTCCATCCCTCCACAAGGCCCCTGTTCAGCATAGCAGGTGAGGCCGCCTGGGCGAGGTACTGGTCATACTCCCCAGTTGTATCCCCCGACCAAGAGTCTGAAGCTCCAGGACACTGCCCTTGAGGCGGTAGAGGTGGGATCCCTCGCTAAGTCCGAGGGAAAAACCGAACCTGGAGGGTAAACAGATGATGATGATGATGATGATGCAAGCTGACAGCTACGTGACCGAAACCACGCAGATATTCGCTCTACCCTTATGCAAACTGCGACGTAACTTCACACATGACCGATATTGTACTCCTGAAGACAACAGCCCGGGGCATTCTTCTGTAAATCATAGCTGCATTCGATACAGTACCGATACTAAGAGAATGGTTTGTACGCTGGAAGAACGACTGCTCATCGACTGTTTTCGTGCGATATACAGTCGATTCTTAAAGCATGACCCTACCGGAAGAATTAGCAAGTCATTTTGAGAATAGTTTCCCGGAGTGAGAGTTTCAACATCTGTTGCAATATTTAAATGTAAATGATTTAATGGTTAATTAAAAGACCGTAGGACTACTGATAGATTTAACAGCAGAAAAGCTTTAGATAATTCGTGACAGATTAATACGATGCCAAACGCAAACGTCAGGGAACTTTCGCAGCAAGCTACAGTTTCATTTGCTTCTCAATACAAGGCAAGGAAATGTTTTGAACTATAAGCCTTACGAAGTAACTGAAGTACAACGCTTAATGCCAACAGACCCAGTCGAATGCAAGCTGCTACATTTAAAGGATAATGTTCTCGTTAAATTTTTATTTTTGAAGTAGATCTACCTCCCAAAGTTGAAACGAAATCGGTTCGGTTTTTTTCTTTTTTTACAAGCTGCTTTACGTCGCATAGACTCAGATTGGTCTATGGCGACGATAGGACAGGAGAGGGATAGGAGTAGGAAGGAAGCGCCAGTGGCCTTAATTAAGGCACATAATTGCCTGGTGAAAATGGGAAACCACGGAAAACCATGTTCAGGGCTGCCGACAGTGGGGTTCGAACCCACTATCTCCCGAATACTGGATACTGGCTGCACTTAAGCAACTGCAGCTTTCAAGCTCGGTAAATCGGTTAGCCTCCATCACCTCATTCTATGTACCCTCCTGCCATTATTCCCACCTGCTTGTACCAGCAATCATTCTCGCTACCTTAATGTCTTATTTCCAGCTACGGGTATGATATTCTTAATGCACCCAACTATCACTTTTAGGAATGTCAGCCTGAAAATAAAGCTATGCCATGATCATTTCAATAAAGAAAGTTCACCGATTCCTGAAAGAATGCAGTTTATTGCAGCTGCTGGCTCATTGCATTAGCTTTGCTACATCTTCATTCGATTTGACTTACTGAACTGCCATCCCGGTAGAATACGCATTTTCTACCAGACATTGTTGAAGATCTTTAGTAAATTATCTGTTATAAAACGTATCACAGTGTAATGGAGTAATGTCCTTTTATCAAATTTCTTTGATGAAAGGTATGAGTACCGTGTTATCTGTTGCAAAAGATTTGACTTGTTACGTCCAAAATGGCGGAACGTAAATTCAGTTGGAATGTTGCTACAGCAAAAGCAGTAGCGGTGATTGGGGGGTGGGGGGTGGGGGGTGGGGGCGACGATGGAGATTTTTTTTCCATTTTAGCCGGCTGAAACTAGGAATTATTAAAACAAGCAATTAGTAGAAGCCCTGTTGTCTTATCAGCTAATTTTTTTCTTTAATTATTATTAAAATTATTAGCGGAAATACGCAGAAAATATCGTTCGTCGCGACTAACCGATTTGTATAGCGCCACAGCAACTGGTGGAGACTTTGCATGTGCTGTGAGCAAGGGTAGCAGGTGTATATATTTTTGCTAAGGTCATGGGCACTGAGATATGATTTACCCGCTTACCGCGTGCATTCGTCAGCTGGCAGTCTCTTTAGTATCTGTTAGTTTATAGTCAAATACTAAGTTATTTTTAATTGTATAATCATGCCGTACTTGTATTTAACTGTAATACACGTGTAATATTGTTCCTTGTAAAAGTTTTATTGTACAGTATTGAATCAAAATCTCAGAAAGCTATTATTACCGCACTTAAGTTCGTAAACTCTCAAACTTTACCTCTCTATTGAAATTCACTCAGAGAAGATAAGAAAACCATTTTGTAGCTTTTTTTTTCTTTCGGTTTTGATGTATATACATCCCCCCCCCCCGCCATCTATATTCCACATACCAGGTAGTTTTTGTTGTCTGTACATATTTTTTTGCCCCTCCACTTCTAATTCCCAATCTCCGCTACTGAACAAAAGTGTACATTTCCGAGTATTACATGACTAAAATGTCGTGTAATACAAGCCACCACGAATATAGAAATGGAATTTTAAGGGAGCATGTGTATTTAAATAAAGCGGAAGCGGAAGATGCACAGTTGTGGATGTGAAATAGAAATTGAGTGGAATACGTAGCCAGTATTTAGCTGAAAAACTGAAATTGAATATAACCCTTGCGTTATATATTATATTAGTTCCAATTCATTTAATTTTGATTATTGTAAGCAACTTCTTTTACTTCTTCTGATATGTCACGTGAGATAAGCTAAAACCATGTGGGTTTTAAAGTTGTAGTATGAACAAGCAGGCAAGTGTAGAATTACTTGTCGTCTGCTCTCCTGTGATGGTTTAATATAAAGCATACCGGTCTATTTGATGCGCATTTTTGTCATTACAAGTAAAAACTAATAGTAGCCAAACATGCACACAACTGTCCTTCATCCATTTTCTCTGAACTATGATAAAATATGTTATGTAGTATAATGGTGAAATGGCTGTATGTTACAATCTGTATCTATAAAATAATATGACCTGACTGGTTTATCATCGCCGACTCAAAACAACTTATCAAATAAATTACATTTTGGGGTAAATTTATATTACAGTATAGGTTCTCTCTAAGGAAGGATTTTTGCACATTTCATTGCTAAGGGTGTGAATTGTTTAAATATATCTGCATCTCAAAAACGTAACAGCTTACAAACGTGAAAATTGGTATCTGTAGGCTAATCTCATTTAAAAATACACATGTACTAATTTGTTTTCTGAAACTTCTCTTAAGGGGTTGAAAAGAAGTGAAAAAGAAGTTTAATTATTTTAACGAGGATATTTATATCTCAAAAACTGAAGATGTTACAGACGTGAAAATTGATCTTAATGCAATACTGAGAAACGATTAATTTCATCAATTATGAAATCCACGCGAGCGAAGCTAGTCTTTTAAAAGTTAACTTGCAAAAAATATTTGACAAATTTCTTTGATAAGTACTGGAACACCAGCCTTATCATAGTTGGCGCAACACCACAAGCTTGACGTAGAAGTAACCAGGAAGAACTAACAAGCTAGATATCATAATTTAAAATTAAACACATTTCTACTGAAGAGATGACAAACTCTCGCAAATGGTTACAATTCTGAGAACAAGAAGGGGCCAACTACTGATAAAAGGTAGTTGCTTGTAAATGAGAAATATCTGTTCATCTACGGCTGTTGGGGCCAAATCGTGTACACATATTGAGCAGCACAGCTGCGCACAAGATAACGGCCAGGCTTATCGTGAACACATTCCAGTATTCTGTCAGCATGAATAATGTTCTAGAATATCAACAAAACGGGAGTTGCTCTGTTCGTAGTTTGTAGCAGTAGCAGGTACTGCAGTCTGCCTATCAGATGCATAAAGAATAGCCTGATTACGGATGACTGAATTATATTGTAGTCGGTTACCAGCAAATTTCGGAAGTAATAATTTCGTATGACCATTTCTAGCCGGGTGCAGCCCTTGTAAGGCAGACCCTCCGATGAGGGTGGGTGGCATCTGCCATGTGTGGGTAATTGCGAGTTATTGTGATGTATGAGTTGCAGGGATGTTGGGGACAGCACAAACACCCAGCCCCAAGCCAAGGCAATTAACCAATGAAGGTGAAAATCCCCCGACCTGGCCGGGAATCGAACCCGGGACCCTCTGAATCGAAGGCCAGTTCGCTGGCCACTCAGCCAACGAGTCGGACATTTCGGAAATGAGAGTGGCCCAAACAATTTCAGTCTCACTTCAGATAGAGCTACCAGATCGATGAAGTGATCCGTACTGTTTAGCAGAAATGAACACTACCAATTGATTTGTTTATGTTCTTTTGTAGGCAGCTGCTGGTGCGGCCTTTATTTGCACATGATACGACTGAATTACAGTTCATAGTCTATTTTTGTCCTTTTAAATGGAAGAAACTTCTGCTGTAAATTTACATTAAACTTCACTTTCGTCGTGGCATTTTGCCTACCAACTCTATCCAGAGCAATTGACAAAGGAGAAAAAGCAGCTATCATATTTATTTGCACCAGTACTTATTTCACATTCTCACAAGACCATCGTCACAAGTAACGACTTTGAAATTATTCACTTCGGATTAACGGTTCAAGGATCAAGACTTCACTTAACTGACCATAGTGTCCTGAATCCTGTCGTGTCAGCCCCAGATTGGAGCTCAGAACTCATTCTTCCGAGGATCGAACCCATGACCGGGACGTAGGAGGAATGGTGTCGCTGAGATATACGTTAATATTATAAGGGAAATTATAAGTTAATAGTAATGACTATGTAATGGCAACAAGGCCAAGGAATCATAATTATAATGCTGATATAAGTAAATTAAGAATCCTACAAGATTTAAGAGTTGAAGGCACACCAAAAGCTGTGAGCCACAAGTTGTGTAATTAGAAGTAAGGCTTGGTCGAAGTAGGTGAATCATAAGCTGCACCCTGCTAAAGGTGCGTAGTATATCTTCAGAAAAGGTGGGTAGCGAGTGAACGGAAGAGGCAATTCCGTTTTCGTGTGTCTGAGGACATTCTCCATAGGATGGAAACTTCGATGGCCTTCTCGAAGGGAGGCGAAAGTTGGTGAAGGTATAAAACAGGGGTACACATCCTGATCGTGGCTTTTTGGAACAAGTCGGCTAGAAGTGCGGGCGGAAGCCCTGTCAGTCAGGTCTCCGATAATAATAATAATAAGGTCCAAGTGTGGACTTAGAGTATTCACTTCAATACTTCGACCACGCCAAGTCTTCTATGTCAGCGTCATTTGAAGCTAGGAAGGAGATTGTAAATACTGTATATAATTATATATACTCATCAGTCTGCTATTAAAGGAAGGTTTTGGGAAATAGAGGACTTCGTCTCTTCACACGTAGCAAATCTCCCAGGCCCATTGAACAATCCCTCATTACCGCTCGGAGGAAGTCAATCTGATTATTTATCATTCTCGTCGTGGCAAAGCCTGTGTCACGACAGGAAAAACAAAACTGGTGTGCAGCTGCGGGGTACTGGGTTCGATTCCGCCTCAGTGAAGAGACAGATTTTTAAGAGCCACGCAGAAGAGGCTAGCTCAAGCAAGAAGATTCGCAGATCCGGTCCAGAGCAGCAGACGAGAGGCCTACCGTTCCAGCCTACGCAGAAGGAAGCGGACATCAGGACAGGAGAGCAGCAGGAGGCACCTGGAGGAGCTCAACGCCGAGACACCGAGAGAAGACAGCAGATATTCGGGCAGTGGTAAGTACCCACAAGTGTTGTAAATATGGCAGATTCCAATGTACCCAATGATGTGCCAGATAATGTTTCTGACTATGATAGTGCTGGGGATGCACAGGATGGACATTTATACGTGTCAGTTACTGAGGGATATCGGTTAATAGGTCATGAATTTAGTGGTGCCAAACCAGAGCAATTACGTGAGTTTATTGCTAATGTGGATGCCGCACAGAGTATGATCAAGGATAGGGACCAACCGTTATTCTTTAAATATATTTTGACAAAGATTACGGGTTCTGCTCGCGAAAAGTTATTATCTAGATGTGACATAATCAACTGGGAAAGAGCTAAGGAAGCTCTTTGGGAATATTATGGAAAACAGGGCACTTTTGACTTGTATTTGTGTCAATTGTTCCAAAAAAGCCAGGGACCGAAAGAAACCGTGGCCGAGTGGGCCCATAGAATTGAAGAAATGGCGTTGATGTTTCGAAACGCTATCCTGGAGAATGAACCAATAGAATATCGTACAGGGCAGCGCAGAATGCTAGTGAAAATCGCGATAGCGGCTTTCACTCAGGGGATTCATACAGCGCGAATACAGGGTAAGCTACAGGATCGTAGCCCTCAAACTTTTGAGGCGGCTGTAGCTATTGCTAGACAAGAAGAAGCCATGATTAATTCCCAGAAGGAGAGAGAGGCACTCCTCAGGAATAGTACGGCTTCTAGAAAAGAAGGCGCGCACACCCAGCCGGTAAGCTACACGAAGGGTCGGTGGCAAGGCAAGGCCACGCAAGGGGCGCAAAAACCTAGTAAATCTCCCCATTATAACAAGGTGCTGCTAATATGCTTTAATTGTAATAAGGAGGGACATATAGCTAGAGATTGTAAGCAGAAGAATCAGAGTTCTAAGACAAAGGAATCCCTTACTCCTCGAAGAAACGCCGCAGGAGAGATAAAATGTAATTATTGCGGAAAGCCAGGCCATTGGGCACGGCAGTGTAGAAAGAAATTAGCTAACCAAAACAGAAATAGAGAGACCGGTAAGACCGGTAACGAGGTGAACATAGTGCGCACCTCTGGTTACCAACAGAGCGCGAATAAGGTGGGACCGAAATGCTTTAAGTGTAATGAAAGAGGGCACAAAAAGGCAGAGTGCCCACGTAGAAATTCGAAGCCGGAATTCAGGCGTTGTTACGCTTGCGGCAAGGTTGGCCACCTACAGTGGCAGTGTCGCACCAGATGCGATAGCGAGCCCAAAGGTAGAACAGAGTTCTTGCCTAGAAGACAGACTAGGAATGTTCAGAGTTGTAACGGTAATAATAATAATAATTCCCGTGATAGGACACGCGAAAAGACGCGATGTAGAATTTGTAGGCGATGGTCGCATTCAGCTAAAGAATGCTGGTTTAAAACCGAGAGAGAGGCTTTAAACTAGATAAGGGAGACAAGTCAGGGACGCTTGAGATCTCCCATAAGACCATCAGTCCCAGTAAGGTCGGACAGCATGAAGAGGGTACCGTATTAATAACGGTAACCGGGCGTAAGGATGCCTTAAGATTTTTAATCGACACAGGAAGTGATGTCTCTCTTATTAAGGAAGGTAGTGTTCCTTACGGTGCTTGGGTTAACCGCAAGGAAATTCTGAAGTTAAGAGGCATAACGAAAGGTTCGAAGCAAACCAAAGGAAAAGTTCGAATTCCCGTTGGTGGTAGATGTCCAGACTTCCATGTAGTGGACAACGACTTTAATTTGAAACAAGACGGTATAATTGGAAAGGACGTGTTAAGAGACAGCGTCTTAAATTATAAGGAAGGCTATGCTGTGATAGCAGGAAAAAGATACCCACTAGGGGCGAAAGAGGATATGTGGGTGGTGCTCGAACCAAGAGTGGAGAAAATCGTAGCCATAGAAGTAGACAAACCGTCAGCCGAAGGCTTGATAGAGCGGCAGGAAGTAAAGCCAGGTGTATACCTAGCTGAGTGTTTAACGAAAGCCAAGGATTATGTCGCACTCGTTAGTATGTTGAACACTACTGACAGGGAGTGGCGATTAAGAAGCCCAGTAGTTAAGTTACTGGATGTAGAAAGCGAAAATACAGCGGAGGTACACAAGGTTGAAGAAACCATAGCTGTAAAGGGCGATAGTCAGGCCAAGAGGCCGATCGCGCAGAGGGATGATAATAATAATCATAATCAGGAAGGTAAATCTCGAACGCAGCGAATACGGGAGCTGCTTAGAGTAGATCACTTAGCTCCCCAAGACAGGGAGAAAATTTACGCTATCTGCACGGCTTATCAGGATATTTTTCACTTAGAAGGGGATAAATTAACGCATACGAATATACTTCAACATGCTATCCCCACACGCGTAGATCAACCTCCAATTCATGTGAGGCAATATAGGTTACCCGAGGCTCAGAAAGAAGAGATAGGTCGTCAGATAAGTCAGATGTTACAGGATGATATTATTACTCCTTCGACTTCCCCATGGTCTAGTCCCATCCTTTTAGTCCCAAAGAAATTAGATGCTTCTGGTAAGCAGAAGTGGAGGGTCGTGGTGGACTACAGACTTTTGAACGACGTCACCATAGGAACTACGTATCCTATTCCATTAATTTCTGAAATATTAGATGCCCTAGGAAAAGCGAAGTATTTTTCCACTATGGATCTGGCCAGTGGATACCATCAGGTATTGCTGAAGCCTGAGGACAGAGAAAAGACAGCATTTTCTGCCTTAGGGAGGCACTATGAATACAAGAGATTAGCTATGGGACTTCGAGACGCGCCAGCAACTTTTACGCGTTTGATGAAAACAGCACTAGCAGGCTTAGAAGGCATTAAATGTTTGGCGTATATGGATGATTTGATTGTGTATGCTAGCTCTGTAGAGGACCACAATCAGAGATTACGTGATGTTTTTCAGAGATTGAGAGAGGTAAATCTCAAATTAGGTCCAGATAAATGCGAATTTCTAAGAACGGAGGTAGCTTTCTTAGGACATGTAATTACTAAGGGCGGTGTTCAACCTGATGATCGAAAGGTTCAAGCAGTAAGAGAATATCCTCAGCCTACCACTACGAAACAGCTGAAAGGATTTCTAGGCTTGTCAGGCTATTATCGTAGGTTTATTCCGAACTATAGTAAGATAGCGAAACCACTGTACGAGCTGCTTAAGAAGGAAGTACCGTACGAATGGACGGATAAGCAAGAGCAGGCATTCCAGATCTTAAAGAAAAAGTTAACAGAGAAACCGATATTGCAGTACCCAGACTTTGAGAAACCTTTCATATTGACCACAGACGCTAGTAATGAGGCCTTAGGAGCAGTGCTGTCACAAGGACAGATAGGTAAGGATTTGCCGATAGCTTACGCTAGCAGGACTTTAAATAAGGCCGAAAGAAATTATTCTGTGACAGAGAAAGAATTACTAGCAATTGTTTGGAGTGTGAAGTATTTTAGGCCGTATTTGTTCGGCAGGCATTTTACGGTAGTAACAGATCATAAGCCCTTGAAATGGGTATTTAATGTCCAAGACCCATCTTCTAGATTAATTAAATTCCGATTGAAATTAGCAGAGTACGACTTTGAGATAGTGTACAAGGAAGGCAAACGTAACTGCAACGCAGATGCCTTAAGTAGAATTCCAGTTAGAAACGAAGAGCCTGATCAAAAAGTGCGAGTAGTTAATTCTAGTGATAATAACCAAGAGACTAGTAATGAGGAGTGTGAGGCTAATGACAACTTAGGAGGACCTGTTAGCTCAGATAAAAATGTGCAACCACGGAGACTCAGCTCTGAATCCGAGGACGCCACGGCAGAGGTGACAGAGCCTGAGAGTGGAAGCGAAGAAGGTAGTAGTGATAGTGAGGATGTAACCGAAGAGGCTAGGAACACTAGCCCGGAGCTAACAGAACAAGATAAATTAGAGATTATTAAGGAATGTCATGAGTCATTAGTATCAGGCCATCAGGGCATATCCAGAACGTATGCCCGGATAAAAGACCATTATCAATGGGAAGGGATGCAAAAGGATGTAGAAAGGTATATACGCTCATGCCCATCATGTCAAAAGAATAAGATTACCGGGCCTGAAGTAAAGGCAAAAATGGAGATCACAGATACTCCGAAAGCAGTCTTTGAGAAAATAGCACTAGATGTGGTAGGACCTTTAAATGTAACGGAAGCAGGAAACAGGTACATACTCACCTGTCAAGACCAGCTGTCTAAGTATTTAATTGCGAGTGCTATGCCGGACCAAAGTGCAGAAACCATAGCACGAACTCTGATTAATAGAGTAATTAGTATATTCGGTATACCAAATATTATACTGACAGATCAAGGTGCAAATTTTATGTCAGATGTTTTTAAGAAGTTATGTAGAATATTGCGAATCAAGAAGGTCCATACAGCGGCATTTCGACCGCAATCTAACGGTAGTTTGGAACGCTCTCATAGGGTGCTCTCAGAATATTTAAGACATTATGTATGCAGTTCACAAGATGACTGGGATAGTTATCTTCCTATGGCAATGTTTGTGTATAATACGACCAAGCACACTAGCACAAGTTATACACCATTTGAGTTAATATTTGGGCGAAAGGCAAATATCCCTGGTGTTCTTCAAAGGAAACCAGAGCCAAATTATAATGAATGCCAGAATGTCTTGGAGCAGTTAACCAGACAACTGCAAGAGAGCCATGAAATAGCTAGAAAGACGTTAATTAAAACCAAAGAACGAGATAAGGAATACTATGATAAGGCCAAGAATGAAGTTTCATTCAAAGTAGGAGATCTCGTGTTGTTACGTAACGATGCCCTACGAAGGGGACGTTCAAAGAAACTTTCTCCACCGTATCAAGGTCCTTATAAGATTACTAAGGTATCGGGAGTGAATTGCACGTCACAGGTAAACAAGCGTGGTAGACAAATTATCGTGCACCAGAATAGATTAAAAATGTACATTAATTAGAGAAGAATGTAAGGTAATGGTTCCTATTTAGGTCGCAGTGAGTTACACTTCCCTCACTCCAACGGCATTGTGGATTATCGTGTACCGCTGATAGAGTTAGTTGAAATACTCTGTCAGGTCGCGTCGAAATCAGGAAAGTACTAGAAATTTTAACCTATGTAAGAGAGGAACCTAGGAATTTTGGTACGGGAGTAACATGGTGAGTACGTCCTAAGTACCCGTCAGAAAGACTACAAGTGACGAGACTGTATGTCCAGATATCAACTCGTCAAAATGAACCGCAGGGTTCAAACTGAATATGGAGAGAATTCGAGTTCTTAATGAGGATTAAAATTATCTACACTTGCTATATGCACGTTCTGAAAAGCCTTCACTTACTGTCACTAGAAATTAAATGAGTAAATTAGGTAGCGTCGTATGTAAAATAAATGAGATCTGCTTGTAATTATTAAAATCAGAAAGGGCGTGAAGCCAAGCTTAGTTCCACTGAAACGAAATTCATTCATGGTACAGAAAAATTTCACAGATAAATGTTTTATGTAATCCATATGATATCTAATTGAAGGTCGTTATCATGAGGATAACCCCGTGTGGTGTCGGGGATTTACGCAAACAACACTCTACACTTTGGTACTCTTCTTCCCATACAGTTACACAGCCAGAATAACACCACGACTCGAACCTGTCTGTCGTAGGAGGCGACTAAAGGTTCCACTTAGGGAATGGCCTTGTATTTAGTCCTTTATGCACGAATACGGGCGTCCTGAGTGAGGCATGGAACCCAGTGAGGCGGGTCCTGCCTGGGAAATATCACCATTAGGCCGGTGATTTTCCACAACAGTGTGATTCTCGTGGGAACAGAATCCACTGAAGGGAATTTTCTCACCACGTTGAGAACCATCCCGTGAGATGTGACTCCAAGGGTACGGAGTACAATCCAAAAAGATCACTTCGGTAGATTCATACCTGTATTTAACTTTAACTTCTGTAACCATTCCTGGAGGTAAATCCTCTGCAGTCTTTAACAGACGCTATTCAAATTCTTAATTGCCAATGATGTCTTTCATATGTCCGTAAGAATAAGGAGAAGTGACGCAGGTACGTCAAACAAGGAGAGAATTTTTGAATGGGCTAATGATGGCTCTAAAATTTTGTTAGAGCTGCCCAAGAGTGAAGTTTTACAGAGATATCGGTTACGAAAAGGAATTCGTAGATTTATTTAAATTGCTCACGAGTATACTAGTAGACTAGTACAGAGCATAATTATGAGAAGACAAACGTTACAGTAAGACAGTCAGTCACATTAAGTGTGTACTCAGATACAGATAAACAGTTGAGGGTAGGTTCCACAACACCTAACAGTATAGTGTGTAAGGGAGAGTAACGAAGAAAGTGAAAGTCGTGTTTACCTTGCAGAGAGGTGAGCGAACCAAGCAGATGAAAGGGGTGGCAGGCCGCACGACCTGGAGAATGCTGGTCGTCACAGTTATGTTGCTAGGGTTGTCCATACCCACCAGTCAATTGGATTTCAAGATGAAACGGTACGAGAATACAGCCGGAGTCTATTTTGATTATCAAGGAGAAGTACAGTTATACACTGTAGAATGGAAACTGGTTACTTATATTAACCTTACACGTTTGGCAGATCTGTTTGTGATAGCCCGTAGAAATTTACAGAAGACTAAAACCCTCTGTAATCAGATAGAAAAGGAAGTACATATTAAGTGCGAACATGAGATAATGTTAGTAGAGCAACAATTTCAAAGGATTCAAGGGATTAAAGATTTAATTAGGAAAATTACTAGGATCGAAACACCGGAAGGCAACGGGAAACGAAGCAAGCGCGGGTTAATAAATGCAATTGGTACCATCGCAAAGACGTTATTTGGTACGCTCGATGACAGTGATGCAATGTATTACGAGGGCAAAATTAAGGAACTAGAACAGGAACAATTGTCCATGATACAAGTAGCAAAAAGTCAAATGTTAGTTGTAAAGTCAACTTTGCAATCTGTTAATAATACTCTGTATGACATCACAGCAAACGAACTCAAGCTAAGTGAAAACTTTGAGCAACTTAAGAGTTTCATTCAGAATGAAACAACGGGTATAAATGAGGCTTTTAGACAATCAGAAATGCAAATATCATTAAATAAACACTTAATTGAATTGCAAGGATTTCTGATGCAATTGCACGAGCATTATCAGATCTTATTAGATAGTATTGTAAGTTCTCAGACAGGCACGGTGAGTGTCCAAGTGTTAAGCCCCGATGATCTAGTAAGGGCATATAAGAAGGCCCAAAGAGATTTCCCTAAGGGTTATGATCTGCCATATGATTTGCAAGTCACTTATGGGTACTTGATTCTAAAAATATCATCAGTGAGTGTATATATAACTCGAGATACCTTGGTGTATATTTTACGCACCCCTCTTACTAACAAAATAAAGTACAATTTGTACCATTGTATACCTTTCCCCTCTCCCATGAAGAGTAATCCAAACCATTTTGTGTATATATCTAATGAAAAACAGTATGTATTAGTTGATCAAGAAAGACAGACATATGTAGAATTAAGTGATGAACAAGTGAAACAATGCAAGTGGACTGACAATGGACAGAGATTATGCAAGGCAATTTTTCCTATTAATAATGTAATGTCAAAGGGTAGTTGTATTGTCAAGTTGTTAACTGGTGTTAGCTTTATTCCAGAAGACTGCAAGAGAAGTGTGATGTCGATTTATGAACTCTTATGGATACCTATTGATGATAACATGTATATTTTTGTATCGCCTCATGAAACTAAGGTCACCAGTGTTTGTCAGGATATTACCAGTGATATAAGTTTAAATGGTGTGGGAATAATACAATTCACAGACTTGTGTACAGTTTACAGTCCCACGAGTAAAATTCAGAGTGCAGGTTCAGTGAATACGACAACAAGGAAAGACTTAGTGCCAGAAGTAATGTTAATATATGATTGTTGTGAACAATTAGACAGTGAGATCTAATTAGAGGATGTACCAGAATTAAATAGGGTTACAGTAGGAAGCTTACTGAATCATATAAGCGACCTAAGGTTAGCCAGTCATAAGACTGAAGATGTAGAAGCACTGGTAATGCAGAAAGAAAAGGAATTTAAAATGCAAATGACCCAACAGTATACAAGTGTATATCAAATTATAACTGGTATTATTTTGTTTGCAGTACTTATAATAGTCTGTTGCTGTTGTTGTTACTGTTGTGGTTGCTGTAGAAGGTGTAGACCTTTAAGTAAATGCATAGAAGATAGTAGAGAGCGCTGTCCCAACTTATGTATTTTTCAGAATGTGATCGCTAATGACCACAGAGCTAAGGTCTCTGATGAGGACATTACTGTCCATTTTCAGCATCCTCGACTGGCTGAAAGGGCCCTCAGCCACTCAGGATCGCTGTCGGGATTAGAGTTACACGAACGCCCTACTACAGGTAGAGCAAGTATCAGAGATAACTTGGCACAGCGCACCCACGAACAAGAGCATGGAGACTCTAACAGGATGTAAGAGTAAGAGTAAAAAATGAATGCAGAGGTATTGCATTCATTTTTCCCCAAAGGGGGGAGGTGTCGTGTCAGCCCCAGATTGGAGCTCAGAACTCATTCTTCCGAGGATCGAACCCATGACCGGGACGTAGGAGGAATGGTGTCGCTGAGATATACGTTAATATTATAAGGGAAATTATAAGTTAATAGTAATGACTATGTAATGGCAACAAGGCCAAGGAATCATAATTATAATGCTGATATAAGTAAATTAAGAATCCTACAAGATTTAAGAGTTGAAGGCACACCAAAAGCTGTGAGCCACAAGTTGTGTAATTAGAAGTAAGGCTTGGTCGAAGTAGGTGAATCATAAGCTGCACCCTGCTAAAGGTGCGTAGTATATCTTCAGAAAAGGTGGGTAGCGAGTGAACGGAAGAGGCAATTCCGTTTTCGTGTGTCTGAGGACATTCTCCATAGGATGGAAACTTCGATGGCCTTCTCGAAGGGAGGCGAAAGTTGGTGAAGGTATAAAACAGGGGTACACATCCTGATCGTGGCTTTTTGGAACAAGTCGGCTAGAAGTGCGGGCGGAAGCCCTGTCAGTCAGGTCTCCGATAATAATAATAATAAGGTCCAAGTGTGGACTTAGAGTATTCACTTCAATACTTCGACCACGCCAAGTCTTCTATGTCAGCGTCATTTGAAGCTAGGAAGGAGATTGTAAATACTGTATATAATTATATATACTCATCAGTCTGCTATTAAAGGAAGGTTTTGGGAAATAGAGGACTTCGTCTCTTCACACGTAGCAAATCTCCCAGGCCCATTGAACAATCCCTCATTACCGCTCGGAGGAAGTCAATCTGATTATTTATCATTCTCGTCGTGGCAAAGCCTGTGTCACGACAATCCGATTCAAATATCCCCCGCTCCCCTGTTGTAACCGTACAACTGGGTTACAGAATCCATTCTGTATTTATTATTATTATTATTATTATTATCATTATTATTATTATTATTATTATTATTAACCCGATTAATTAGATTTTATATATTCTGTTTCTCATCATTTAGACTGTAATAATTAGGTATCGCGTATATTATTGTATTTAATCATAGGTTAAGTGAATATGTTTGTAATTATTCTGTATTGTAGTAAGTGAGATTTGTTGGTTTCATATTGTCATGCTGTGGCTTGTAACTTTGGCTAGATGAGCTGGCATAGTATTTTGCAATCGAGGCTATGTTTAACTGGGAATGTTGTGTACAAGGAGTTTTCCCGGTGACGCATTCGGCATAGTCATTCTTGGTCCGCTTGGGTACGCTTAGACAGCGCGTGACTGATGACATCAGTGCGTGGACACGTGATTGCGACCAAGTGTCAGTATTCGCCAGCTACGGTATGTGGAAGTGGAAGGGATGAACAGTGAGTGGGGAGAGGAGTCGTCATCGCGAGGTTATATAAAGTCAAGGCGACGGTGGGGAGAGGTATTCTGTTCTTACTCAGTTCATAAGCAGTTGATATCGTGCAGATCATATGTTACAGTCAGAGGTATCAAATGGAAGAAGTGGTCTTAGTGTGATGGTAAGAGCTAAGAGTTGTGTTGGAAGAGGTAATCATCGAGGAAGTCTACAAGTGGTGCTTGTATCCGAGCAGAGACGGGTACTATGCTGATAAAGAAACATCATCTTCTTGTGAGGATGGACTTCACAAGATGTTTCAATAATATTTTCCAATTATTTAAAATATATTGAGTGGACGTAATTACATCGGAGCTCCCTACACGCGTACATGGTATGTAGGCCAACTCCTTGTTATATAAGAAGATTACAACAGACGGCTCCCGATTTCAGCTCACAGGTTTTCCCAAGAATTTCAAGTTCAACAGCGGTGTATGCAGACAACAGGTAATTAAAGCATCAGACATGTTATGCATTCATAACATGAAGAAGAGTGTAATCAGCGGTGATATCACATCTCACTTCAAGTTCATGCCAATAGCTTTTTTTGTTTAGATTAAATTTTCCTTTTTTTTGTACCGCAAATCTCACGATATATATATTTCTTATGTTAAATTAAAAGACGTAAATGATTGTTCATTGTGACGTAAATTATAGTCATAAACTCAGTATTATTTTAATTATAATAAGTTATTCCAGTTCCATGTATAATTCTCAATTGTGGAAATGCAACAGTAATTTAATATTGTCCTGATCCATATCCCTGTATATTGCCAGATATGTGAGTTTATCACCTCACGCCTTGAGATAATTGATATAAGAGGTATGCTCTACCGAATTTTGTTGTTTTTCTTAAAAAAGCAACTGGCGCTCAAACAAATGTTATTTATATTGTGTGGAAGATATGAAAGTATAAGAGTAGTGGTCTGGAGTAGCCACAATGTGTCGCCAGCAACGTGGGACTCGAAAGGTTCAGGAAAAGTGTTTCTGAATGGCAATATACATGGATCAGTTCTTTTAATGAGTACGCACATGTTAAATTCACCGAGTAATGTTAGGAAGGTCATTTTGTTGAAGTTTGTATTTAAGGGGTAATGTCAGAGGAATTGCAAGGGGAAATAGCTTTGAGATCGCGAAAAATAAGTAGGAAACCGAAGATGGACAAGGATAGCAATATGCAGTCAGGTGATGAGGTTGAGGTTATTGTGTCCAAGGAAATCCAAGGTGGTAACATAAATAGGAAGTTGGTGACTAAGGTGGGACCTGCTGAAAGTCAGAAAATAGTAGAAACTGAGGAAAACGCTGTCACGCAAGATCAAAGTAAAGGGGTGATTGACCTGGGTTTATTTAATTTGCTGATGTCCAAAATGACTGAGCAGAATAATGCTATGAGTGAGAAAATTGAAACGGTTATTAGTGAGAAAATTGAATCTCAGAATAATATTATGAGTGAGAAAATTGAAACGGTCATTAGTGAGAAAATTGAATCTCAGAATAATATTATGAGTGGGAAAATTGAAGCTCAGAGTAAGGTCATAAATAGTATTAATAAGAAGATTGATGATGTTAGTAATAAGATAGATCATAAGGTGTTAGAAATAAGTAAGCAAATTAATAATTTAGAAAGTAAGGTAAATAGGGAGTGTAGTGACATCAGAGCGGAGATGGAATTGGGTCGGAGCAATCTCCATACGGAAATAGAGCAAATTAGTGAGACATGCATCAAACAGATTGATGAATTAGGCGCCAAGATCGAGTCCAATAAAGGAGAAATCAATGAGTTAGTAGAAGAAAGGTTTGAAAAGATAACCAATACAGTGGGGCAAGAAACTAGGAAATGTATTAGTAGGGTAGAACAGGTGGAAAGAAAACTTGGAGAAGTAGGTGATCTAGAGAGTGAACAAAAATCATTATCACAGAAGGTGAGAGAATCGGAAGAAAAATTACAGGAGAAGTTAAGAAAAATTGAAGAAAAAGCTGAGGAAACATTGGAAGAAAAATTTCTGAGTTGCCAGAGAGTACTCCAGAAAGAAGTGCGTGATAGTAGAAATGTACGTGAGATAATTGTAAATAATGGTTTAATCACTAGAGATCATGACTTACCTAAGTTTTCTGGGAAAGAATTTAACCCGATGGAATTTATGAGAGTAGTAGAGAAGAAATTTGCTGTTCAATTAAGAGACAATATTATTAGCTGGGAAACTGTATTGGAGATCTTATCTAATGCTTTCGTAGGAGAGACTAAGTCTTGGTTTCAAGTATATAAAAGCTCGATGTCTAGTCTAACTGAATTTAAGGAGAAATTCATGGCTAAATTTTGGAGTGAAGGTGTTCAGAGTAGAGAGAGAGAGAGAGTAATGTTTGGCAGGTATAATTCTAACGAGGGTGTTAGAATGACTGAATACTTTTTGGCTCATGTTTTGGTGTGGAGAAATTTAGAATGTATTGGACCTGAGGCTGATATAGTTAGACTTATGGCTAAGCACTATCCCAATAAAATAAGAGAAGCTGTTTGTATGCAAAGAGTGGAGACTATTAAGGAAATGGAGATTTTGTTGGAAAGTTTTGATGCTTTAGGTAGTAGCTTGAATAATAGTAGGACACTAAATAGGAATGTAGAAGGAAGGGGTAACCAATCTAATAATCAGGACAGGACTATGAATAATCGTAACTACAGAAGAGAATATCAGGAGAGACCTAATAATAATTTCCACAGGGAGAGAAATTATCAGAATAGTTCGGAAAATTTCAGGACTGGGAGGCGTGATTATGGTAATCAACCAGAAGCTGGGAGGCGAGAGAATACAGGCCATAATAATAATAATGAATCTAGAGGAACTAGGCAACAGGGGAGGCCGACTGAGGTGTGTAACCAACAAGTCGTCACCGAACCAAGTACTTTAAACGCGCAACGGACTGTATAAACAGGTCACTGAGACAGTCCGTAAATGGTGAGTTCACGTATAAGGTAGATAAGTATGTTAATGTCGATCAGCCTATAGTTGTAAGTGAACATGATTGTGACCTAAGTAGCAATAATTCAAATGTTTTAAGTGACGACTTAATCGTAGACAATAAATTTTATAAGTGTAATTTAAATTTAGATATAAGGCAAGATTTGTTAAGTGATCTTATATTATGTAATGAGGATAATTTAAGTAGTGTTACTGTTACACCGACGATTGAACTGCTGATATGGGGCAGAAAAGTTAAGATTTTGTTGGACTCTGGTAGTGAGAAGTCATGTGTAAATTCCAAGCTGTATGAGGAAGTTTTGAGAGAGAAGTATGAGGTAGCGGAAATTCCAGTGAGGAATACGTTCATCGTAACAGCTGTTGGAAACAAGTCTCAAAGAGTGAATAAACAAATAGCTGTCCCCATTAGCATAAGTGGAGAATGTATTTTCCAACCATGCTTAGTTGTGCCTAATTTAGTTTATGCCGTTATTTTAGGTACCGACTGGTTAACGTGTCACAAGGCTAAATTAAATTTTGATCTGTGTAATGTCAATCTTATTTGGGGAAAGAGTAGCAGGGAAGTCAGTTTACCATATGATGTTTTGTCAGAAATTAGTGCGAATAAAGTGTGTTCTAGTACGGAAGGATCTTGTGACATTCCTAATATTAGGAAAAATATTGATGTCTGCCATGTGTCCATACAGAGAGATTCTAGAGATGAATTGTATGAGACAGTGGAGAAATGTAATTTAGCGGAAAGTCAGAAGGACGAATTGTGTGAATTATTGATATCACATAGTGATGTTTTTAGCGATCGGCCTGGTAGAACACATCTTTACGAACACAAATTTAATGTTATTGATAACTCAACTTTTGTAGGACCGAAATATCCCATTCCGTTAAAATACGCTAGCGCTGTTGAAGAGCAGATTGACATTATGCTAGATTATAATATAATTGAACCATCATGTAGTCCTAATTTAAATCCACTTGTTATTATACCTAAGAAGGATAACACGGTAAGATTGTGCATGATAATTTTTGTAAGACTAAGTTGGATGAATTTGAGCTTGGTGACAAGGTTTTACTCAGAGTGCCACTCCCGTCATCAGCAGAAGCTGGTCAATTTTCTAAGTTTTTCTTGTTATATCAGGGATACTTCACCGTAGTGAAACGGATTGGGAAATGTGCTTATTCATTAGAAGACAAGGAAGGAAATATCGTAGGCACATACAATATAAGAAATCTTAAGAAATATATCATGTGAGTTTGTTGATTAATTTTCATTATTATGTTAATTCACCATATTTTATGAAGCTGGCATTGCGAACAGGACTTCAGTGAAATTAGCGTGTGTTGTGATAATAAGTGAGGCACGGCAGTGCAATAAACTCCAGTGCTTGGAGACAGTGTATATAATGAAATGTCTTCAAGAATTACTTTTGAACACTCAATGAACGTTTGAAACGACAGAAGTGAGAAAGAAATGTAATCTGTATGTAAATAATACTGTATAATCAAAGTGAAAATGATAATTGATCAATGTTTTATATGTGTAACAACGAACATCCAGATGGATGATACTATGTACCCAAATTTGTAAAGGGCATTTTTTATACATGTATCTATGGTGTACTCGATTTCAGACATGTTATGTATATATTTCATGAATCAATCGATTCATTTAATCGATTATTTCATGAGGGAGGCGTTCTGTAACCGTACAACTGGGTTACAGAATCCATTCTGTATTTATTATTATTATTATTATTATCATTATTATTATTATTATTATTATTATTATTATTAACCCGATTAATTAGATTTTATATATTCTGTTTCTCATCATTTAGACTGTAATAATTAGGTATCGCGTATATTATTGTATTTAATCATAGGTTAAGTGAATATGTTTGTAATTATTCTGTATTGTAGTAAGTGAGATTTGTTGGTTTCATATTGTCATGCTGTGGCTTGTAACTTTGGCTAGATGAGCTGGCATAGTATTTTGCAATCGAGGCTATGTTTAACTGGGAATGTTGTGTACAAGGAGTTTTCCCGGTGACGCATTCGGCATAGTCATTCTTGGTCCGCTTGGGTACGCTTAGACAGCGCGTGACTGATGACATCAGTGCGTGGACACGTGATTGCGACCAAGTGTCAGTATTCGCCAGCTACGGTATGTGGAAGTGGAAGGGATGAACAGTGAGTGGGGAGAGGAGTCGTCATCGCGAGGTTATATAAAGTCAAGGCGACGGTGGGGAGAGGTATTCTGTTCTTACTCAGTTCATAAGCAGTTGATATCGTGCAGATCATATGTTACAGTCAGAGGTATCAAATGGAAGAAGTGGTCTTAGTGTGATGGTAAGAGCTAAGAGTTGTGTTGGAAGAGGTAATCATCGAGGAAGTCTACAAGTGGTGCTTGTATCCGAGCAGAGACGGGTACTATGCTGATAAAGAAACATCATCTTCTTGTGAGGATGGACTTCACAAGATGTTTCAATAATATTTTCCAATTATTTAAAATATATTGAGTGGACGTAATTACATCGGAGCTCCCTACACGCGTACATGGTATGTAGGCCAACTCCTTGTTATATAAGAAGATTACAACAGACGGCTCCCGATTTCAGCTCACAGGTTTTCCCAAGAATTTCAAGTTCAACAGCGGTGTATGCAGACAACAGGTAATTAAAGCATCAGACATGTTATGCATTCATAACATGAAGAAGAGTGTAATCAGCGGTGATATCACATCTCACTTCAAGTTCATGCCAATAGCTTTTTTTGTTTAGATTAAATTTTCCTTTTTTTTGTACCGCAAATCTCACGATATATATATTTCTTATGTTAAATTAAAAGACGTAAATGATTGTTCATTGTGACGTAAATTATAGTCATAAACTCAGTATTATTTTAATTATAATAAGTTATTCCAGTTCCATGTATAATTCTCAATTGTGGAAATGCAACAGTAATTTAATATTGTCCTGATCCATATCCCTGTATATTGCCAGATATGTGAGTTTATCACCTCACGCCTTGAGATAATTGATATAAGAGGTATGCTCTACCGAATTTTGTTGTTTTTCTTAAAAAAGCAACTGGCGCTCAAACAAATGTTATTTATATTGTGTGGAAGATATGAAAGTATAAGAGTAGTGGTTGGAATAACCACACTGTGGTGTTGCTTTTCAGTTTTATCAACAGAAGAAAGAATGTGCCGGTGATCATAAAGCAGACAACATTTAAATGGATATGACCGGTAACCAATGAGGTGAGTTGTATAAGAATGGCCTGTTTTTGATGATTACTCTGACTTTGCTAGCAGTGAGTGTTCGCGTAACGCTTTTACTTTAGCTCCGCCGTATATTTCTTTAATTTTAATATGGTGGTTAGTTATGATGCCGGTCCCGCGGTATAGGGGTAGTCTGCCTGCCTCTTACCTGGAGACCCCGGGTTCGATTCCCGCCCATGAGATGGTTTTTTACCTGGATCTGAGGCAGAGGCGCCGACTTTGGTGGGGCAAGGCATTTCCTGCCTCCAGAAATGATTTTAGGAGGCAGAGTGCCATTCCCCTCCTGCCCCCCCCCCCACAATTCTAGTAGATGTTAAGACCCTTTATAACGTGGAGTTTGGTAGTCTCCGGAGGCTGCTAAAGGGTTAAATCTGTAGAAGGTGGTAGATGGTTTTATATCAGAGATGTACATTTCCCAATGGAGACGGTTCAGGCAGTAGGCCCTACATCTGGTGGTAGAGCTTTTCACATTTCGTATCATGAAATGCATATTGAAAATGAATCAAGTTCTAAATTTTTTACTTGTTATAGCTTCCTACATAAAACATTCCTTCAAAATATTTATTTCTGAATCAAGTTCTACTTTTCTGTTTACTTGTGAATATTATTGAAAACTCCTTACGTAAGACTAGTTCAAAAATGTATTTGAGAAACAAAGCTCTATTATTGTTCTGTTTATTTTTTCTGTTTGTGAATATTATTGTTACATACGAATGTTTGCATTAATAGTTGTTCCTCATTTCACATGCCCCCTACCCTTCAATAATTACCCTGATCTGAGGACTGGTTCGAGGTCTACTCAGCCTACGTGATTGATTACAAGTGAGTAACTATCTGACGATGAGATAGCGGCCCCGGTCTAGAAATCCAAGAATAACGGTCGAGAGGATTCGTCGTGCCGACCATACGACACCTCGTAATCTGTAGCTCTTCGGGCTGAGCAGCGGTCGCTTGTTAGGCCAAGGCTCTTCGGGGCTATTGTGCCATGGGGTTTGGTTTGGTTTGGTATGATACTTAATGTTAGAAAAGAGCACAAAAGCGTACTCAACTGAAAAAAAAGTACAGAAGTAGACCCCCCCCCCCAAAAAAGAGTACTCTGTTAACTCTAAACACAGGACCAATAAGATGCATTATATCTACAACTAAATTTTATAGCATAAATATATAGTATTTGCTTCTCTGGGAATTTCCTAGATATAATATTGCATCTATCAATGCAACTTAAGCAGAGGTTCTTCACAAAAGACGCCTAGTCAAGTTTGATTCTTTGCTTTTAAAAGAACGGCAATGTACGTTTGAACATTCTTGTCTGATAAGCAAGCAAAAACATAGTTACCAACCCTTTCGCGTAAGAATCTGGAACAAAGAAATCAGTCCTTGTATGATCGATAACAGTGAGTGATGACATTAAGGTTACTGAGTAACGTGAAGCAACGCAGACAGATAAAACATACAGACAGATAAAACAGAAGTATGTTTTATCTGACTGAGCTTATGGATGTCACAATATGTTTTCTCTCAAATGGGACAGCCATAATATTACATCATATTTTATATAATCCGTTACTACCTGTTTAGAAGGGTCGTCATTACTACAAAAGCTTCACTACAAACACGTGACTGTTTATCTCAGTGAGATACAGTGTGCATGGAAGTTGCCGGCTAGTGCAGTGCTGCTTGTGTGGTCAGCGCTGAATATGCTACCAGAAAATGCTGGTTGAGCATCCTCTTCTGTAATAGACTCCCGGTTGTAATTCAGGTGATACATTCTCTCGGTGGGAGTAGGTAATTCTTCGAAATATAGAATCACTTCCACCTAAGACCCATGAAATCATCATCTATGCACACATTACAAGTTATAATTCATAATTATTTAGGATACCAATTAAGTTATGAAAGCCTGACTCAAGTAATGTTTGCAGATAATCTGACGAGACATTTTCTACGTATCGTTGATCTTAATGGCGCAGTTTTCTGTTTCCGTTTGTGGGTTCAATCCCAGGTGAGTAAGTGGCATTTAAGAATATTTCAATGAGACAACTCTTAATCTGTGGCTTCTGGCGCATTAAATAACTTAAAAGGGATGCAATTCCGACACCCGGACATCATAAAATCTGCAGTAATTGAATAATAATAATAATAATAATAATAATAATAATAATAATAATAATAATAATAATAATAATTATTATTATTATTATTATTATTATTATTTTTGAAAGCAACTTTTTGTTACCCAGGAGAGTGTAAAAATTAAGGTTAATTAATTAATTTCAGTGTTTAAACGGCACACATTTTGATGATGATGATGATGTTTAAAGGGGATCGAGGCAATCGGCCTCTAATGGTACGAGATGAGACGAAATGTAATATCAATTTAAAACTCCAAAATTCATCCATTCAAAACATGATAATGAAGAAAGAATAAACATGAATTTAAACTAATCAGTGGATCCAACTCACAATACTGTACTGAAAGTTAAGATAATTCCAAAATCCACCCACAGACTAGAATTCAATAAGACGACGATTAACAATGGTTATGAACTTAAAACAATCTGTGGATCCGACCCGCAGAGCCTCACCTTCCCATAAAATAACTTAAAACAATGGTATAAACTCAACAAGGGATAGCTTCCAAAGCAAAATCCTAAATCGATTATGCTTGTTGTCTAAAGGGGTCCAAAAGGCAGGTCACGGGGCCCCTCATAATGGTACTAATCGCTGGTAAAGTAGAACCATGGTACCAATGGTACTAATCTCAGGTAATGTACTACTCATAGGTAAGGCAGACCCATGGTGTTCCTCACAAAATGACATCACTCATAGGTAACGCAGATCCATGGTATTCCGCATATAGTGGTACTAATCACGGGTACTGTGAAATCGTAGTGATACACCCACGATGAACAGTAATCACAGTTCCATGGTGTTCCTCACATAGTGGTACTAATCGCAAGTAACGTCGACCTATGGTGTTCCTACGTAATGGTAACTTACTAATCACAAGTACAGTAGTCTCAAGGTTCTAATTCCATCATCCCTTGGTCGCTCCTTTCAGTCACCTCTTACGACAGGCAGAGAATACCGTGGGTGTATTCATCTGCGTCCCCCATCTACAGGGGGCAGCACACATTTTGCAAGTCTTAGTCTTGTCAATCAATACACTAATTTGCATTTAGTGCCATCACCCAGGAGGCATATTATATTTCCTATCGTAGTTTCCCCTGTTATTTTTCTAACCGAGGCAGTAGTTACTGCAGCACAGACAGGTAAATGAAAGCAACATACTGTGGCCTTCAGTTTAGAAGGCTCCGGGTTCGATTCTAGATCAGGTCGGGAATTTCAAGCTTAAATGGTTTATTCCCTTGACTCGGGTACTGCATATTTGTGCTATCCACAACATCCCTCCATCTCACACACCACACACAACACTATCCTCTACCACAGTAATACGCAATTTCTTATACACGACGGATGATGCCCACCCTCGTCTGACCAGGCTAGGAATAGCCACACGAAATTATTATCATCATCTCATCTGCGACGGATCTGGGCTTATATTGGTGTTACGCATTTCAGATGAAAATATTTTAAAAGAAAGGGCACCTTCCCTATTTTTACATGAATACCATAAATCCAAGAGTAAATACGCATGCAAAACTTCAAGTAATGGTAATAAAAGGTAATCGAATCTCACCGACTGGGCGAGTTGGCCGTGCTGTTAGGGGCGCGCAGTTATGAGTTCGCATCCGGAAGAGAGTGGGTTCGAATCCCACTGTCGGCAGCCCTGAAGATGGTTTTCCGTGCTTTCCCATTTTCACACCAGGCAAATGCTGGGGCTGTACCTTAATTAAGGCCACGGCCGCTTCCTTCCCATCCCTAGGCCTTTCCTGTCCTATTGTCGCCATAAGACCTATCTGTGTCGGTGCGACGTAAAGCAAATACAATTTTTAGAAAAAGAAATCTGTCCGAAAAATTGTCTCTTTTTTGTCACATTAGAGAACTACCATTAGCTTATAGGCACGAGGTTAGGCATCATAATATGAGGCGTAAGATGTAAATGTTTCATATTAGGTCAATATTAAGATTTTTCAGACATACAGATGCTAAATAATCAGTTTTAGACGTAAACAGATAGCATGTCTGTACGTCTGCATTATTTACATTAACACAAGAAACATAACACCGGATACAACAGGCATTCTTTTAACGCGACGTATGGGGATTTCTGATGAACTTCATCACAGTATGGTGTTCTCTTACAAGCTAAAATTAGTTTTGCACTGTCTAACCACGTTTTAGTGAATCAATCACCAACCACAACGGACGGATTGTGTTCGTGTTAATAATAGCTTTGTGTCCGTACTTCCTTCAGAGAACAGTGCCCTGAGTCACGTGGGCTGTAAGAAGGGCACCACTTCCTTTGCGGCTTGCAACAGCGCTCGACATTAACCAGACTAGCTCTGGGTTCCACACCACAAGGCTCAATCAACGTACGACTGACAAAGAAAATTGATAGCTACTGACATCACAGAACGTCAAATCACTAAGGCCAGTATTCACGAACGCGAGTAAAAATGTTGATCTTAGTTTAAAGTTACATAAACCGAGGTAACAGTAATAGTTACGTTTGTATTCACCAACATTATATCGGATAACGGGTATCATCCCTGCTTAAAATTTTACCAGAGATTGTTTGGCCGGTAAAATGGGGAATCTAAGATAATAGCCTTCCAAGACGGCAGCTCGTAGACGGCTGGAATATCTAATGTTGAAAGAAAAAATCATAGCGACGAGTAATATGATCAAGATTATGCAATTAATAAACGTCCTAGGTGGACGATATATTTCGAGGACTACGACGACACTGATTTTCAGACATATTTTAGGTTATCTAAAGCTTTGACATTGGCAGTGTTATCCCTGATCGAACATAACCTGGAATTCCCACACATAGGTAGGTCTAAGATCAATTCTGGATTATAGCTTATATCTTGTACGGTACACGACTGGGTGACTTTTTAATGAATTAATGAATACTGCCTTATTTTCTGAGTGGAAAAATATAATGTGTAGGCCCTAATTTGTTTTCTTATTCGCTATGATGTTAATGCTTTCTGCCACCAAATTCAATAACAATTTACTCTCTTGGAACGTCATATTAGGCTTCTTTTTACGTTTCTGGTCAATAGCGGACATAATTTATGCAAATTATTTGCAAACCCTGAATGGAAGAGAAACTTTTTTACATTTCGATAGTGGAGGCAGCACGTAGTCACTTGTTTTCCATGCGTCAGTATGAAAAAAATACGGTTCAAATTCAGATTGAAACGAAAACTTAGTTTTGGCATGGGTAGTAAATTTTGTGATGAATACAGAAGTGAGCGTTATCCGAGTTAATGACATTGTCCGAGTTTTGGAAATCTAAGTTAATAGCAAAAGTAACTGACGATCGTGAATACAGGCCAAAGATATTTCGAGAACAAATGAGCGAGTGACCATTTCACCTAACACAGCTTGCTAAGCTAACTAGCCTAGACTGTAAAGGTTCAATAATCAGGAAGATAAATTTGAGAAACGAGATTTCCACTTCTGGAGGGGCACATGGCCCCGAGGTCGTCAGTCCACGTCGCAATATGAGTACCAGCTTAGTACCTGTTAAAAAAGGCGGCTGGGAATAGAGCTAACCACTCTATCCCCTTATGCCTGTTGTACACCAATTTTTTCTCTCAATTCATTACTTCCCAAGAAGAAAGTAGTCAAATCTTGTAAAAGATTGTTGAACATTGCTGAAGGTTTGACAAGATTTGAACAGATTTGGCAAGATTTGACAGCATTTTGTTTTAGCATGGACGAAAGGCAAACAGCAGTTGTGGTTCTAGGACTAGCAGTGAGACACAATTTTTTGCTAGTGGCTTTACGTCGCAGCGACACAGATAGTCTTATGGCAAGGATGGGATAGGAAAGGCCTAGGAGTTGGAAGGAAGCTGCTGTGGCCTTAATTAAAGTACAGCCCCAGCATTCGCCTGGTGTGAAAATGGGAAACCACGGGAAACCATCTTTAGGGCTGCTGACAGTGGTATTCGAACCCACTATCTCCCGGATGCAAGCTCACAGCCGCGCACCCCTAACCGCACGGCCAACTTGCCCGGTCAGTGAGATACATTCTTGAAAAGAAGAGTAACGCGCAATATTCCATAATTCAAATGGGAAAAGTATTAACGAGGTTACCTTCAACGTAACTTTTGCAATGTATTTACTGCCATAACATTTGCAGAGAGGTTATGTTGTATTGCATTTACTCACATTAATTGAATAAAAATGATAGCAGTGCAACGGAAATTCATATCTCATTACATGAAAACATTAGGAATTCAATAATAATAATAATAATAATAATAATATGATTATTATTATTGTTGTTGTTTAAAGGTGCCTAATAGCTAGGTCATCGGCTCCTAATGGTACGAGGTGAAACGAAATGCAAAATTAAAACTTCAGAATGTAGCCACTGACTAGAATCTAAAAGGAATGGTGATGAAAAACTGATCGTGTTACAAAAATAATCAGTGAATCCAATTCACAATGTGTTAACGACTGGGATGGTGCTTATTATCTAAAGGGGTCCAAAATCCAGGTCACCGGCCTCTTACAACGGTACTTATAACTAGCAAGCAGAACCATGGTGTTTCTCCTACAGTGGTACTAATCACAGGAAACTTACACTCATGGTGTTTCTTGCTTGGTGGTACTAATCACAGGTAATTTAGACCCATGGTATGTCACACATAACGGCACGACTCACAAGCAACGCAGACCCATCGTGCTCTCAAATAACAGTGGCACTAATCACGGGCGCTGGTATTCCAGTGTTCCTCACTTGGTGGAACTAATCACAGGTCACGTATACTCATGGCGTCGCTCACATAGTGGTACTAACCATGGGCAATGTAGACCCACGGTGTATCACACATTATGGTAACACCCACAGGCAACACAAACCCATGGTGTTCCTCACATAAATAGTAGTACTACTCTCAGGCATGGGCGCCTATTTGACAGTTTGTAAGGGGGGGGGGGCTAGACCTGGGGTATGTAGTATTTTTAATATTTTGGAAGATGAATGGCGACTTGTATTCCACGGTAGAATAACACGCACGGTATCCCCTGCCTGTTGGTGGGGGGGGGGCGGTACTACCACTTCTACGTAATATCGACTCATGTAATGATAATTATGACAACTAATCTCATGGTTCTTATGTCATCTTCCCTTGGTGGCCTCATTTAATCGCCTCTTACGACAGGCAGGGGATAGCGTGGGTGTAGTTTTCGTCTGAGTACCCCACCCACTGGGGGCAGAGAGAGGGAGAGAGAGAGAGATAAAGAGGGTATCCGACACTTCGAAAAGTGAAGTACCGGACAAAGTAAGACGGGGGCCACGAAGAGGGTGAAAATGATAGACTCCCTAGGCCTCGAATGCTCTAAAACCGTCGGAGTCGGAAAAGAACAAGAGTTGACAAAAGGAGGTCGGACAGGATAGATAAAAGTGAGGAGCGTGGTACAAGTAAGTGGAAGCAATGCCAGGACTCAGCTAAGGGCTCCGTGGTCACCAGCCCCAAGTTGAGAGCCTCTGGGACCCCTTGTAGTCACCTCTTACGACAGGCAGTGGATACCGCGTATGCATTCTTCACATGCATCCCCCATCTACAGGGGGTATAATAATAATAATAATAATAATAATAATAATAATAATAATAATAATAATAATAATAATAATAATAATATTATAAGAGCCTCCGTGGCTCAGGCGGCAGCGCGCCGGCCTCTCACCGCTGGGTTCTGTGGTCCAAATCCCGGTTACTCCATATGAGATTTGTGCTGGAAAAAGCGGAGGCGGGACAGGTTTTTCTCCGGGTACTCCGGGTTTCCCCGTCATATTTCATTCCAGCAACACTCTCCAATATCATTTCATTTCATCTATCAGTCATTAATCATTGCCCCAGAGGAGTGCGACAGGCTTTGACAGCCAGCACAATTCCTATCCTCACCGCTAGATGGGGGCTTCATTCATTCAATTCCTGGCCCGGTCGAATGGCTGGAAACAGGCTGTGGATTTTCACTCATAATAATAGTATGCGAAGATCATAAATCAAGCATGACTGACAGTGGCGCAACGTATATAATGGAATTCTATTGGTCAGTTCTGTCAAAGACTTGCCAATTCTTTGATGGATTAGAGCATGTTCTAATTCAATTTCAAGACTTTTGAAGACTTCTCAAGACTTGTCAAGTATTGAAAGTGATTTGACAAGTAAACTTGTGAAATACTGGCAATTCTTGTAAAGTCGTGAATTTGATTTTAAAAAAATATCGTGTAGCCTACAATAGGCTTTACGGTTAGTGCCGAAGTCACCTGGTGGGCACGGGTGGTAGATTTCATGCATGTATTCCCTACCTGTCGTAAGCAGCGAAAAGGGAACCATTGAGGTTCTCGACATAGGGGCGCGGGCTGGTGACCGCGAGGCTCGAGCTAAGTCTCGCATTGATTAATGGGTCTATAGTTGTCCATTAGCAGCCTGTTACCCCCTTAAAAATATGGGACTACAGTTGCTTTCTCCCAGTCATCTGGAATTTGCGTATTGTTGAGCGACACAGTAAACAGTATTTCTAAATAGCGTAGAATAGCTCCACTTCCAGTTTCAGAACCTCCCCAGCAATATTATTAGGCCCAGCCGACTTATTTTTCCTTAAGTTCTTAATTCTTTCCTGAATTTTTATACGGCTCATTTGGAAGAGAGGACAGTCAGTGTTATCCATAATGTCTATCGCCAGGCATTAAATAAAAAGACCTGCATCTGGCGAGCCGAACTTGTCCTCGGACTCTCCCGGCACTAAAAACCATACGCCATTTCATTTTTTCTGCTCATTAAATACGTTCCCATACCAATGATTTAATTCATTAGCTATTAGTAGATAGTCAGTAATTACCTCACCTTCTCTGGACATTATCATTCCGGGATGAGTGGCTCAGGCGGTTGAGGAACTGGCCTTCTGACCCCAGCTTGGCAGGTTCGATCATCGTATTTGTCATGAGCAGCTTTCTTTTCAGAAGCGAGTGCTTTGGACAGCTTGTCGTTGTTGTTGTTGTTGTTGTAAGTCATAGTGAATTTTTTTTAAAATACTGAAGGTCCGTGTGAATTTGTATATACTAAGCCGTAGTGTTAAGCACTGGAAATGCTTAAGTTGTATGTGAATTCATTGTATGACGATGCTGGATTTAGAATGTTAAACTGGTGGTATTTCTTGTAACATTTCCCTTCCATGGGATTGCTTGTTGTACTCTTGTTTTGTTGTTGTTGTTGCTTAATTATGTTTTAAATTTACTTTATTATCACACTACTATAAATCATCATTGCCACCGGGATATTTCCTAATTGTGATGTATTTGTTAATAATAATAATAATAATAATAATAATAATAATAATAATAATAATAATAATTCCACTTACATATGCCAGGCTCTTCACTTTCATCCTTCCTATCAGACATCCGTGCGTTACAGAGTCATGACATGACCTGGAGTGTTTTATTGACCTGACACAAAGGTAACTTCACACTTTTTGAAATTCACCTCTTGTTTAACCATATGTTTCTGAGTTGGTAAGTTGGTAATACTATAATACTACCAGCGAAAACAGAAGGAAATAAGTGAATCGAAAGTGAAGTGACATAATTTTTCTTATCGATTTTCGCTGAGGGTTACGTTACTTTTACGCCACCCTGTATAATCTTCTATTGTAATAAAAGAAAGTGTCTGTCTGTCTATCTGTCTGTCTGTCTGTCTGTCTGTCTGTGCGCGATGTCCAGCAAAATCTACAGTACGCAGATATCTGAAATTTTGAACATAGGTAGATGGGAAGGGGTCCGAATGCACCTCGAAGCCGGATTTTTCATTTTCGCTTTCGTTGGCGAGTTATGAACGAAAAACCATCGGAAAACGTGCATTGGGATATGACAATCCAATGTGCTGTCACCAAGATTAAATGCATCGAGTTGCTGTCGCTAGTCAATGTACATAAGATAGGTAGAGAACACAATATTCAAGGTGTGAGGGCATATGATACGGTGTGAGGGCATATGACGCTGTTGATGCTCTGCAATGAACACGGCTCTGAAACTGATGACGAATATTATTGAAGCCACCAACATTACTGAGCATGCTGAGGGCGAAGTAGTATTCCTCGGACTGTAAGTCCATTGAGTAGGAAGCCATTTTCGGTCCGCGACACGAGGAGCCATCAGCCCGTAATATTCGGAAGTGCTTGGGTGTATGTGTGCGAAGCCCAGTCAAATCTACGGCACACAGAGATCTGAAATTTTGACATAGGACAATCGCTTAATGTTGTAGGACTCCATCTTCGAAAACGGTGCTTTTGCCATTGTCAATTGTACGTGGATCGTTCAAGAGTTCGAACGGCAAACACAATACAGTATACATCTTACCTCCAAATGGAAGGCCATTAATATAGTTTATTCTGAAGCTCTATAAGGAAACAATATATTTTGTATTATATAACATTGACTTTTACGTGGTTTTAATATTATTTGTACCATCCATCAAGTAACAATGTATAATGGAAATAAAATAATGTATTTCACGCAATTTACGTCAAAACGATATGAGTTAATAAATATAATGTTTTAATTTGCTTTTAAATAAATAGTTTAGAAACATCTAACGGTTCAATTAATAAACGCGGGCAAAGCCGCGGGCACATGCTAGTAGAGTGCTAAAATCTATTATGTCAAACGAGGCATTTCGTTGTGTTCCCACAATTACTGTAGAGGAAAACCAAGTTTGCTACAAATGTGGACGGGATGCTGTGGCTAGAGTATGAACTAATACCGGGAAATCCTGCTCCAAGTCGCCACCGCACATGCAGTAGAGCAGAGAGCTGGCGTTTTAGGCTTCGATCACATTGGAGGCACGTTTGTGCAAGTAATTTGGTGGCGCGCGCGTGCGCGCGCGTGCGCGCGCGTGCACATATGAACAAAATCTGCAGGAGAGCGACAGAAACAAATGGTGACTTGTCCATTGCCGCTCACACTGCCCGCCACAAGCAAGTGTACGCTTGCGTAAGCTCGATCCGACCCAACTTCGAAACGAAAATATTTGTTTTGTAGTTGCAAGCGTGCGTGATCTCAATTGATTTCTGACCATCGAAGCAGTGACGGTATAGTGTTTTGGAGCTCTTCAGGTGATACACACTTTCGGAAATTAGATTGCCTCCTTACTCTAGGTGTGATTTTGTCCAGTATATAGTAGAAAGTGTCTGGTATCATTTTGAAGTATTCATAAAACTTTTGAGGCTGTCTAAGCAAATCGTTGAATATTCGTGCATACCCTCAATCTTCCTCTCTGTCCAAAAAATACTCGTTCACCCACTCTTCCCTGATTTCCTGCTCATCCAAAAATAAACACTTAAAAATACCATTTTCAAAAACAATGCCCTCATCATCTGACATTTCTATTTTGACTGACCTGTTCATAATAATTAACTTGCACCTGCTTGCATGTAGTGTGAGCACATTGCTGTTCACGTCAGCTTGCGCACGCGCGCGCCACCAAATTACTTGCACAAGCGTGCCTCCAATGTGATCGAAGCCTTACCCTTCACCCTTCACAACTAAACAACATTCTAGTAGCTTAGCCCAGTAGCTCAGGAAGGCGAGTACAGTGCTTGACACTGTACGATCATGGAAATGATGTAGAAGTAACATAACTGGAAAACATGAAGGATTGATATTCGGTTTAAGTACAGGGTGACCCAAAAGTCCATTAGCATTCAATGAGGCAATACTTCACGGAATATTGGACGTAGAGAGGTAATAATTTACACACGTCATTGGCATAACACATGCTCGGCATGTCGGCCGTGAACAGCACTGTACAGCATATCCGTAGGTATCGCGAGAAATTGCCGTCGGATGTTGTCTTTAGCATCCCTAATGAAGTTGGACTTCCGACTTCAGGTAACCCCACAACCAAAAATCACACTAATTGAAGTTAGGGGACTGGGAAGGCCAAGCGTACAGTCATGACATGCCGCGATCGCAGGCGCATTTGACGCCCTCCCCCTAGGTTCTGTATGGTCCACCTGTCTCGTAGAGATAGGTGGTGTGTGACGTACCGATACCGGTGCTCCCATCGGAGCTCCTCTGTCGGTCTGTAGTGTTTTTGGACTGTAGTGTGTTTTATCATTTGATTTTATAAATTTTTTAATTTTTTTTTTACCAGTATGGGTGATTTTGTGCTGTATTTGTAGTTTGTAAAGTATGAGTGCTGGCCACCCATCCAGTGGATGACTACTCCCGATGTTGCTTAACTCCGTAGATGTGTTTGTTGTGTCTGTATGTGTGTGTTGCACTCTAGCATGTGTGTACTCTGGAAGACTAATGTACATTCAGTGAACATGACCAGCACACCAGTTTACATGTCATCCGAGTGCTGACCACGCCCATTGTTGCTGGTCAGTTAACAGTGAGGCTGTTACCCATGATGTTCACAGTGACGACCACTTTATTGAAAAGCTAGTTTACTTTAACGTGGGTGTGCGGATGTTTATTTAGAATAGCATCGTTAATATGCAGCATGTATGGTGTGTGCACCGCCTCGTCTCCGAGAACCAGTGCTTCATCTTTCCAGTGCTAAGAAGGCCATTGTTATTGAAGATCAATAGGTAAGGAAGGGAGAACTGGGCATGGTTGGTCTTACTTTCTTGGCGGGGATTGGGGGATTGAGGGGGAGGGGGTATGTCCGGTTAGCTTCGTCAGGGTCTCGGCTACTCGATCCATCAAGAGGGCCCTGAGCTGGACCGAATTTGGTGTTGGACTAGGCTGAGGATGAGCTGTAGAAGGTTATTGTTGGGTGGGTTGGGTGGAGGGGTGGGGGTGGGGGTGGTAAGAAAAGGTGGGGGTGGGTTTGGTTGTGTATGTATTCCGGTCGGCTTTGGATAGGTGTTTTGGTGAAGTTCTTGTTTGATTGCCGTCTTAAAGTATGGGCAGCCAGGGAACGATGTTGCGTGATTGCCATGGCAATTAGAGCTGGTCGCGTGGCACCTTGCATTCAGGGTGGTGGTGAGGTCCACCACACCAGTTGCATAGGGTCTTATTTTTGCACCTGGTGGCATGGTGATTTACTTTGAGGCAATTATAGCAAAGAATTGTTGATGAGGGGCGTGGTGGACGAGGTTGAGATGTGGTTTTTTGATATGTGGTGTTTTGGCTTTTTTTGTCTGTTTTAATTGGTTTTGCTTCGAGGGTAGGTTATTTTTGGTGGGGATTTTAGAGGGTTGTGATTGGGTATTGATATGGGTTGATTGGATTGATTTATTGCTTGACGGAGGGAGTGGGAGTGGTTGAATGTGGGTGTCGGAGGCTATGGGATAGGTTTGCTGAGATTGTCTTGGGTATCTGGGGTTGGTTGGGATTCTTGCTGTTGGGTGGTTGGAGTGGCTTGTGTAGAGGTGCTTGTGGTGGGGTGGGGAGAATTGGTTTGGGTTGCTTTCGGCTTCAGTTTTCTTCTGTTGGTGGTGGCTTGACAGCTGAATTGACGCCCTCTATCATGACAGCTACTTTTGTACCGTACACGGGTCTCATGGGTATCCGTGACGTGTTGCTGTCCAGCGCCATCTGTTGGCCTGTGTGTGCACTTCTTGTTGGTGTCAATCAAACCCCATGTCATGCCAATCACGCGTGTCGACTATTACCTCTCTACCTCCATTATTCCGTTAAGTATTGCCTCGTCAAATGTTAACGGACTTTTGGGTCATTCTGTATTCTACAATGCATTTCACGGAAACATTTCCAGCCCAGTAATAGCATCTTGAGTTTAATTTTTAAAGTCGTTGAACATTCTCAATGATGCCATAGATAAATAGATAGATAGATAGATAGATAATTCCTTTATTGGTGGCGAAGATAGGGCTCAAGGCCCTCTCTTACACTTAACCACTAGAAGAGTATATTTGTACATAACTCTTACAGTAATTACACATACAACCAACACAAATACTATTAATACGGGTAGCAATAACAATAGTAATAATATTAATAATGATAATAGGATCCTTGATTTTAAAATACACAAAGTAAAATACACTTAATGGACGCAACTAAAGAAATCCTTTCATTCAACCCATTCATTCCCTCGGACCCCTTCCATTTTTCCTCTCTGATTAGTGTTATATAGAGGATGGTTGCCTAGTTGTACTTCCTCTTAAAACAGTAATCACCACCACCACCACCACCACCACCTCAACAATTATCCAGCAAGTCAGCGGGATCTACTCAACAAATAGCCTACTCGTGGCAGGCCACTTTAAACTTGTGATGAGATGGATTGTCCCTAATGTTCGCAGGTAGCAACTTCCACGACCTAGACGCACAGATTATGAAGGAGCGGCTGTAAGCAGCAATGAAGTACAGTAGTTATCTTGTTACTGTAACTTAGCATCTTGTGTCTGATACAGCATCTGATTCTTCGAGACAGCTATTTGTTTCAGGAAAGAAAGAAAAAGAAAAGAAAAAAAAACTAAACTCTTACCTGGAATATGACCAGTGGCGCTTCGTTGTCCCTGCTGAGACTAAAGGTCCGAGGTTTGACACCAGGTTGAAGGTTGAGGCGTCTCAGAGGGAGTTTCAGCTCAGGCTGGTTGTTGCGATTAGAGGACCGCACTATTAAGTTTCCGTCTCTCACTTCAACGTGGCGAGACTTCCAACCTTGCAGTCCAAGACTCGTGTCCAGTTCTCCTGAAACAGAACGTAACGAGACATTAAATAGGTGTGAAACTGCTTTATTAATTCAGTCTTGTTAACATATTTAGAATAACATGTGTTGATAACACACTGCTGGACATACGAAGAGAGTAAAGTAAATACTGGTACTCGAAAATATATCTCAGAAAACCAAATGCAATGTAAGTAAATTATGGCGGCAGGATGACATCACATCACGAGCTGTAAGAATAAAAATAGCGCAATAATGTTCAACATAAAGTTGTTCTCCAAAGGAAATGCAGAGGGCCTTTCGACGGTAAATAGAGTCGTACACTTTTTCGAGTAATGTTCTACATTATATTGAATCATTACTTTTACCGGGAGAGTTAGCCGTGCGGTTAGGCTCGCATAGCTCTGAGCTTGCATTCGGAAGATAGTGGTTTCGAATCTCACCGTCGGCAGCCTTGAAGTCTGTTTTCTGTGGTTTCCCATTTTCCTTAATTAAGGCCACGGCTACCTTCCCAATCCAAGCCCTTTCCCATCCTTCGGTGTGTTAGTGTGACGTTAAAAAACAATACTTTTACTACGCACAGCGTGTATGGGCAGATGTGTTCGATTGGCTGTTATGTCCGGAGACTATTGGCCGAGATGCAGAACCGGTGCTTTGTAGAGTTCGTCGTACCATGGTCGCGCATCACGGGGCTAAAGAATACCATTCAGTATTGTATGTTACATGGCTGACCATTCAGCGTACTGGTCTTCTGTTCAGAGGGCACCGGGTTCGATTCGCGGTCGGGCCGAGGATTTTTTAACTGCGCATGATTATTTTGGCTCGAGGACTGGGCGTCTGTGTTCGTCTTACACACTTCTCTTGATCTACACACAACACACTACACTACAAACCACCACAGAAACGCATAGGGATAGAGTCTGGAACGGCATCTGGTTGTAAAACTCGGCCAAGTCCAAGTGACGATCCCAATAAATCGGGAAGAAGATAGTTACATAGGAGGACCCGAGCACTTAGTGTAGGCTAAAGCCGATGAATATCGTCCGTCAATAACAGCAGACATGTGTACATGAGTGTGTCTGTTCTCGCTGTCAATAACAGCAGACATGTGTACATGAGTGTGTCTGTTCTCGCTGTTATGCAGGGAACCCGTTGCGCCAGTCTTTCATAGACTTATGGTGAGCGAAACGTTTTTCTTTGATGAGGTCTGTCCGAACTCATTGCTATCCATTCATGCAACTAACGTCGTTTCTTCGATGCACCACCACGCGCCGACTACTTCTGTACTGTACAGTACCAACACAGCCTATTAGAGGGTTTGCAAAAATCTGATGGCAAGCAAGCATGAATGAGCGAGCTATCCAAGCGGGTGGTGTTTTCGTGTGTACTCTGCATTTTATTTGGGCTATGGTTGGGAGAGAAGAGGCCGCGACCTTCACCGCAGGTGAAGAGGGACCCAACGAGAGATAACAACTCGGATAGTTGGGATTTTCATCACGCATCTTGTCAGCTGTGTTATCAGGGGCCGAGTGAACTACTCAGATTTAATCCCTCATACCAGTCATAAGTTTGTGGCAGAAACGGAATAGAGTCCAGACCAACAGGAGGAGTTACTAAGCTACTAACATAGCGACGGATCATAGAGACCGTACCAGAAAGCTGTCATTGCTCCGTGGAGCTCGTGGCATGGTTTCGCGTAGGCATTTTTCATAATTATATTACGGCCGATTCCTTCTACCCGCAATTCACTACAAATATACACGACCGTAACATGGAGTGATTTTGCTCCGAGGAAGGATACTTTGCACCATTTCTCATACCGGTAATGTTTTAAAGCCATTTTGAGTCAAGGATTTTAATGAATGTGTCTTAGTAGTTTTCAGATATAGGCTCAACTGGAAACTCAGCACGCTGTATGTTCAAACCTTTGTGTTTTGAAGAGTCGAGTTTTCTAGGCTGACGGAAATCTTGCTGTACACAGGATACGTGCGACCCACCAGAGATATGCTTATCCCATTTTAAACGTTATTTTTTTTATCAACTTTACAAGGTAAAAACGCCTTCTGTAAAACAAAGCTTATTTTGGATATTATTGATATGCTCCCACAAGACTTTATTTTATAGAATGGGGATACTTCAAACAACACAGAAAGTGCGGCAAAATATCCTTAATTTAACAAAGAGTTTCTTTTTATTTTCAATATCTTCCTCCACTTGGAAGCTGCTTAAGACAAAGAAGACACAAACACAATTTCATTCAAAAATAATAAAAAAAATGAAGTAAATATAAGTGTTATCGCAGTATCTAACGAGAACCCCAGAGCGTTTTCAACCCACAATCGATGAACTCCTCGGAACTGATGTTGAAGGTCTTCATCAGTAATATCGTCTTCTTAAGAACCTTCCCTCTCGCACCGACCATGAGACCCCTCACTTCGTCGTCGTCCAGCTCGTATTTATTCATATCGTAGGGCACTATAGGCAGGTAGATAAGACTTGTTTTCTCTGTCCCCATCGTCTGGTTGGCCGGAGTGCAATAATTATATTGTCGAACTATATGAAGTATTGTGACAGCAAGGCTATCCATGACAGCCGATGGCGAATCTGTTAAGGATCCAGCCAACCTTTTGGCTGAATACCAAACATACCTAAGTCAGCCACAGAAAACAAGCGTCAAGCTAATCGCTTCAACAGCTTCAAAATCATCCTCGTTCTGTTTCCGACTTTGCTACAAGTCTAGTAGTAAAGTAAAAAACAGATCGTGATGAAGGTACATCAGGGACACTAAACTCTTCTTTTATCGTTTGAATAGTGGTATATTCATATCTAATGCAGAAACATATACTATTAAATACTGAGTGCTTAAATATAACTGACAGTTGCAGATGTGTACGGGTGTGTGCGTATCATCAGTAGGCGTAAAGAATATTAAAATGCACTTATAATGTTAAAACGACTATATTAAATGACCTAAAAGCCAAGAAAATGCATTATAAAATGTTAAGTGATGTTTAAAAATTCTTCAGAAAATAATAGGTTAGAGACAAACTTACAAGGTACATAATACAGGCCTTTCATTAGGAGGCTGCTCGACTACAAAGAATACACAATACAATGAACAATGATTGAAAAATACATATTTTGAAAAGAAATCGAAATAATAAGAGACGATTTGTGAAATTAAAGTCTATAAAACATTTCAAAAATTATGCAACAACTTGAGAAATTAATTTCTGCAAAATTTAAGATATAAATATGATTTGGAAATAAAGACTCGAAAGAACAAAAGTAAGACTACTTAACTACATATTCGTTTAGTCCGACTCGTTGGCTGAATGGTCAACGTATTGGCTTTTGGTTCAGAGGGTCCCGGGTTCGATTCCCGGCTAGGTCAGGGATTTTAATCGCTTCTGATTAATTTTTCTGGCTCGGGGACTGGGTGTTTGTGTCCGTCCACCACACTCTCCTCTTCATATTCACACAACACAGTACACTACCAACCACCACAGAAACACGTAATAGTGATTACATCCCTCCATATAGGGTTGGCGTCAGGAAGGGTATCCGGACGTAAAACAGGGCCAAATCCACATGTGCAACGCAGTTCGCGCCCGCGACCCCACAGGTGTGGGAAAAGCGGTAGGAAAATAATAATAATAATAATAATAATAATAATAATCATCATCATCATCATAAAAGAAGAACTATATGTTCATTTAATTTACCTTAATCTGAACTGCACTGAACTACAAACGTCATTTTCAAGTTCTGGAAATTGAAGTACATCTGCGATTATCTGCCAACAAGCTTTTACCTCGGAAAGCTGCGTTCTACATCAGCTTTTGTATAACTGCTAGTTAAGGCTTTCAGACGTAATTTCATAAAATATGGTAACAGGACAAAAGGGAGAAAATGACCTAAAGAGCAAATTCTTCAAAACATGGCCGAACAATCCTCCAAAATCAAAGAAAATGCTCTTAAAATATAAAAATAAAAAATGCAAAAAAATGCAACTAATGCAAAATAAATAAGGATACATTTGTAATCGAGGTGTAATGAACAGAGTTTGCATATATTTGAGCAATGGACCTGACCATCAATAAAAATATGACAGGTCATCAATATCCGCGCCCTAATCATCAGATAATTATGCCTGATTTGACGCACAAGACGCACGCAGCAGCCGGTTGATGTACGTCGAAACAACGGAACGTGGCGCAATGTGCAGCACGTTCAAATGTTAGCCCTTATTATGGGTGACGTTTAATCTGCCTGTCTGACAAGAATATTTCTCAGGCTCTGGTCGCACTGTGTGCACAGTGCAGGATTTCCTGCATCCGGTGAATGATGGCGGATGTTCAGCTGATATGATATTTGAATTCGCTCCTGTCGATTTTGTATTAAGCAAGGCTAGTTCGATGTCGTATTTCATTATCTACGCCACGGGTGTCAAACCTTGTCCACCGTATGCCCATGCTAGAAATACCTGTGCACGCGGGCGCAAGTCTCTTCCCCTCATTCGGCTTGTACTTCCCCACGTTGCTGAATCAGGGCTGTGCACGCTTACCTATGACAGACTCCAGTTACCTGTTTTGATCTACAAGTAATGGTTGAAATATACAGCTACATAGCGTGTGGCATAAGGATTCACACAGCAATTTGTTACTGTGTGTTTATATTTGTGTACTTTGTTAGGAATAATACATTTCAGTATCGACTTAGTTAAATGTAACAAAAACATTTCATTCTGTCAAGCACACTGCAATTACAATATAAATTATAACACTATAAACATACCTGTACAAATACACACTATTATACAAAGAATGACATGTTTCGTTCTAGAATCGTTGATAGAATCTGAGGATGTTCTTGTAGAACGAAATATGTCATTCTTTGTATAATAGTGTGTATTTTTACAGGTATGTTTATAGTGTAATTGCAGTGTGTTTGACAGACTAAAAAGTTTTTGTTATATTTGTGTACTTTTGTATCAACACGGTTACTTGGGGACATGGTACTTTTATCGAAGGCTATTTTCCTCTGTTTAGGTTCATAAAAACAGACATTTTGCTACAGAATCTATACAGAAGCGGCATAGTATTCGGCATTATTCTGCTTCATAACTGCTCATACGAGAGTTGAGCACGTTAAGCCCTAAACAATAAATGCCTTTCCCCAACGTGGTAGGTTCGAGCCTGGCTCAGTCCGGTGGTATTTGAAGGTGTTTAAATAGGTCAGCCTCGTGTCGATAGATTTATTGGCACTTAAAGAAACTCCTGAGGGACTAAATTCTGGCACATCGGCGTCTCCAAAAAATTAAAAAATAGTTAATGGGACGTAACAATATTTTAAATAGTATTCATAAATTAATAAAAGTATTTATTTTCGTAGTACACAGACATTACGAAGCACGTTGTTTCGCGCATTTTGTGCAAACACCGTGTTGAACTAATTTAATTATGCATGTCTTTGTATGAAATAATATATAAATGTATTGTACGGAGTACCGCAGTTATGAACTTTAATGTACACCCCTCCTGGCTTCGGCTATCTGATAACGTACTGAACTAGCGTTCGTAACAGCGGTTTCTCGTGCACACAGAGCTGTCAGTCAACTCGTGACCTTGACATGCCTGGCTTATGCTAAAGAAAGAGAAGGGCGGTAAACTCTTATTATTTTCTTTTTTTACTTTACATGGCACAGACAGGGCAGGTCTTATGGCGATGATGGGTTTGGAAAGGGCTAGCAGTGAGAAGGAAGCAGGCGTGGCCTTCATTAAGGTACAGCCCCAGCATTTTCCTGGAGTGAAAATGGGAAACCACGCAAAACCATCTTTAGGGCTGCCGACAGTGGGGTTCGAACCTACAATCTCCCGAATGCACCTTCACAGCTACGCTCCACAAACCGCACGACCAACTCGCTGGGTAACTGTGGGAAAATTAAGGACCTAGAATACTGTTGAGGACAGAGAACAATCTGTGACCAAAGAAGGTCGGACAGGAAACAGGAAACATGAAACAATATTCATTTCGGGATATCGCGTTGTCGACGTTTATGTGCCCACTTCAGAGGATATAAACTAGACTAATAAAACATTGCCCTTTTCAAGGTTCAACCTTTTTAGGCCCCGCGGTCTAGGGGTAGCATGCCGGTCCTGTAGCCGGCTCGCTTGTCAGGTCTCCAGTGTTGCACAGCTGCACGCAGTTCTGTCCGGTCTCTCTGCTCGCTCTCAGAGTATAAGTATAATGATAACGCTGTCTCTCGAGTTAGTGAAATTCTGGCACCCCGCGGACAAGGAATGTAAATACAGCTGGTCAGCTAGGCTTCAAAAGCGTGCCCGTTGTTAACGAGGAAATTGCAAAAACTATACCTGTGGACTGATTCGTGGTCCACTCAGTCTATATGAGGTCAATTCAGAAGCTACCTGACCGTGAGGTAGCGGCCTCGGTCTTGAAAGCCAAGAATAACTGCCGAGAGGATGTGTCACACTGACGAAGAGTCAATTCATTATCTACAGGATTTCGGGCTGAGCAGCGGTCGCTTCGTAGGCCAAGGCTCTTCAGGACTGTACATTCTATTAAGGAAAACAAAATCTGGAAGTATCATGCCTATTTGTTTTACAATTTGCTTTACGTCACATCGACACAGATAGGTCTTACGGCAACGAAGGGATAGGATAGGGCAAGAAGCGGGAAGGAAGCAGCCATGGCCTAAATTAAGGTACAGCTCCAGCATTTGCCTGAAAATCGGAAACCACGGAAAACCATCACTAATTTTGAAATTCCTGCAGGTAGAAGAGATCTGACTGGTTTTCGGTACAATTCAGTGACGGCTCATGGTTTATTGAAATAGGTGTACAACATTTCTCTCATACCCTTCCATTAGCCGTTGACTCCATCTAATGCGGTCTACACATGGCGATGAATTAAGTCCATACTACGGTCCTTTTTGTTGTCACATTTATCTATTACCGGAAAGGAAGGAGGCGAGCACACGTGAGCAAATAGCGGGGTGGCAAAGACTCCGCACCATATGACACCTTTCACTCAATTGGTCTGCTCTAGCAACTACGAAAATTGCATCTGAATTGGGGCGAGTGAGTAATTAGTGTATCCAGGAAGTGCTGCACTCTGACGTTAGTCAAAGGTGGTAGAACTTCTTCGGACTGCGTGGATGTTTCCGATACCATCCACCACCTCGCAAGAATGCATGCACAGAACCTATCGCAATTCACAGTCTTGTCTCCAAATGTCCTTTACGAGAATGTCTTACTCACTGCTTCCCGCTAGTAGTTTTGGTTCCCCCGACTCCCAGACGACCTCTGGCAGGATAGATGCTCGTTAGACACTACAATAGCAGTGGGGAGAGCGCGCGCATTTTTTTTTTTGTACAATTGGCTTTACGTCGCACCGACACAGATAGGTCTTATGGCGACGATAGGTTAGGAAAGGGCTAGCAATGGGAAGGAAGTGACCGCGTTCTTAATTAAGGTACAGTCCCAGCATTTTCCTAGTGTGATCATGGGAAACCACGGAAAACCATCTTCACGGCTGCCGACAGTGGGGTTCTTTTTTTTTTCTAGTTACTGTACGTCGCACCGACACAGATATGTCTTATGGCGACGATGGGACAGGAAAGGGCTAGGAGTCGGAAGGAATCGGCCGTGGCCTTAATTAAGGTACAGCTCCAGCATTTGCCTGGTGTGAAAATCGGAAACCACGGAAAACAGTGGGGTTTTAACCCACTATCTTCCGAATGCAAGCTCACAGCTGTGCGCTCTTAACCGCACGGCCAATTCGCTCGGTAAAAAAGTTTTAACACGAGCGGAAACTTGTAATTTCTTTAATGGTCGTTACTTTGAAATAAATGCTATGTATGTTAACCAATTTGGGTGTACACCTGCAAGTAAGCGAATAGCCAGGAACCGCCGTTGGTACTAATGTAGGTATTTTTGATGGAAAACAATACCGTTTACGAACACGTAGAACAGATTTTCTTTTAGAAAACTAACTTTTCGAGGAAGCCTCAGTGGCTCAGGCGGGAGCGCGTCAGCCTCTCACCGCTGAGTTCCGTGGTTCAAATCCCGGTCAATCTATGTGAGACGGGACAGGTATTTCTCCGGCTACTCCGGTTTTCCTGTCATCTTTCATTCCAGCAACACTATCCAATATTATTTCACCTGTCAGTCATTAATAATTTCCCCAGAAGAGTGAGACAGGCCTCGGCAGCCGGCACAATTCCTATCCTCGCCGCAAGAGGTGGGGGGGGGGGCTTCATTCATTCCATCCCTGACCCGGTCAATGACTAGAAAACAGGTTGTAGGTTTTCATTTTCAAGTTGGATAATGTTCGTATGAGGTTTGAAAGAGTTCTCCTTTGGTACATGGGGCGATGACCTTCGGTGTTAGGCCCCTTTAAACAAGCATCATCATCATCATCATCTTTGGTACATTTTTTTGTTTATTTGAACACATTCCTTCATAAAGAGTTGGTGTCAGTAAAGACATTTGGCCGTGAAACTAGGCTTAATCGACATCTGCTACCGACCCTCAGTAATTGGGAAAAGGTAAGGAAGAAGGATTATTTAGGGTTAATGCCATGTAAAAAGAAACAAACACCAGATAAATTTCACATTTCACGAAGATTTTGCTCTGCTTCTTCAAATTACCGATCACGACTGTTCTAATAACAGTTGAAGTTCACCTGCAAACTGTCTCTTTCACATGACATAATCCCAAATTAATGCAATCATTTCAAAAACCATCCATGTACTGTGTGAAACTCGATCTGCGGCCGCCATGGCGAGAAGCCAGTGACTATCCCACTCAGGTATTACCCCACTACACCCCACCCTCCCTCCTCCGCACCAATCCTAACATTATCATCATGTCTATTATTCTGGATCATGACAATCTGTAGTAATATACCGTAAGCTATAGAATCTATCTTGAGAGAAAAGGTAGGGTTGTATTTATTTTGACTATTAAGCGAATAACTACAAATGTATTTAAGTAGCAACAATAATACATAACCTACTCCGTGAAGAAAACTCAGCACGGAAATACAGGCTATTATTATTATATCGATCACAGACTGCCAATATGTCTGCTGTCGGGATCATCAGAATAATTTACTGTACATGGAAGTCTGTGGTCAAATGTACGCTATACAGATGTTTCAATCACTAAACTCTTGTGGAGTTCAATGGTTTCACTCAGGTTTCACTGACGGATTTACGTAATCAAGTACATGTATGGTGCGTTAAATTGAAAGTTATAAAACGTAAACTGTATAATCGTGGCGATAAATAGCTGAGATTGGTTGAAATGGCTGCTGTTTTACAGCAGATCGGTCACGGGTTCACGATATAACCATTGGGCACTTTCCCGCATCCTGGGAAAGTGCCAAGGTCATCATGATCCTAGCTGCCTCTGTGGATCCGTGGTAGAGTGTCGGCCTCCGGATCCCAAGATAGCGGGTTCAAACCCGGCAGAGGTAGTCGGATTTTTGAAGGGCGGAAAAAAGTCCATTCGACACTCCATGTCGTACGATGTCGGCATGTAAAAGAACTCTGGTGATACATTTGGTATTTACCCGACAAAATTAATTAAATCTCAGCCATAGACGCCCAAGAGAGATCCGGTTTACTCTAGGTCCGCTAGATGGCAGACAGAGTAAACCGGAACGTCGAAATTGACGAGCAGACAGCCAGATGGCGTCAAATCGAAATGTCTGCAAACGGTAGCTGAGGCCATACGATTATTATTATTATCATGATCCTGAAACCACTCGCTGATCCTGCGTTTCCGCAGAATTACCGCTCCATCTCTTTACTCTCAATCATTTCCAAACTCTTCGAGTCTCTTCTCCACTCAAGACTTTATCAAATCATCACTGATAAAAACTTAATGAACGATGAGCAGTTCGGGTTCAGGGAGGGCCACTCCACGACCCACCAGCTTCTCAGATTAGTTGAAGAAATCACTAAAAACTTCAACCATAGACGTCACACAGGAGTCTGTTTCCTAGATATCGCACGCGCCTTTGATAGAGTGTGGCACCAGGGGCTGATCTACAAGCTTCATCTCCTTGGTTTCCCGCACTACATCATTAGGCTCCTTACCAGCTATCTGACTGATAGATCCTTCCAGGTTGAGGTTAACGGAGTACTTTCGGATCCTCGTCCCCTTGCGGCTGGTGTTCCACAAGGTGGAGTACTCTCTCCAACTCTCTTCAACCTCTACATGTCAGATATGCCTAAACCGGCGCGTGCGAAGATCTATCTTTACGCGGACGATACGGCCATTTCCACTGTCTCGTGGCAACCCTCTAGAATCAAACTTAACATTCAGGACGCTCTCTCCACTCTCGAACCCTGGTTCGAGAAATGGAGAATCAAAATTAATGTCACTAAGAGTTCAGCCACTCTATTCTCCAAGAGAATCAGAACAGACCCAGACCCCCTGGACTTCTTCGGTGAAGTCATCAGGTGGTCTGACTCCACCAAGTACCTAGGGGTTACGCTAGACAGGCCATTGCAAACCGCCGCCTTTCCAAATTGTACCCGCTCATGAAAGCCGAGAATGGGCTCACACGTGCAAACAGACTCCTGCTGTACAAAACCACCATACGTCCGACCCTTGAGTATGCCAGCCCCGTCTGGGGATGTGCGGCTAAGACGCATCTGGCGAGGTTGCAACGTGTTCAAAACAGAGCACTGCGGTTCATCTCGGATGCGCCTTGGTTTACCCGCAATTCTGATCTCCACAGAAACAATAACATAGCTCCCATCACCGAGCGCATTATGAAGCAAGCCAGGAAGCTCTATGCGAAACTCGGCTCTATTCAAAACCCCCTCATTAGGGAGCTTGGGAACTATGGTACTGAGGGTCTCCGTTACAAGAGGCCCAAAGTTTTAAGCAGACCCTACACGGTCAATAAAACTGTCAGTATCGAAAAATATTGACAGTAATACTGATCGCGTGTGGACTGGAATGATGGAATGAAGGCCAATACTGAAGCAGATCCGGATTTCCTGATCTACGAGCATCAGTACTGTAGAGTGGTGGGGATACTGACAGTTATACTGACCGTGTGAGTGCGTTTGTCATTATTTCTGTCAGTATTAACGGAGCAGCGATGGACGACAAATGCGTTTCTCACCAAGGCCAAGTAGAGGTGCTTGTGGAACCGCCAAGTAGGCCTATCGCAAAAGTTTATCGAGCTATATGAAACGCAACACAATACTTCACATGTTTCCACAACTGCTGTACTGATGGAAACTGGTACATTATAGCGGAAAACTTTAGGCCTAACTAATCTTCTAAATTTCTACGAGTTGCAAGATACCTCAATGTCACCGCTAATTTCTCTCTGCCATCGATAAATAGGTCCGCATGTTTGTATTTTGCCTTATTAGAAAAGGCTCTACCACTCCTAGTAATTTCGCAAAAATAGGCTTACCTCACTCATTCGGAAATAGTTCTGATAATCTTCTACTTCGATATTATTGTATTTCCCTCAACAACTTCATATGAGTCCGCCTCTGTGGTGCCGTGGTTAGTGTGATTACCCGGGTTCGATTCCCGGCTCTGCCACGAAATTTGAAAAGTGGTACAAGGTCTGGAACGGGGACCACTCAGCCTCGAGAGGTCAACTGAGTAGAGGTGGGTTCGATTCCCATCTCAGCCATTCTGGAAGTAGTTTTCTGTGGTTTCCCACCTAACTTAAGGCCACGACCGCTTCCTTGTCTATCCCTTCCAATCTTCCCATCACTCACCAAGGCCCCTGTTCAGCATAGCAGGCGAGGCCGCTGGGAGAGGTACTGGTCATCTTCCCCAGTTGTATGTCCCGACCCAATATCTCACGCTCCAGGACACTGTCCTTGAGGAGGTAGAGGTGGGCTCCCTCTCTGAGTCCGAGGGAAAAACCAACCCTGGAGGGTAAACAGATTAAGAAGAGGAAGAAGAACTTCATATGAGAATACTCTTCTCTTCTCGTTTAACACTGCGTTTTGTGCAGACTGCTAGTATGGTAGCTACGCATGCCCGTCTTTTACGATCCATTTTTATTAAATACTGCAATTTCAAATTATATTGACGGTTATCGACTTTTTATTTGTAAGGTGAGAATACCGCAATGGTAAGCAAGTGCACTGGTACTGGCCAAAATATTGACAGTAATAATGATCGTGTAAGGTCGGTACAATATTGATGCGTACTGTCAGTATTATTGACTCAGTATTACTGATCAGTATTACTGACCGTGTAGGGTCTGCTTTAGTCTCTGCATCCCCCACCCTGCCGTAAGGCACCCCCCCCCCCCCCCGCCATATGGCACCAGGTCATATTCTGACCAGTCAATAGTAAACTAACTTGGCCACCATATACCAAATCAGTCCAGCATAGCACAGTAATATTTCAAGAAAAAGCACTCAAAGCCTAACAGGCTGATGGGCTAAAATCCGAGACGGCTGCTACTACTACAACCCTTGTCCCGTTTTCCTACGGGGTCGGGTATGAAATGAGATGAATCTTTGTAGCGAATTGTTACGATCGGATGCCCTTCCTGACGTCAACCTTATCAGAGGAGTTAATGCGATGAAATGAATGATGTGAAATTTGATTCTAGAAAGGGAGAGGGTGAAACCCGATGCCGGCACATAGCCTAATCCGTCGAATAGCATCAAGGCGTCTGCTCAAGGCTTAACGCCTCCATCCGATGGACGAATCACCATCACTTCATACGAGCACTGCAGAGAGGTTTGGAATTTATTGAATCCAGGCTTTTGGCACGCAATCTAGTGATCATTGAATACCACCACTTCTCTTACCCGAATGATTTTTTTTCGACTAATGGGACTCGAATCGGCTAACCACGGTGTTAGACCATATAGACGTCACGCCTTAACAATCATAGCCACCAGGAGGGCTAGTCAATCTAAACATTCAATTTATCTCATATGAAAAAAGTTAAATTATGAAGAAAAGAAATGCATTCAGAGACTCTGTCTACAGAGGAGCCTTCAAACAGAGTTTAATAAACATGCTTAACTTCACTGAAGAAGATACAAAGAGCAAAAATTTATTCCGGTACCGGGAATCGAACCCGAGCCTCCTGGGTGAGAGCCAGGTATCCTAGCCACTAGACCATACCGGACACACTACACAATCTTTATTGTGCATGTACACTAGGTACGTTGAATAAATTCGGGTTTAGTGTCTTCTCTCGATAGATGTGGTTGCCGGTAAAAAAAAAAACCATTTCCTATGGTAGCAGTTGATGGTAAGCAGAAGCTTAGACTCTAGAGGCAGTCTTTTAACAGCAAGACAGAAAAAGAATGAACGACAGGAAGAGATTATATTTAGCGGGCTCTGTATTGAGGCTGGCGAAGACGGGTTTGTTTACTTGCAGCAAAGGCGGAACAATACTGTAGGAACAGTCGTTTGACTGCGGAGGTGGAGGATGCATAAAGATTAACTACTGCATAGCAAAATGGGGTTCAACTTACAGATTGCCGCTTCAGTCTGAAACTGAATACATCTTCAATAATCATTGCGTATAGTAAGTAGGGGCGGCTATGTAGAAGGGGCTAAGTTGCGTATCCCACTGCATGAATATACCATTCTTACTTAGTTAATTTATTGTATTTTTTAACTATTTTGCCTAATATTGATGTGATTTTTTCTTATTAATATCATATCGCGATACCTTATTTCACTGCTAAACACAGTCACAGCCAATGGCCATACCATGTTGAATACACCGGTTCTCGTCCTATCAGCGCAGTTAAGCAACATTGGGCGTGGTCAGGACTTGCTTGGATGGGTGAAAGCGTGAAACACAGTCACACCGGCGCGGCCCACTAGATATACATAGCATATAGTGTGGCCTTAACTCAGGGTAGAGATGCACTTCCTACTCTGTGTGGCTGAGTTTGGAAAACAGACCTGATGTTCTGCTGTAGATCATAGCCCGAGTGCATATGTCGTTGCCATAGTAACGCGAGGGTATTCGCCATGTTATGGTGTGCGAGCGGCTGAAACACCAAGTCATGGAGAATGTTTTGTAGCGAGACATGGGGCATCTCTCTAGATTGAAGATATACATTGATTATTATTTACCAATTACTAATATGTTTTTAGTACTGTAGTTTAGCTTTAGTAAACGATATCCGACGAAACAATTGCCTAATATATAAAAACAATAAAAAACACGTTAAAAAAGAAATACTAAATCACTTACCGTATCCTAGGGTTTTTTTTTTTTTTTTTTTTTTTTTTTTTTTTTACACGGGAATCTTATTAACTGCCTGAAATTTCGGTTCACCAATATCAAGCTCAGGCTACCCTAATCATCTCTACAGAAGAAAAGCATTTTGACTCACCCCTCTGTGTTCATGAACCCCGCATTAGGCTGTCCCTTATTTTTCAAAGTTTTAATTTTTCAATGCATAGGTTATTGTTTTATTCATTTGGGCCTAAAACACCCGAAAACAATTTTTTTCCTTATTTGGAACAGTGCAACCCGTGCCGACTCGCGCGCAAACGTGTCCATACAAGTTGCATCACAAGTGTGGCGCGCTCCCATAATCACTTACTTTTCGCTTATCAGGTAGCTAGCACGGATTGTTCTATATTTCGAAGATGTCAGTGGAACTAAGGAGCAATAAAAAATATTTTCTTCGTTGGTGAAGTAAATCACCAAATAACAAACGCAAAATTACCATCTAATCGTCAAGTTCTCGCAGTTAAATTGTTCAACATACGTGAGGTTAAGTTGACCGTTAGTGAAAGCGCAAATCTTGTCATTCGGGAGTGCAATATATTCTGGGAAAAGGCTAGAATACCTACCAGAGCTGTGCCTAATTGTGTTAAGAAGTTAGTGGATCTTTATCAGGTCTGGCGAGAACTGCAAACAAATAGCAAGAAGATTCAGGATTTACATAGGCGCCGCGAGGAGAACTTTCAACTTTAATTAGATAATTTATTCGATATTGCACATGCTGATGCTCTTGGAAGAATAAAAAACGAAGAAGATAAAATATTTTTGCAAAAGTAAAGGGAGCTAGGGAGTCCGGGGTGCCTAGCTGGAGTTGACAAAAAGTAGGCTGAAATTGAAGAAAGGGCCAGGCTGAGAAAACTCGCAGAAGATAAAAAGTGACTAAAGCAAATGCCTTCCGCGAGCTCATTGGAATCTGCAACTTTACAGACCTTTGATACACATGAAGACTTAGAAGAACTATCTACAGGCTCTGAAGAAAAGCCTGGAAGAATCTCTGCCATCCACATCTCAATCTGTAAGTTCTTGAGCTACGTCGACAAGAAGAGGAAGAAAAGATTTTATCACATCTAAATTAGTTGCAACTTTAGACAGATGTCAACTAAGCATCAGAGATGATGTTTATATAATTCAGTCTGTAGTAGAAGCACTTGGTCTTAGTTCTGATAATTACCCGATCAACAAATCTTCTATTCAATGCATTCGAACACAAATGAGAAAAGATAGAGCGGGATCCATTAAATCCGATTTTCAGAATAACGTGCCCGAAGTAGTTACTGTTCATTGGGATGGAAAATTGTTACCTGCTCTGGACGTAAGAAGTTCTAAAGAAGAACGCCTACCAATTATTATTTCATATGACGAGGAAGAACGACTTCTTGCTGAGCCGAAGTTAGACAACTCTTCCGGCAAAGAGCAAGCGAAAGCAGTATCAAATGCCCTTCATGACTGGAACCTGGATGATAAGGTACAAATAATGTGCTGTGATACAACCGTGCACTGATTTTGTCCAACAACATCTCTGTGAGGTAAATATTATTGAATTGGTGACTTTTTTAACAATGAGCTGGCAAAATCGACTGTACGAGATGATTCGCGAGCTCATTGAGCCCGCTATTGTTTTTCTGGGTGGAGACATTAAAAATAAAATAAAATTCAGACCTCCTGGTGCAATGCATCAAGCACGATGGATGGCAAGAGCTATTTACTCCTTAAAAATGTGTTTACTGCAGTCCCAGTTTAAAATGAGCGCTAAGGACAAACAAGCTTTACAAGATGTTTGTTAATTCATTGTGGCCGTTTACGTGAAGCCCTGGCTTGGATGTAGTTTGGCGATAAAAGTGCCCAATCAAGATTTTTGTTTTTTAAAGGCATTAAAATATTACGAGAAAGTTGACAAGTTGATTTCCAATGCGGCTTTAAACAAGTTCAGTGAACACTTGTGGTACTTGTCAGAGGAAATAGCCATCCTTTCAATTTTTGATGATGAAGTTGATGAGCAGACCAAAGGAAACATTGTAGAAAACTTAAAAGAAAGCTTTGGTGATTCCGGAAAGAGATATGTTCCATCGAAAGAAGAGATGTCTGGCTCTCTATATGGTACGTAGTAGACTACTAGTGTGTAATCTGGTATTTAATTTAGAACTTATTTGTTTTATTTACAGGCACTACAAGTATTTTATCTTGTTTCAGGGAATTCTTTGAGTGATTTTGTTTCTGTCAAGAGTAAAGATTTATTTTCACGACTGAAACTTGACAGTGGTTTCCTTCAAGAAATTGTATCTTCATGGAAAGACAACGTGGCGTTTGTGGAAGCTAAAAACAAGGTTTCTACCTTAAAAGCAGTTAATGACACAGCTAAAAGAGCTGTTAAACTAATGACAGACTTTCAAGGTTTGATTACCGCAGATGAAGAACAGAAGCAGTTCTTATTACAATGTGTGTAAGAACATAGAAAAATTTACCTGGACTGTAAAAAAAGAGACTTTGAAGAGGAAATATCCAAATGAATAACTATAAAAATTGTATCTTTTTTTGTTACTTTCAAGAAGAGCGTTATATGAATTTCTGTTTTAATTTATATTTCTATAAATTGTTTTGAGTGATCATCTACAACTACATTTAAGAGACACTTTAAGCAGCTATTTTCTAAAACTTTTAGGCCCCGTCGGCACGGGTTAAAATTAATGTAGGAAGGTGAAATTCTGTACTTGGGTAACTAATAGACTAATAAACATAATAACGGGGTATGCGTTTCAATAAATAAAACTAATCCCTTTTAAGAGATACCCTACCCCTCATGTGTCGCAGATTTAAGTCGCATCATTTTAGACTGTCTAACGCCTTTCAACCACAGGATTTACTCAATCATCGTACAGTATGTACTCGCTTGCTTGTTCATTTTTTCGACTACTGGTGTCTTCGCACTGTGTATCTAGTTACATTTCTTTACACAAAGATTGGTCAGTGTCATACTTGTTAACGTTTTACAGTGTATTATAAACTGGCTGTATGGTCGATTGGTCGAAGGCCAAACTTAAAATTGAAGAAAAAGAAGAAAAAACTATTTTTGAAAAGTAGGTAGTTGGTCGGAAGTTATCCATGTGTGGAGGTGAAAAATGTAAGTTTCGGAGTTAAAAGGTTCTACGTTTTGGTGCATTACATTTAAGGGTAAAAGTGGGCATTAAGGAAAACGGTAGGCCAACATCACATCTGAATATAGTGCAAGTGCTTTACAAACGGAGTGCACGGACCGGAGAATTATTCAAGAAAGTTTGAAAGACGTATCAATGAAAAAAATTCTTGGCTGTGTGGTTGTGAAAAAAACAATATTTTTTACTGTTTTGGGTGTCTTCTCTTCGGCGTTTGTTTAATGTTCATCTATTTTATTTACTTTTATGTACTATATTAAGAGGGGAATTCCTGAAGGCAGTATTTTTGGACCTTCATGTTTTCTTATATATAAATGATATGAGTAAAGAAGTGGAATCAGAGATAAGGCTTTTTTGCGGACGATTTTATTCTGTCTAGAGTAATAAATAAGATAAAAGATGGCGAGCAACTGCAAAATGACCTCGATAATGTTGTGAGATGGACAGTAGGCAATGGTATGATAAACGGGGTTAAAAGTCAGGTTGTGAGTTTCACAAATAGGAAAATTCCTCTCAGTTTTAATTACTGCGTTGATGAGGTGAACGTTCCTTATGGGAATCATTGTAAGTACCTAGGTGTTAATATAAGGAAAGATCTTCATTGGGGCAATCGCATAAATGGGATTGCGAATAAAAGGTACAGATCTCTACACATGATTATTAGGGCATTTAGGGCTTGTAGTAAGGATATAAAGGAGAGGAAATGCAAGTCTCTGGTAAGACGCCACTTAGAGTATGGTTCCAGTGTATGGGACCCTCACCGGGATTACTTGATTCAAGACTGGAAAAAATCCAAAGAAAAGCAGCTCGATTTGTTCTGGGTGATTTCCGACAAAAGAGCAGCGTTACAAAAATGTGGCAAAGTTTGGGCTAGGAAGACTCGGGAGAAAGGAGATGAGCTGCTCGACTAAGTGGTATATTCCGAGCTGTTAGTGGAGAGATGGTGTGGAATGACATTAGTAGACGAATACGTTTGTGTGGTGTCTTTAAAAGTAGGGAAGATCACAATATGAAGATAAAGTTGGAATTCAAGAGAACAAATTGGGGCAAGCATTCGTTTATAGGAAAGGGAGTTAGGGATTGGAATAACTTACCAAGGGAGATGTTCAATAAATTTCCAATTTCTTTGCAATCAATTAAGAAAAGACTAGGAAAACGATAGGGAATCTACCACCTGGACGACTGCCTTAAATGCAGATCAGTAGTGACTGATCGATTGATTCATGATGTTTATTTATGTTCATATAATATATTTATGACCACCGTATTTAAATAAATCTAGCCCTGTCAGCCCTTCTCCCCCACTAACGACTACCCGCCACTGACAGGATAAGAAATCTGTTTCAATCGAATGCTAGGGATCCACCTACTCTAATCTCCCACTTTTACGACGTGTTCTTAAATATGACATTAAAGTTAACAGTTGGGGGGGGCCATCATGTTTGACATGGACAGGTAAATACTGCCGACAGTTTATAGCTGTGTATAAAGCATGGGTACCGGCAGGACAAGTTATCATGTTGATCTCATATCGGCGATGGTTATTGTTATTTTAAGGTGTGTTACTGGCTTCATATCACGATGCATTAAAAACCATGCCAGTAGATTTGTGTAAGATTTCGTTGAATTGTATGTATGCATAACGGGTTAGGTGCCTTATTGCGAATACCCTCTTGTCATTGTTCCCATTTATTTATACCAGCAATAATTCTCACTAACCTCATATCTATTATTTCCAACTTATGAATAAGAAATCCTGAGCTAATTCAGCTTTCACTCACGTACAGGGAAGTACGTCTGAAAACAGAGCGATATAATTTCGTACGAGAATTCATCTTTCTTACAGAATGTCGTTGAACACAACTGTGAGCTCATTGCATTAACTTTGTTACATCAAATATATCGTTTCAATCTACAATTTAAAATATTTTACCACACTATGAAACATTTTCCGGAACAAGCTTAATTAGTAATAATGACCTAATTTGCCTAATTAAAATATGATCGTGTTGTTAGGCCTACACAAGTTTATCAGCATTAAGTTGGTGTGCGGTTTCGTAATTGCACAATCGTACCTAATTCTACACCACAGTTTGCAAATTAATTAACATGATTTGCGGAGCAAGTTTATTTCCGGGATCATTAGTTTATGCGCGGAACACAGATTTTATTCCTGATGAAATTAATAACCATAAAAATATTTTTCTATCCTGCCGTTAAGTTATTAATAAATATAACACTGGTGAGAAGAAGGGCTAGTTAGTCGTTAAGTCACTATAATAATAATAATAATAATAATAATAACAATAATAACAATAATAATAACAATAACACTTTTACATCCGTCGTAACTGCTAACGGTCTTGCCAGATAAAAGAGACAGAGCTTACACGTTTAAACACTGATTGGAGTATTCACCTGAAAAATCACATGACATCAGAAAGTTAATTTGGCCTTTAATGGCAAAATGAGCCAGATTGGTCTCAGCGACCACTAAATAAATAGGAAAAGCTGGAGAGAATCTGTAGATCAGTACAGGCTTACAACCGGTACTTCCTGGCGTCTGGTGCAATTCTCTCTCTGTCTCGTTTAAGCGATCCTGTCGAGATTTCCTCTTAAATGCGTAAACATGTGGTATGCAGTTTGTATGACGTAGAGCTATCATCTTTTAAAATACAGGTAGAGAACATTCATCATGATAAACATGATCACTATTATACTACTACTACTACAGTTTGTAACTGTAGATTTTTTAAATTTATTGTATTTTATTGGTTTTAGGTACCAGACCAAACAGCCAGCTAGAAACACATTAGAATACAAAATATATAGCCTACAGTAAATATACACTTAGAATACATAGGCACATGTGAATCTTTCATAATAATATTGTACTTTGATTACGTTCTGAGTCCTTACAAAAAAAATTCTCACGCACACACACACACACACACACACACACACACACACACACACACACACACACACACACACACACAGAGAGAGAGAGAGAGAGAGAGAGAGAGAGAGAGAGAGAGAGAAGAAAAAGAAGAAGAAATTGAAACACTGCAACTGTAGTATGTTGAAATTTTTTTCGATGTTGTATCACGTCAAACTTTATGGTCTTAAATCGGAGTCCTTTAAGAATATGGCGATTGCACTATATACCTCTGGTTGCTGCGATGATATAATGCACTGCACTCTATGTTGAGTGGTAGTTGGAAGGTCAATGAAAATAAAGTTATGAATTGTTTCCGCTGTACATTATAAACATGGCACGAGAAGAAATGCGGTTGAGGTCAGCGATTGCTTGACGATCACAGGAACAGTAAGGCAAGTTTAGGACCCCTATCCGGTAGAGGTGATTCGCAAAACTGCCGTGATTGAACCTCATGCGAATAAGAGAAGTGACGTATCGGCGACAAGCATTCCATTTGAAGAACCAAAGTGAGTGAAGGGGGTATGGTTGGACTGCAGCGTATTGTTTTCCCCGTTGGCTTTTTGTAATATTCCATTCTTCTTCGATTTACGTTCAGGAACGCTGCTTGATACGCGGCACAGTCTCGAATTGATACTGGTGAATCTAGCCGTTCGCCCAAATGCGTTGCTGCTCTAGCGAGCCGGTCAACATATTCGTTGTGTAGGATACCTTTATGACTAGGCATCCAAAGAAAGTGCACTTCAATATTGATACGTGTAAGTTGTCAAAATCTCTGAATGTTCTGAATTTGATGAACCGTTAGTTTGTATGTAGCAGTCTTGAAGACACAGAGTGTCAGTAATTATAAAATCTGCTGAAGGTTAACACTTGAACTGTATGCTAGAGCTTCGGAAATAGCGACAGCTTCTGCTTTAAAACTAGTCCAGTCATTTGGTAAAGTAAATAAACGAGATTCTTCAGTTGCGGGACAGTAAAAAGCGCATCCCACTGCAGGCGGTGAGGGCATTTTTGACCCATCAGTGAAGATCTGAAGAACATTGGGCCACTGGCTTTGAGTATATTCTACAAAGTAAGACTGAACTCTGGTTAGAGGAAGTAAGTCTGTTTCAACTGTAGATGTGCAGTATTATGTAGCAACTTCAAAATTATGTCACTATATATGTTGTGAGTGCAAAAGAGGCCCAAGAGCCTAACTTCGCCACTTACAAAGACATACAATGAAAGGTCTCACAGTTAGGTGAATTTTTCTGTGGAGAAAGTGAGATTAACATTCTCTTGGAAATAAGGAGAGAGAGAGAGAGAGAGAGAGAGAGAGAGAGAGAGAGAGAGAGAGGAAAGGGCTAGGAGTGAGAAGGAAGCGGCCGTGGCTTTAATTAAGATACATCCCCAGCATTTGCGTGGTGTGAAAATGGGAAACTATGGAAAACATCTTCAGGGATGCTGACAGTGAAGTTCGAACCCCACTATTTCCCGAATGCCAGCTCACAGGTACGCGCTCCTAAATGCATGGCCAAGTCACTCGGTTAAATGAAATTAAATTAAAATAGAAAAGAAACGGATCGATGGCAGAGAAGAACTTGGAATCAATTCAAGACTCTGCTGCAATCCAGTGGTGGCGAAACAATTTCTCAGTAGTTTTGAGCTCTTGAATGGGCTAGATAAACGCTGTGGATCAGTGGTAGAGAGTCGGCCTACGGATCTCAAGACAGCGGGTTCAAACCCGGCAGAGGTAGTCGGATTTTTGAAGGGCGGGAAAAAGTCCATTCGACACTCTCTGATGACACATTTGGTGTTTACCCGACAAAATTCATTAAATCTCAGCCATAGACGCCCAAGAAAGTTTCGGTTTACTCAGTCTGCCATCTATTAGGTCTAGAGTAAAACAGAATTTCGAAATTGACGAGCAGACAGCCAGATGGCGTAAAATTAAAATGTCAGCACACGGTAGCTGAGGCATACGATTATTAATATTATTTTATTATTACTATTGCAAATCATGTGGCATCAGCTACTGAGTTGAAGACTTCGGAAGTGGTGCCAGCTAGTCAGCCTGTAGTCCAAATTAGACATTCCGATTGCGCTGTCATTTAGTAATGAAAGCGCGACTCTACTGGATGATTTCAACGATTAAGTTATTTTTGTCGGATAACAACAATGGCAAGGTGTGCCAATGTATGTTGACAACCAATGGTTTTGTGATACTTTCATTTTTCCGATTAAAGGGACAAGGGACATCGTGGTGAACAGTTGCATGCGCTTACATGCGTGAGGAATTTCTGATAACCTGCAAGTTTCCTGTATAGGTGTGTATATTTGTCGTTAATTATGGAAAGAGCCTGCACGTTAAGTGCTATCCAAGTATTCATCTCAGTTTGAAGTGAGAAACGACACGGCTAACAGTCGCCACTGGGATCTTAATCCAGTTCTCGTGTCAATATCCCTCATAAGTGTCGGTATATCCCCTTAATATCAGAATTTAAATCCTCCACGGCAGAACTTTGCACTTAATAAGTTGTCCTCACATGTTACATAACGCTACTGCAAAGCTTTAAGTAAAGTGAATGTAAAGAAGACACTTGTAGTAAATGCAGACACAACAGTGTAGGATGGACGTACAAAATTTCCTGTCTTGCATCGTATCACTTACGAAATCCATATATAAATCTTCCATAAACGTACATCTGAACCAAAAAAGTTTCTGTAGTTCAGTAGTTGACAAAGTCTTAAGATCCGCGATATTACGTGTCATACAATCTGGAACATTTAGGTGGTTAATTTCCTCCCCGTAAGAAAGAGCGAAACTTCTGCCTGATGAATACTTTACCATGAAGCCTAGAAGATTCATAATTAGTCTTCATCTCTTGAATTCCAACTTTATCGCCATATTGTGATATTAAAGTTGGAATTTAAGAGGATATTGGTGCAAATATTCGTGCATAGGAAGATGAGTTAAAGAATGGAATAATATACCAAGGGAGTTGTTCGATAAATTTCCAAGGTTGTGAAAACACCTGCCATTCCTTCATAGTTGTTATTCTTCTTGTTGTTCTTCTTGCTAGTTGCTTTACGTCGCACCGACACAGATAGGTCTTATGGCGACGATGTGAAAGGAAAGGTCTAGGAATGGGAAGGAAGCGGCCGTGGCCTTAATTAAGGTACAGCCCCAGCATTTGCCTGGTGTGAAAATGGAAAACCACGGAAAACCATTTTCAGAGCTGCCGACAGTGGGGTTCGAACCCACTATCTCCCGGATGCGAGCTCACAGCTGCGCGCTCCTAACCGCACGGCCAACTCTCCCGGTGGAGAGTTGTTATTGAATCATTTGATGATAATGATGATGATGATGATTGTTGTTTAAAGTGGCCTAACATTTAAGTCATCGGCCCCTAATGGTACGAAATGTAATGGCAATTTAAAATTCCAAAATCCATCCACTGACCAGAATTCAAAGTTGATTATGAAGAATGAATGGATGAATATGAATGTAAAATAATCATCGGATCCAACTTACATTATTAAACGTTGAACATAATTCCAAAATCATGCCACTGACTAGAATTCAAAAAGACGACGATGAACAATGGTTATAAACAATCAGTGGATCCGACCCGCAATGCCTCACTTTCCCACAAACTAAAAACAATGGTATGTACTGACCAAGGAGCTGCCTCCAGAGCACAATCCTGAATCGATTATGCTTGTTGTCTAAAGGGGTTCAAAATCCAGGTCAACGACCCCTCATAATGGTACTTATCGCTAGTAAAGTAGAACCATAGCATTTCTCATGTAACGGTACTAATCATACGTAACGTAGACTCACGGTATTCCTCACTTTGTGATACCACTCACAGGTAACGCAGATGTACGGTGTTTATCACATAATGGCGCCACTGATAGGCAACGCAACCCATGGTGTTACTCACACAGTGACACTAATCACAGGGACCCGTACGTGGTGTTCCTCACATAGTGAGCACAGACAACGCAGACCCACCTTGTCGCTTATATAGTGGTACTAATCACAGGTAACGCAGATGTACGGTGTTCCTCACATAATGGCGCCACTCATAGGCAACGCAACCCATGGTGTTACTCACACAGTGACAATCACAGGGACCCGTACGTGGTGTTCCTCACATAGTGAGCACAGGCAACGCAGACCCACGCTGTCGCTTATATAGTGGTACTAATCACAGGCAACGCCCAGACCTGTGGTGTTCCTCGAAACGCAGACCCATGATGTCCACTACCAGATGGTGAAACACTCCAGCGAGTGTAGCCTTATTTTAGCTCCTTGGGGTGTTCCAACCGTACGGGATACTATACATGGGTGCTGTAAACCCATAATAACCCACCCGCAGACCCATGATATTCCTCACATAGTCGAACAAATTGCAAGAAAAGTCGACTCATGTTGGTCCTCGCGTGACGGTACTAATCACAGGTAATCTCATGGTTAAAAATTCAGCATCCCTTGGTCGCCCCTTTTAGTCGCCTCTTACGACAGGCAGGGGATATCGCGGGCGTATTCTTCGTCTGCGTCCCCTCCACACAGGGGGTTGAACCTTTTGACAAAACGCGTATTTCTAATACAGAAAACATGTTTAGTCACGGATTACAGTTATTTTACGTGGACTTATTCCCAATTTGCTTTACGTCGCACCGACACAGATAGGTCTTATGGCAACGATGGGATAGGAAAGGCCTAGGAGTGGGAAGGAAGTTGCCGTGGGTAAGGCACATGCCCCAGCATCTGCCTGGTGTGAAAATGGGAAACCACGCACGGGCAACTCGCTGGGTGGACGTATTTACATCAGAAACTTCGCATCTGTGCCACACGTAAAACCACAGAGAGGCGATCACAATGTTTCCCGTTTCCATTTCTAGGATTCAGATGAAATTAGTAACACTAGTATCCGCCTCCGTAGCGTAACGGTTAGTACTATTAACTGCCGTCCTCGGAGGCTCGGGTTCAGTTCCTGGTAGTGTCAGAAATTTAAGAATGGCAGGAGGTATAGTTCACCTCCATTGGGGGTGTACTTGTAAATAGTTGCTCCACCTCAGGATGAGGATACGAGTTTACTTAATAGTAACACTAGTGAAGTGTGGAGTCGTCATTTTGCAAGCATTCTTAGAGGGAAGTATCAAAGGGTGCGCTGAACAAGGGGTTATTTATGTATTTGTTTATTAATTATTTATTTATTTATTTTATTCATTCATTCATTCATTCATTCATTCATTCATTCATTCATTCATTCATTCATTCATTCATTCATTCTCTCTTTCTTAAACTGTTTAGCCTCCAGGGTTGGTTTTCCCCCTCGGACCCAGCGAGGGATCCCACCTCTACCGCCTCAAGAGCAGTGTCCTGGAGCGTGAGACTTTGGGTCGGGAGGATACACATGGGAAGGAGGACCAGTACGTCGCCCAGGCGACCTCAGCTCCTTGTGGGGTAAGAAGAACATTGGAAGGGATAGACAAGGAAGAGGGAAGGAAGCGGCCGCGGTTTTAGGTACAATCCCGGCATTTGCCTGGAGGAAAAGTGGGGAAACTACATAGAACCACTTCGAGGATGGCTGAGGAGTGAAACGAACCTCCCTCTACTCAGTTGACCTCCCGAGGCTGAGTGGACCCCATTACAGCCACATAAAACTTTTCAAGTTTTGTAGCAGAGCCGGGAATCGAACCCGGACGTCCAGGTGTGGCAGCTAATCACACTAACCACTACACCATAGAGGCGGACTATTTATTTATTTACCATAAATTGTACATGTACGAAGCGGGGGTGGTAGATGGAGAAAGTGCCTCCATATCCAAGGTATTGACAGCTAAGTGTAAGTAGCTTCTCACCAAGACGATCGCGGTTCGAATCCCAGCTGTCCTCGAGATCCACTCAAATCAATAATGTATTCATTGTTTCTTACCATAAGCGAGGTAAAAATTTTCAATTCCTTGGAGTTGTAAGCGAATTCTTGCTTAATATTTGGAAAATTACGGTTTTAATGTAGCCTAATACGACAATGTGCTGACGGTGACAACCTTCTCTAATTATAGCATGATCGTAAAATAACACAGTGTTATGTTTACTTGTCTACATGGTTCCTACATAATTTTTCATTAAAAAAAAAGAACCGCCGTGTTTCCTTCCATTAGATTCTCCCATTTTTGTGCTCACAAAGGCAATTAGCTGTTGTGGTTCACGCCTCATAAAATGACATTCATCTTCATTTCCGCTCGCTCCCTCCGTCTGTTCTTGCTAGGATCGGAAAAACGAACCTCTTTAATTTCCCCTCTCTCTTCATAAGGTCGAGTGTGTTGGACGGTTTTCTGCCAGAATCTCGCTACACTCCGCGGAGACAGGAAATGATGTAAAGTGGGCCATGTTTCCTCACTCATTGCACTCCATTGCTTTCTTCGTCCTTGCTTGCAGTCGCTCGATAAAGCAGGTTATTTTGTCCTCTCTCACACCATTTCATCTTTCTGAGTGGTACACTTCTCAATATGAAGGTTATTCTGCATTCAGACAACGTAATTTACCGAACACAGTAACAGAATAAGACTGTTGTAGCAGCTGAAAAATTCAGAGAACTTGTTCCAAAAGTGATAAGTAAAGGGGATATTTTTTGAATATTTGCACGTGTAGAGATAAACGTATTCACTTAGAAGATAAACTGTTCATTCATTCCCTTTCCTGACCCGGTCGTATGAGTGGAAACAGGCTGTGGATTTTCACTGTTGCAGGCCTATTGTGGAGGGTTCACAGTGAACATAATATAATATTTACGGGATTCGTGCGTCTTTTAGTTATATGATCATGTTTCTGCGTATTTTTCTACTTTACCACAGTGATTATTGAGCCCGCCTGGTGGCCATGATCGTTAAGGCGCTGAAGTCTAAAAACGGTCTAACACCGAGGTTAGCCGGTTCGAGTCCCGTTGGTCGAAAAAATTTTCACCATCAGAATGTTGGCCGGCAGGGTAGGGGAGGTGGTGGTATACAATTTCTAATCACTAGATTGCGTGCCAAAAGCCTGGATTAAATTCCAAACCTCTCCGCAGTGCTCATATGGAGTGAGGGCATATGACGCTGTTGATGGTGATTCGTCCGTCGGATGGGGACGTTAAGCCTTGAGCAGACCCCTTGGTGCTATTCGACAGGAGTAGGCTATGTGCCGGCACCGGGTTTCACCCTCTCCCTACTATCATATTTCACGTCATTCATTTCATCTCTCATTAACTCCTCTGATGAGGTTGACGTCAGGAAGGGCATCCGGTCATAAAAAACCGCCACGACAAATTCATCTCACCTCATACCCGACCCCGTAGGGAAACGGGACAAGGGTTGGACAAACAACAACCACAGTGATTATTGAAATACACTGCCGGAAAAACAATGCAACGTCCTCAAAGACAACGTCATTTTATTCGCAAGCGACGTTACAGGTAGTTCATCATTGCAGAAGTATATGGTTACAAATTCAGACCAAATGAAACACTGATATCACAGTAAAGGGTACCCAAACAGTCGCATCAAAACACAGTGTACACCCCTCTGGCGGCAATGCAGGTGTGTATTCTATCATAAAGGTGCCGAATGGCATCCTGCGATAGATTGTCCCAAGCACCTTGCACATTTTTATGCAATTCGGCAATGGTTCTTGCAGGCTATGGAGAACGCGTAAGTTCCCGCTTCATCATGTCCCATACGTGTTCAATTGGCGTGAGATCCGGTGATCTTATTGGCCACGTAGAGCATGTTGCGTCGCAGCAGATGTATATGGACGTGCACTGTCCTGCTGAAAAAGCACATCAACTTCCTGTCGAAGAAATGGCAGTAGCACGGCGATAACAACCTGTGCAATGTAGCGGACACTGGTTACGTTACCTTGCAGAAACACAAATTGTGACCGCGAGTTCTATCTGATGACACACACACACACACACACACACTGTTCTCGTGTACGTCCATAACTTGCATACAGACAGAACCTACCCTCGTCACTGAAGACAACAGAGCACCATTCCCCTCTTCTGTGGACTCTTTCACGACACCAGAGTAACCGTCCACCCCAGTTGCTCTGATCTTTGGAGCGTGGGTTGGCGACCACGGGGTTCTTAGCCGAGTCCAGGCACAGCTTCCACTTATTTGTGCCAGGCTCCTCACTTTCATCTACCCTTTCGGACCTCCCTTGCTCAGCACTTGATCTTTTCCGACCCCGACGATATTAGAGCACTCGAGATCTAGGGAGGCTTTCATCTTCATGCCCATCGTGGCCCTTGTCTTTCTTTGGCAGATACCTTCATTTTTCCAAGTATCGGATCCCTTCCATTTTTCTCTCTCTGGTTAGTTTTATATAGAGGACGGTTGCCTAGTTGTACTTCCTCTTAAAACAATAATCACCACCACCACCACCAGCAGCCGTGATTGGCGGTGTTATGTCAATGGTAGCCTGGCCAGAGGCACACGTGATCGTAATCCTGCTGCATGCAGACGGTTTCCAATGGTCCTTGGTGACATAGCAGATGCAACATGTGACCGGATTTCTTTCCTAGATGATGTTCGGTCGGCCACCACTGCTCTCACAATGCGTCGATATTGACGTGTGCCTGTACTACGCGGACGTTCGGAGCCTGGTCTACGGATGTGGGAATGTTCCAGAGACCACTGCTTAAAGCGATGGCTGCAGAGGAGCATGTACTCGACGGTAGGGCATGGTTGTACCCTAGAATGAATATAGCAAATACTGTTCAGCACAGTTACTGGCTGCAGAGTCAAAAGAGAGTGCCCACGAACGCCGATGTCCGTGACAAATGAATCACTAAGACGACAACCCCTCAGAATGCACACAAGTCCTTGAGGATGTTCCATGTTTTTGTTTTCTTAGGAATTTCACATTTGATCATTTTTTGTGAACGAGAGCAATTGCGAAGAAGAAAATCACTACTTCCAGCAAATTTCGAAAATGTTCTGAAAAGAACAATATCAACATGGAAGGAATACGCTAATTTTTATAAACAAGAATTAACGTAGGCTTTTTTAACAAGTTGTTATACAACATCACAAATCATCATCTACTGCTTCTCCCCATCTGGTGGGGTCACGCATGTGAACTTCGGTCGAACATGTGGACTTGGCCCTGTTTAACGGTCGGTTACCCTTCCAGACACCAATCCTATTTGGAGGAATGTATTCACTAGTCTGCGGTGGTTTGTCGTGTATGTACTATATGAATTCCCCGAGTCCGAGGAATTAACGAGACGCGACCAAACTGTCCGACTCGGGCGGAAATTGAATCCAGGACCCTCTGAATCTACGAAGCCGATGATTGAGCCAAGAAGCCAGACATCACATGATAATAAAATAAAATACATTTTTATTGGACTTTCCTTTTTTAACGATGCAAGGATGGGAAAGGGCTAGGATTAGAAGGACATGGACATGCCGTTAATTAAAGAACAGCCGCAGCATTTGCTTGGTGCAAAACTGGAAAACCATCTTCAGGGCTGCCGACGGTGAGATTCGAACCCACAATCTCCCGAATGAAAGCTCACAGTTACGCGACGCTAAATACCCGGCCAACTCACTCGGTACATAACACATTTATCTAAAGATCTATTCATCGGACCACCAATTTCCGCTCAGATAACAAGTGTTTAGCCACTCAGACCGGCTTGGAGTAATAACAGCTTGTAGTAACTTGGAATTTCTGCAAACCCTTGATGCAGAACTTCACTAATAAGACCTGTCATTAAAATAACTTCAGTTTGCTCTGAAAATTAATGTTATTACCGATCTCGGCGAGGTCTAGAGACAGCTTCATCCCAGTTGGCAACAGATCACGCAAAGTGTATTGATAAAGTTGTGAGAGAACATCGCCAACGTGAAGACTGAGTAACAACACACTTTCCCATCTATCTTTCTATTAAGATGTGCAAATAATGCGAAGAGAATGTACAATTAAGGTAACGCTTCTGTCCCGAATTATCAGAGCAGAGCTACATACGTATACAATATAACTGTTAATCTCAAGATGAAGAAGATAAAGAAAATACAATTACGTCGGGAGTTTACAGAAGCACTCTTCGTTAACTAGAGTGGGCAACCTGTGCTACGTAGTGATCAAGTTGTTGTTCATTAAATATCGGATTTGGTGGTGAAACATAGCAGCTCAGGCTTTCACGGTCAGTGTCTCGATGCATATAGAATCAATTTTTCAGGGCTTGTAAGCTGCGGTCGAATTTAAATTCTAACTACAAACACTTTACTAGGAACTGCGCCTACCGGGCGAGTTGGCCGTGCGGTTAGGGGTGCGCAGCTGTGAGCTTGCATCCGGGAGATAGTGGGTTCGAAACCCACTGTCTGCAGTCCTGAAGATGGTTTTCCGTGGTTGCCCATTTTCACACCAGGCAAATACTGGAGCTGCACCTTACTTAGTCACGGCCACTTCCTTCCCATTCCCAGGCCTTTCCCATTCCATCGTCACTATAAAATCTATCTGTGTCGGTGTGACGTAGCCTAAAACAAATTGTTAATACGGAACTGCGCCCGACATTTTCAACGATCCCCTCTCTCCGAAAGTCCGTAGTTGACCTCAGTGTTGCCAACACTTAAGTCCAAATTACCCCCAGATCACTTCTAAAATCCCTCTAAATGAGACAATAACCCCCAAATAATAATAATAATAATAATAATAATAATAATAATAATAATAATAATAATAATAATAATAGCAGTACAGGAAACCAGATTCAGGGACGAGCATGGCTTCGAGTCCCAAGGCTACAGAATCCTCAAAGGATGGTGATGATGATGCTTGTTGTTTAAAGGGGCTTAACATCGAGGTCATCGGCCCCTAACGGTACGAAATGTAATGATAAATTAAAAGTCCAAAATCCTCCACTGACCAGAATTCAAAACGTGAGGACGAAGAATGGATGGATATGAATTTAAAACAATCAGTGGATCCGACCCGCAATGTCTCGCATTCACAGAAACTGGCGTGAAACGATAATATTACTGACAAAGGGACTGCGTCTATAGCAAAATACCGAATCGATGATGCTTTTAGTCTAAAGGGGTCCAAAATCCAAGTCATCCGCCCCTCAGAATGGTACTTATCGCTAGGAAAGTACAACCATGGTATTTGTTATGTTGCGGTAGTAATCAAAAGTAGCGAAGACTCGCGGCATTCCACACAGTATGGTACTACTCACAGGTAATAAAATTCGCACATGCAATACAGACCTATGGTATTTCGCACATTGCGGCGCCATTTACAGGCAACACAAACCTATGGTGTTCATCACATACGTGTACTACCCACAGGGATCCGCATTTTCCCGTGGTGTTCCCCATATAGTGGGTACTAATCATAGGCAAGCCAGAGCCATGGTGTCGCTCCTAAAGTGATACTAATAACAGGTAACAGGTACTGTAAAAGCCGGCAACGCACATAGTGGTACTACGCGCAAGTAAAAGCGACCCATGGTGTTCTCCGCGTGGTGGTACTAATCACAAGTAGTTTCATGGTTCTAATACAATCATCCCTTGGTCCCCTCTTTTTAATCGCCTCTTACGACAGGCAGGGGATACCGTGGGTGTATTTTTAGTCTGCGTCCCCCACCCACAGGGGCTCCCATTGAAATGTAAGCACCATCTGATTCTATGAGCGACACTTTCACATTATTCGTAACAGTGACTGGCTGCATAACGAAGCGTTACTAGCAATGCTCGTGTGTACCACAGTCACTTTCATATCGTTATGATCAAGGATGAGATAGACAAGTCAAGGCAATAACTTTCTTTTTACTGGAGTAATATTGTGCTAAATTTATAGTTTATTTTAGATTAAAGCTGGATTTTACTTCAAGTTTCAAGGGTTGTAAATAAAAAAGTGTCAACACTGTCGAAACGATGTTACAGCACCTCGCGTTCACTAGCCGGTGGTGGTGGATGAGTTAAAGATTTCATTCCACACCCATAGAGGATATGGCGGACCTTATAGACTGTAACACCGTCTCTCAGGCCAGGGAGATGTTTTTATTTGCGGAGAAGGTGATGTAGGTGTAACCGTGGCCTATACTAGGAACTGACCCGGCATTTCCCTTAGTGCAGGAGAATAGAAAACCACGGAAAACCATTCTAAATAGAGCCGACAGTGGGGATTAGTCCCTCCACCCTCCGAACGTAGAGCTGCACGGCTAGTCAAAACTAGCTGTTCTTAAGTCCAAGAATACTCTACTCTATGAAGGGCATTACTTGGAGTAAGGTATCATTGCGTAGAACGCTTGAGAGTTTTGTTGTCCGTGTGAGCAGTTAAAGTAGGCAGCGTCTTTTACACTGCCCTACCACATATTCACAATGGTAGAACTGTGAAACACCCGTGGCAAAAATACACAGGAATATGATCAAGGCTTACAGATACCGGCAGGTAGCTGTGCACTTCTTCACCCCACCACTCCTGCATACCATTTTAGCGTAAAACATTTGCCACACAGGCTTTGTGTTCTATCTGATGTTATTAGCAACATTGTTACAAAACAAATAGCCTACTACGAGGGCTGATCAACAAAGACGGACTGACTTTCTTCACAGAAGTTTATTACTCCATTTCAATGTTTACATGACCTTTTTCAAGGTAGTCCCCTCCTACTTCAACGCACTTTTTATAGCGTCTCTGCTAGTCCTAGAACACACGCTGCAGACCATTCTTTGTCAGTTCCTTGAGTATCGCCTCACTTTTCTTGAGAACTACTTCAGAGTTTTCAAATCGAATGCCCTAAGCCTTGCCTTTAGTGATGGGAATAAAAAAATCACAGGGTGCAAGATCAGGGCTATAAGGTGGACGCGGTACACAGTTAATGTCGAATCGAGCCAGAAACTGCATGACTTGATTTGCGACGTGAGGCCGTACATTGTCATGATGAAGTCGCCACCCAGTCCGAGAAAGCTCTGGTCGTTTCTTTGCAATATGCTTCCTCAGTGTAGCCAATATTGACGTGAAGTATGCTGCTGTAACAGTAATGTGAGGGGGAACTTTTTTTTTTGCTATTTGCTTTACGTCGCACCGACATAGATAGGTCTTATGGCAACGATGGAATAA